>NC_141876.1:227399330-227711517 GCF_056163025.1 Triticum urartu | reverse complement strand
ATTATTGGAAATGATCTTTGGTGCGGCATGGCTCCCGACAAGCATCGACCACTCCTTCTGCTAATGCCGGAACCCCGACCGGTCCTTCACCTCCGTCTGGCACTGGCACAGCCCCGACCATTCCTACACCTCCGTGATAACGGTATTTCCTTCTTATTTAGCGTGTTTAGTCCATGACATAATTTAGCCTATTTAGTCCACAAATGACATAATAAGATGAAGAAAATCAAGGAAGAGTAAGGAAAGAAGGAATAGGAAGAAAAGAAGAAGAAGAAGAAGAAGAAGAAGAAGAAGAAAGAAGAAGAAGAAGAAGAAGAAGAAGAAGAAGAAGAAGAAAGAAGAAGAAGTTTCTTCTTCTTCTTCTTCTTCTATTCTTCTTCTTCTTCTTCTCCAAAATGAAGTAAGCTCCAAATTATATCTCATAATATGCTTAGTTAGGTCAAAAATGGCATAATTAGCTAGGTAAGCTCAAAAATAGCATTTTTCTTCTTATTTAGCCTATTTAGTCCATTTATGACATAATTTAGCCTATTTAGTCCCCAAATGACATAATAAGATGAAGAAAATCCAGGAAGAGGAAGAAAAGAAGGAATAGGAAGAAAAGAAGAAGAAGAAAAAGAAGAACACGAAAAGAAGAAGTTCTTCTTCTAGTCTTCTTCTTCTTCTTCTAGTTTTCTTCTTCTTCCCCAAAATGAAGTTAGCTCTAAGTTATATCAAAAATGGCATAATATGCTTAGTTCACTCAAAAATGGCACAATTATCTAGGTTAGCTCCATTTTACCAAAGTATGCTTACTTCTTCTTCTTCTTCTTCATTTTCTTCTTCTTCTTCTTCTTCTTATTCTAGTCCTCTTCTTCTAACTCTCTTGTTTCCTATTTTCCAGATTTATTTCACTATATGGAAGCTTGCATGCATGGAGTGCTTGTTTCCCTTTTCTTTTTATCGTCTATATCGATGAAAAATGTGGAACTTGTTACATGAATTCATGGAACAATGTGTTGGATGAACATTATGATGTTACTGTAATATGTATGGATGGAACTCTGTTTCTTATTATGTATGTATGTTGTCATGGATGGAGCTATGTGTTGGATACATCATATGTCTGCTGTGCATGTGAAAAAAATATGTATATCTGTGTGTGAATTCCTGTGAAATTAAATGGATTCAAATAAAAACAGGGGATATGTAGCCTGTTTGCTGTCCGCTAGCAGACGGCAAAGAGCTTCGCCGTCTGCTTGCAGACGACAAAGAGGACACGTGGCAGTCACCTCTACAAACTGGGAACACTGGCTGCCTATTTGGTCATTTTGTCATCCGCTAGGAGACTGCAAAGTGACCGGCTATGCCGTCTGCCGGCAGACGACAAAGATTCAAACTTCTTTGCCATCTGCTGGTGGACGACATATTTGGACACGTGGCAGCTTCCAAGTGCAGCTACCTAGCTGGGATCTTTGCCATCTGTCAACGGACGGCAAAGAGCTTTGACTCTTTGTTGTCCGCTGGCAGAAGACAAAGAGCGCCGTTAACCCCCTAACGGCCCTCACGGCACCGCATTGCCGTCCGCTGTCTTTGCCGTCTGCTGGCCTCGGATGGCGGACGGCGTAATCCATTGCCGTTCGTTTCTAAGAAGCGGATGGCAAAGAAGGCCTTTGCTCGCACGTGTTCATCCGGACAGTTTGTTGTCTGTGATCTATGCCTTTATCGTCGGCCATGGCGGACGGCAAAGAAGCTGATTCCAGTAGTGATAGCGGGAAGTGGAAGAAGCGGAAAGTGAGCAAAGCCTGGCAAAGCCTGGCAAGGATCATGACAGAAATAGGAACGACAACAAGGGCGACCCCAAGGACATGACAAAGAAGAAACTGGTGTAGTGCCCAGTGTACTTCGTCAGTTCCCTGATATAGGGAGCTAGATCGCAGTACTCTGGCATGCAAAAGTTGATCTTTGGTCTCATCATGGCCTCAAGGAAACAGCGACACTACTTCCAAGACGATGAGATTATGATTGTCACTCGCTTCCCGTTGCAGAGGATACTCCAAAACCCTGAGGCTACCAGCAGAATAGTGGAGTGGCCTTTGGAGTTATCAAGCTTTGGCTTGAAGTTTGAGATCACATCAACAATTCAGAGCCGGGCATTGGCAGAGTTTATTGCAGAATGGACGCCAACCCCTAATGAGGAAGTGCTCGAAATGGAAGCGCCCCAGGAATGGATCATGTATTTCGATGGCGCCTTTTCCCTACAAGGTGCAGGGGCTGGCGTGCTTCTCGTTTCCCCCTCCGGGAAGCACTTGAAGTACGTCGTCCAAATGCACTTTGCCCGGGAAGAGGTGACCAAGAATATAGGAGAGTCTGAAGGGCTCCTTGCCGGGATCGGGATTGCTACCGAATTGGGAATCAAGAAGCTGATCATTCGAGGAGATTCACAACTTGTGGTGAGACAAGTCAATAAGGATTACCAAAGTCCATTGATGGAGGCATACGTTGAGGAAGTGAGAAGATTGGAGGAGTGCTTTGACGGATTGCAAACAGAGCACGTACCCCGTGCGGAAAACAACATAGCTGATCATTTCTCAAAGTGTGCTGCGCAGAAGCTTCCTCTGGAACTAGGGACTTTTGTTCTCCATCTTACTCAGCCCTCCGTATCCCCAGCAACAAAGGCCCGGAAAAGGTGAAAGATCGACTCTGGTAAGCCTCTCCCAGCAGAGCCCCCCGGGGCTCCTGGCAGGGACCTTGCCGGAAACAGCTCCTCATAACTTGCCGGACCGCACCCTCCAGCCGGGCCTATGGTCCCGCGAATGAGGAACGTGCCCCCGCAGTTGAGAAGGTGCCGCTAGTCCTTGTTGCTGAGCCTTAGGCTCCAGCTTGGGCGAGGCACATAGTCCACTTTCTCCAAACCAAAGAACTTCCCGATGATTAAGATGAGGCTGAAAGTGTAGCCCGGAGGGCCAGTATGTACTAGTTTGTCAATGACACTCTGTACAGAAGGAGGCCCAATGGTGTGAAATTGAAGTGCATTTACCAGGAAGAAGGCAATGAATTGCTGGCTGAGATACACAAAGCCATATGCAGCTCCGACATTGGATCGAGGGTATAAGTTGGGAAAGCATTCCGGCAAGGATTCTATTAGCCCATAGGCCTCCAAGATGCGGTTGAGCTAGTCACCAAATGTGAAGCCTGCCAGTTCCATTCCAAGAATATCCACCTGCCTTCCCAAGCTCTTTAGACAATCCCTTTTTCATGGTCGTTTTCAGTGTGGGGGCTCGATATCCTCGACCCTTTCCCCCGAGCTGTTGGGGGCTTTGAATTCTTGTTCATTGCTATCAACAAGTTTACAAAGTGGCCAAAAGTAGCTGTCATGAGAAAGGTGACTTCTCACTCAGCTATCAAGTTCTTGAAAGAATTGGTGTGTTGTTTTGGAGTCCCCGCAAGGATCACTACACTACAAAAAAAGACCCATCCATGACATTTTGGGCCGACTGAATTTTTTTCTGTCATGCTTATGACACTTCTATGATGATAATTGTGACAAAACCTGGTATCATCATAGATGTGGTGGGCTCCTACTTCTATGACAAAAACTCTTGACAGAAAATGGGCTTTTCATCGTGGGCGGGCAGGAGACGCAGCTACATGACATTCGTTGGGCCGTCTATGACGGAAAAAACCATGGTAGAAGCGAGGGCGGGGAAAATATCAGGGAGTTCCCGCTTACGTTGGGTGGTCAGGGCCGAGCGATGCACGGAGGTTTGCACGTTTCTGTCGTGTACGCACGTGTGTGCAAGGCGTTAGCTAACTGAACCCGAGCGATCGGATGTTACTGAACCTGAGCGATTGATCCCTTGGCTGTTAACTAAACCCGAGCGATTCATTCGCTGCTGACTGAACCCGAGCAATTCCTTCGATGCTGCTGCTAACTAAACCCGAGCAATCAATCACATCTGCTTACTGAAGCCAATCGAGCCCCCGTGCGAGACGTAGCTAGCCAGCCGGTGTTGTGTTGCCTCTTGATGGACAATGACCATTGCTACTGGGCGTGCAGTACGTGGAACGAGCCGAGACGTGGTGAGTCGAGCCGGTTGGTTGGCTATGGATGAATAGTTCCCGATGGGGTTGGATGAATAGGACCACGAGGAGGCTGCCGCACCCCAGCCGGTTGGGGGTGGATGAACAGGACCCCGTGGAGGCTCTAGGAATAGCAGCAGGTGGAGGCTGGATGAACAGTAGCCGTGGATGAACAGTAGCCCATGGAGGCTGGAGGAGCTCGAGGGTGGATGAATAGTAGCTCGTCGAGGCAGGAGAGAGGTAGTAGACGGTGGATGAACAGGACCCTCTTTCGACCATAGGCGCTCCAACACAAGTCCATTTCCTCCATTTTGCGGTACGCCAAACCCCTCCAGATCAACAGGACTCCGTTTGGAGAGTAGGCACTCGAACATAAGTCTGTTTCCTCCGTTTTGCGGTACGCCAGGCCCCTCTTGATGAACATGATCCTGTTTTCAACCATGGCCGGTCAAACAGAAGGCCGTTTCGTCTATTTTGTGATACGCCAGACCCCGTTTCGGTTGTTCCGTCCAAGCCGGTTGGCTCCCGTTGAACAGGACACATTCCAACCCAGTTGGTTGCCTCCCTATAAAATAGGATCTTGTTTCTCCGTTCCGACCCAGCTGGCTTGCTGCCCGATGAATAGGACATCGTTGCTGCAGTCCATTTCCTCTCCATGTACACAAGCCCTGGCCGTCCATATATATGCGAGAGTACGCACTAGAAACCCCGCCCGTATGTACATACGTGGCCGTATTTTTTGCCCTGTGGCTATACGTACGTGTATAGGAATTAGACGGGATTGCATGAACTGCTATGTCGTGTTCTCTACAACGACACGTGCCGCTACTTACTCGGCCACGGTTCATACTTGCAGAGAGACCGATCGACCAGTATTTACGTACACGTTCGTGACCAGATAGACAACGCTACGTACGCTTTGACCGGGTGGGTCCCAGCGGTCAGGGAGGATAAGGATGCACTTCCTTACGTGTGAAGATATAGCTGCTCCGTCCCACCTGTCAGGGGGGGGGGGTTGTTTTTATTTTGCGAGTAATAAGGAGGCACTTCCTTGTGTTCGAAGAAGTAGCTGGTGGGTCCAGCTATCAGCCTCACCGCATAAAGTCCTCTTTCATTGACCATGTTGACCACACCGCGCCGAGAGCACGAAGGCAGTGGACTACGGTGAGGCCTAGGAAGGGAACAACGTGGAGCAGGGGAAGACATGGTAGTGGATGCCCACGTGGAGGGGAGTACGTGGGTTGACTTCTTCAGCTACGGTGTGAGGCTTCATTCACTGAAGCATAACAGGAGGTGTGGGTGAGAATAGAGGGATGGCATGGCCAGCGGTGGTAGCACAGCCGGACACGGGAGGTAGGAGCAGGTGACACGGCCGGCGCTGGTTTGGGAGGCTGGAGCAAGAAGACCAGAGGTTGAAGAAGCACGAAGGCCGTTGGGTGGACATCGTACGGTCACTGCAGCTAGAATCATTTATACTGACTAAGTTGACAAAGCCCTTGGTACTCGTCAACTTAGTAGGCCCACAGGTCAGCCTCCGAAATGGTGTGCCCAAGATGTTAGGGGGAGGAATCATTTTTTGGGTGGCTGAAGCAAGAATATCTGAGATTGAAGAAGAAGCACGACATTTGTTGGATGGACATCCAACGGCCATTGATGCTACAACCGTGTGTTGACTATAAGTTGACAAAACCTCGCATACGCGTCAACCTAGTCTTTTTAGGGGACGCGTCAACTTTGTAGGCCCACAAGTGTGTGGCAGAGAACATATAGCCCATTTGTGATTTGTGAGAGGGTACAGCCCATTTTGAATTCTAATGGAATTTACGACAACCCATTTATAGTTTGTTAATAGTACAGCCCATTTTCTAGCTAGGACAATGATTAATAATTTCAACCAAAATTTCCCACATTTTGATGGGATCTTAAATATTTTTATCCCGAAATTTTTAGTCAGATTAAATAGAATTTCAAAATAAATTTGTATTACATAAAATCCAATGAAATATTGCGCGCGCAACAAGTAATGAATTGAAAATTTTCAAACTAATTACGTGTTTGGTGGTTTTTTATATAGTTACTACCTAGTTTTTATAATTACATCCCATTTATTATTTCTTCAAGCCCATTTTATTGTTAAGCCTAATGCATCCCTCCTATGAAAGATTGGAAACCTAGCGGGGCGGAGAATAACAACTTGACCCGGATATTGTGTACAACTGTCTGCCCGGTTGCATTGCTGATGTTCAAAAAAAAGGCCTATGTAGTACAGTCAACTTTACATGGCTACTCAGACCACATTCAACGACGCCAAAAAGGCCCAAACAAAGCTTCTGTACAACTTTTTGAAGTCACCGAGCTCAATTAAATACTTAAGAAAAAAGTTAGAGTATAGTGGAACCTAATTAAAAGCTGTCATCAGCAAAGAAATAATTCAATGGGTCCCACTTATGTGTGTGTGTGTGAAAGAGAGAGACCCATCGGTTGATGCTCAAAAATACATCTTTCAGCCATATGCATTGCTGATGCTCAGTAAAAACATATATAGTTGACACAATCATATAGAACATCATATCACAGTGAACATGCATACAAAAATTTCACACAAGCGGCACAATCAGCTTCGAAGCAGTGGATCACTACGGGTAGGGCTATGTTGAATACAATGAACTTGTACATAATGGTTCATCATCTTTATCAATGACGGGGAAATATCTTGAATGTTGTGCAAAGAAAACAGACAGACAACACAATAAGTTCTGCTAGCACATTAAGTTGACATATAACCCTTTCTTAAAAAAGTTTAGGTACGAAAATAGAACAGGTCACAATCAAATGTACTGGCACATAAATGCTTCACATCCATAGCTCGGATTTAACTACTATCTGATAAAATTCAGTTGTTACCTCGAATTAGAGCACATATAGGCAGCCAGCCCTTCCTCTTCTCCTAAAGAAGTAGTGCCCTCCACTGCATGATGGAGTAGGCCATGTGCCGTCCATCGTTCCGAGCAACACGGGAAAAGTCCAACGTTCACTCCTGTAATGGACGTCGTTGATGGACCCTGGCACCAGCGGCGGCAGAAGGACTTCGATTGATGGATTCACCACTTCTTAGACATGCACGAACACTTGATATAGGTACATCCCTAACGTGGTCCACAGCGGCCTTGGTGGCGACGAATAGTACAACCCCAATACCTGCACCAGTATCTCAGCAACAATCACCTTTGGTATGGTGGACGACTTCTTCATCCATGCCATCACCGTTAGAGCCCATTTGTCTGGAGGAACAAACATACTTAATAGCTCACCTCCAAGGTTGTGGATAAGCACATTCATGAACTCGTTGTTCCAAGCACGTCGAGGCATGCCATTGAAGGTAAGCTTTGTTAAAAGCTCAAGCTCAGAGGGCACCAAGCCCCGTCCTAGGTGCCACCAATCAAAGTTCACCAGCACGCCATCACGGAACAAACGGCGGGAAGATTCGAGCACACGACTGCGGTCGAAAGTTGTCCGGAACTTGACGAAGAAATCAGCCGGTGGCGGGCAGACTTCGACGAGCAAGTCACTTATTTGAATGCCGTGCGCAATGCCAAGAGCTTTGATAAGGTCATCCGGCGAGACGGGAGGCCAGTTGCCATTGTTGGTTACCATGAGCACTTTGCCGGCAAACTAGTCTTCAAGCGCCACCATGCCACTGTTGAGCGACAGCACGCAGCGCCCGAAGGCTAGACGATCCTCAAGATCTTTGGCTCGGAGATCCGCGTTGATCGGCGACATGATAGTGCGCTTGAGTACAGGGAGTACAAGAGGGGGATTTGGGGGAACTAGAGATTCCAGAGGTGGGGGAGGGGCAGGAGATTGGGGATGAAAAGGTAGCATGAATTTCGAACACGCGCCAATATGCTCTCGGCACGCAAGCACATGAAAACACCGGTGGCGCCCACATGTAGGCCTAAGAGTCCTTATTCTTTCCTTTTTGAGAGCCCGGCCATTTTTTCTGAGGATCTTTTGAGAGCCCGACCTGAGAGTCATAATTGACCTGTTTGGCATTGCATTACTACTCGGCCCATATTCAATGACACCTCACTGGCCCAAACAAGTGGACATCATCGAAAAGACACAAATCTCACATTATAACTTGAAAAAGGAGATATACTCCGAACACTAGAAAAAGGTGATGCCCTCATTTAGCCCACCAGCAGTTCAAGACAATAAACAGTTCGAAAGAACGATATATACAACATTCAAACACTGACTAGTTGTCACTACTGACATAAACAGCGAGCCATGATAGTTCATAAGAAGTCTTGCTACACCACAAAAACGCACCCATCTGCAGTGCTCAGACTCTTATGATCCAGACGAGAATGACATTCTAAATAGAGGCAACTATTACATAGTAATAGTGACATAGACGAGGATGACCAAATGACAAGGAATATGTATAACAAAAGAGAGAACTGCCCATCCAGAACAAGCAGCAAAGACAACAAGTCATTCGAAGAGGGATGATCCAACACCACCCTAATTTGTAGCCCTGCTTCAAACACCAGTGATCTGGAGACACCAGTACTCCACCCTTTCGATGCAACAGCCCAATTACCTATCTACCTGAAGGCTTGAACCACATCACTTCCTGTCGGACTCGACAGATCCAAGGATCAAAGTTAATCCAGATGCCTTTGTCATGCTCACCTTCTTTTGGTTGCAGGCTGTATCGTTGATAATCAGGGGAGTTTGCTCTCAAACTCCTAGGGCTCGCCATGTAGACACGGTTTTCAATAGCAAACAGAGCCTCTCTAGCATCAAGGTCCTTGCCAACGATGATCTCCTGGTTAATCTGATAATTGAGTCCGAGAAACAGAGAGTGTGAACCAAGGCTGTTTACCCGCCTCCAACCCAAAAATCCTGATGGCTCCAACAAGCTGGTATCCTGCTCATAGATGTAATAGCCACTATCCAGATACTCACGTATTTCATGGTGCTTGTACATAGTGGGGTTTTTGCAATATAACTTTCTGGCTCATGTGTGCGAATGATCATCAGTCTTTTGTTGTCATCTGATCGAGTGAGGATCATTTGTGGTTCCCTGTTTTCGGCAAAGTTGGTGTGATTACAAAGG
Source organism: Triticum urartu (assembly GCF_056163025.1). Classification (NCBI taxonomy): domain Eukaryota; kingdom Viridiplantae; phylum Streptophyta; class Magnoliopsida; order Poales; family Poaceae; genus Triticum; species Triticum urartu. The sequence continues at coordinate 227,702,330 of NC_141876.1, read as the reverse complement.
GTAGAAACTGTAGGGACGCTCCATCATATCAAAAAGGATAGGCATTGTTAATGTAAGATCAGCATTGTTCAGAGTATGAGTAGGACAATGCAAGAAACATCATTGATATGTCCCTGTTGGAACTGAGAGGAAAATACAGGGAAATGTATACTAGGTTCGAAAATATAGAATTGACATGCATGGTTATACTCATGTTATCTTGCAATCGATTCTTCACACGAAACTACCATGTCATGCATCTTATGTACTCATGTTCTGTCCTCACAAACAAATTCTTCAAGGAAACTAACAGACCATGCATTGTTATATACTCATGTTCCGTGGGAAAAAATTGTGAGGATATTATTCTAGCCATTGATTGCTGAAGGGCGAATATAGGTATGTACACACGGTAAGCATTACAGGATTTCACTACTTCCAAATATAGAGTTCTCCATATGCACATTTATTTCCCTAATGTATGGTTAGATGGAACCATAGTGTGATGCATGTTTCTACATCATGAAAATGAGGAAACTAACATGGCCATTGATACACACTCATATTTAGTAGTATATATATTACTATAAAATAAGGAAAATATCCATATCTTCCTAACCGTTTGATTATTCAAGGGTACAAATTGGTTGTAATGACATGGTCACAATCGCATGAATTAAATCATTCCAAATATAGCTGATTTATGGCGTCTCTAATATATTTCCATAGTTCTACTCAAATTCTGCTCAAACAGGGATATGCCAATCATCACAAAAAGTTCAAACAGTGTCATGTCATTATCATTAACATCAGATGGAAACTACTTACACGCGCCATCCCAGCAATACGTGGTGCCATCTGCTTTGTCAATAACGTAAATAATGCCATTGTGGTCAATAGAATCATAGAAGTGTGTATTAGCTTTGACGATGCACTGCGTGGTGAGTTCTCTCCAGCTAAAGAAGGCACCAGCGGAAAGATAGGCGAGTCCGCGGTCGAACAAGGAAATTAGCTTGAAGTTTGTGTAATTCGCATCTTGTGTGGGGACTTGGCAGATTACCATCTTCTGCAAAAAAAGGTGCGTACAACTGACGATGTAATCTAGATGACTTGGAACGCCATAGTAAAACCCTATATAATCCAACGTCGGAAGGATAATCTCATGCGAGGTGTGGAAGTTCACGAGCACCAAAATTTTCCTTTCTTATCTGACGACAGCCATCCAGTGGGAGTTCATGTCGACCAAGTACAAACCTGCCAAGAAGTTTTGGGCGATGGTGATTGGATAGAAGTCGAGGGAAATGATGTATGGCGACCCACTACATACCTACAAACATGTTTCGGCTAATGGAGGTCGGATTGAAGTCGAGGGGCATCATATGCGCCCCCGTATCATGGTGAACAAATCTCGCAAGACTAGATAGCAGCAAGCAGGGTGTCTTCAAAATCTTAGGCCTTGGTTCGACGATGGTCATGTGCATGTCCCTCGAGCATGCAGCCAGCCGCACGGCGCTCAACATATGCATAGACAAACAACAAAGGTCAATGATGTCACTGGGGAGATTGCTCCAATCGTGGCTCATATGGATGCTGCGCGGTTCGTGTTCGGCCATGGTGGAGTTTGGAAGGTGGGGTTTTTGGGGGCTTGATTTACAAGGCAGAAGGCTCTCGGTGCTGGAGCGGCTAGCGAGGGAATAGTGGTACCGAGGGAGGCGAGGGTACGCAGGGGCACAGTGAGATGATGAAGAGTGACCTCAGGATCTCCCGCGAGACGGAGATGGAGATGGAGTGGTTCTATGGGAGAGGGAGACGAGGCGAGGCATGCTATACAGCGGTGGTGACAATGACTGCATAGTGCACAAGGTGAGGCTGACTTTGGTAACCCAAACACGCCGCCTGGACTGCTGTCACCACGGGCGCAGGGTCTTGTCACTTCACTGTGAGGACCGAATGAATAATATTTTGACCATCAAGTGTACCACGGCTGTACTACTACTAGTAGTAGTAGGAACATGAGTAGTACTGTATAGCGGAAATTGTTTTCCCATGCTAGCATGCCTCTGGGTTCACTTCATCCTCCAGGTATCATCCATATTACGAGTAGAACCAAATTCTCATGCATGCGGAAGCGCGAAGAAGGATTTTATTTTTTGAGGATAACCGCATATTCCTTAACGAGAAAATGTTGTGTCTTGCAAGCACGCGCCAATATCCATCTGAACCTGCTACAACACATTTTTTATATCCGTTTGCATAGGTCCCACCTGTCAGGAGGGGTGCATAAATAAAAGGAATCATAAAATATCTCGCCACAGTGATTCGAAAGAGTGACCTCAACTAGCCAGTGGAACATATAGCGCTAGAAGGATGGGCACGTACAACGACAGGTACCACTCCTCAGTCTACCCGCATAGCCTTTTCATTTAGTCTACCTAGCCGTCTAATCAACTGCCTATAGGCCACTTCTCCGATTTACTTCTCCATCAGGAACCAATTTTCCTTGACTTCTTCACCTCTCCTTCAGCTTCATTTGCATCCAAACCACACTGCATTCACATTGTTTTAACCTCTTCACATACTGCTAGAGTAATTCTGAAGCCCCTTTAAATAATCTTCTTCTTCAGTTAGACTAGCCATCTAATCCTAATTCTCCAAACCATAGCCCTCCGGTCTAGAGGTTCAAAATGGCCAAAGATATCGAGATCCATGTTTTTAGCATCCAACATGTCCTCGTCGAGGGCTTGTTGAGCATAGTTGTCACCGACCACCCAAGGGTTGTTCGAAGTGGATCAACAATTTATCCAAATCCCCCCAAATGGTGGAGATGAAGGTCATCGGTCTCGACGCAGAGTACACGGAGCGTGCCACTGGGAAAATCCAACGGGCCGCCGTCCTTCAGCTGTTCCTCGAAGATGATGTTTTGGTGTACCACATCATACACGCGCCCTCCATACCAGGTGATCTCCATGATTTCTTGTATCGGGAGGACATACACTTCTGTGGGGCAGACATCGCAGTGGACAAGCAGAAGTTGGAGGCATACAACCTTGATTTGAAAAGCATCGCTGACGTACAAGACAAATTAAAAATTCCTATAGAAGATTGTGATAAGTCGACAAAATCCCTATTCGACATAGCAAATTTTGTGCTTGGAACAAATCTTCGGAAGGGTGACGAGACGCTGGCATTAAGGTCATCTGGATGGGAGAATTATCCCTTGATGTACGAGGGGATAAAATATGCTGCCTTCGATGCCCGTGTTAGTTTTGAGATAGCTGCAAGATCCAGAGAGCTTGTTGTGAAGCTGTCGCCCATAGAAAATGAGAACAAGACAAAGAAGAAGAAGAAGAAGAAGAAGAAGAAGAAGAAGAAGAAGAAGAAGAAGAAGAAGAAGAAGAAGAAGAAGAAGCTACACCAGCAGCAGGGCATTGTGGATGGATGAACTATTTCCTCTCATGTAAAAAAAATTCCTCTCTGTTTATATTGATATAGATGGAGTATTTTGATGGTGTGCATGTCTTTGGAACAAGTAGTAGCGTAGGTCCGCTTGACTATAAGGAACTATTTATCCGCCTACCTTTTTCTACTACTCCTTCCAGTGATTGGTATGGAATGCATGTGTTCGTAGACATGACAGCTTGTCCATGGAAGTTCAACTACGGCAACCATCATGTTTCATCCACTGCCACTCGCGATTCCCACGACGCCGCTCCAATCCATGGCCCAGGAATGGATCATGTATTTCGATGGCGCCTTTTCCCTACAAGGTGCAGGGGCTGGCGTGCTTCTCATTGCCTCCTCCGGGAAGCACTTGAAGTACGTCGTCCAAATGCACTTTGCCCGGGAAGAGGTGACCAACAATACAGCAGAGTCTGAAGGGCTCCTTGCCGGGCTCAGGATTGCTACCGGATTGGGAATAAAGAAGCTGATCATTCGAGAAGATTCACAACTTGTGGTGAGACAAGTCAACAAGAATTACCAATATCCATTGATGGAGGCATACGTTGAGGAAGTGAGAAGATTGTAGGAGCGCTTTGACGGATTGCAAACAGAGCACGTACCCCGTGCGGAAAACAACATAGCTAATCATTTCTCAAAGTGTGCTGCGCAGAAGCTTCCTCTGGAACCAGGGACTTTTGTTCTCCATCTTACTCAGCCCTCCGTATCCCCAGCAACAATGGCACGGAAAAGGTGAAAGATGGACTCCGGTAAGCCTCTCCCGGCAGAGCCCCCGGGGGCTCCTGGCAGGGACCCTGCCGGAAACAGCTCCTCATCACTTGCAAGACTACACCCTCCAGCCGGGCCTATGGTCCCGCGAATGAGGATCGTGCCCCCGCAGTTGAGAAGGTGTTGCTAGTCCTTGTTGCTGAGCCTTAGGCTCCAGCTTGGGCGAGGCACATAGTCCACTTTCTCCAAACCAAAGAACTTCCCGATGATTAAGATGAGCCTGAAAGTGTAGCCCGAAGGGCCAGTATGTACTAGTTTGTCAATGACTCTGTATAGAAGGAGGCCCAATGGTGTGAACTTGAAGTGCATCTGCTGGGAAGAAGGCAAGGAATTGCTGGCTGGGATACACAAAGCCATGTGGAGCTCCCACATTGGATCGAGGGTATAAGTTGGGAAAGCATTCCGGCAAGGATTCTATTGGCCCATAGGCCTCCAAGATGCGGTTGAAATAGTCACCAAATGTGAAGCCTGTCAGTTCCATTCCAAGAATATCCACCGGCCTTCCCAAGATCTTTAGACAATCCCTTTGTCATGGTCGTTTTTGGTGTGGGGGCTCGATATCCTTGACCCTTTCCCCCGAGATGTCGGGGGCTTTGAATTCTTGTTTGTTGCTATCAACAAGTTTACAAAGTGGCCGAAAGTAGCTGCCATGAGAAAGGTGACTGCTCACTCAGCTATCAAGTTCTTGAAAGAATTGGTGTGTTGTTTTGGAGTCCCCGTAAGGATCACTACACTACAAAAAAAGACACATCCATGACATTTTGGGCCGAATGAATTTTTTTTCTGTCATGCTTATGACACTTCTATGATGATAATTGTGACAAAACCTGGTATCATCATATATGTGGTGGGCTCCTACTTCTATGACAAAAAATCTTGATAGAAAATGGGCTTTTCGTCCTGGGAGGGCCGGAGACGCAGCTACATGACATCCTTTGGGCCGTCTATGACAGAAAAAACCATGGTAGAAGCAAGGGCGAGGAAAATATCGGGGAGTTCCCGCTTACGTTGGGTGGTCAGGGCCGAGCGATGCACGGATGTTTGCACGTTTCTGTCGTGTACGCGCGTGTGTGCGAGGCGTTGGCTAACTGAACCCGAGTGATCGCATGTTACTGAACCTAAGAGATTGATCCCTTGGCTGTTAACTAAACCCGAGCGATTCATTCACTGCTAACTGAACCCGAGCAATTCCTTCGCTGCTGCTGCTAACTAAACCCGAGCCCCCATGCGAGACGTAGCTAGCCAGCCGGTGTTGTGTTGCCTCTTGATGGACAATGATCGTTGCTACTGTGCGTGCGGTATGTGGAACGAGCCGAGACGTGGTGAGTCGAGCCGTTTGTTGGTTGTGGATGAATAGTTTCCGATGGGGTTGGATGAACAGGACCACGAGGAGGCTGCCGCACCCCAGCCTGTTGGGGGTTGATGAACAGAACCCCGTGGAGGCTCTATGAATAGCAGCAGGTGGAGGCTGGATGAACAGTAGTCGTGGATGAACAGTAGCCCGTGGAGGGTGGAGGAGCTCGACGGTGGATGAATAGTAGCCCGTCGAGGCTGGAGCGAGGTAGTAGACGCTGGATGAACAGGACCCTGTTTCGACCATAGGCGCTCCAACACAAGTCCATTTCCTCCATTTTGCGGTACGCCAAACCCCTCTAGATCAACAGGACTCCGTTTGGAGAGTAGGCACTCGAACATAAGTCTGTTTCCTCCGTTGTGCGGTACGCCAGGCCCCTCTTGATGAACATGATCCTGTTTTGAACCATGGCTGGTCAAACAGAAGGCCGTTTCGTCTGTTCTGTGATACGCCAGACCCCGTTTCGGCTGTTCCGTCCAAGCCGGTTGGCTCCCGTTGAACAGGACACATTCCAACCCAGTCGGTTGCCTCCCGATGAATAGGATGTTGTTTCTCTGTTCCGACCCAGCTGGCTTGCTGCCTGATGAATAGGACATCGTTGCTGCAGTCCGTTTCCTCTCCATGTACACAAGCCCTGGTCGTCCATATATATGCGAGAGTACGCACTAGAAACCCCGCCCGTATGTACGTACGTGGCCGTATTTTTTGCCCTGTGGCTATACGTACGTGTACAGGACTTAGATGGGATTGCGTGAACTGCTATGTCGTGTTCTCTACAACGCCACGTGCCGCTACTTACTCGGTCACGGTTCATACTTGCAGAGAGACCGATCTACCAGTATTTACGTACACGTTCGTGACCAGATCGACAAGGCTATGTACGCTTTGACCGGGTGGGTCCCAGCGGTCATGGAGGATAAGGATGCACTTCCTTGCGTGCGAAGATATAGCTGCTCCTTCCCAGCTGTCAGGGGGAGGAATTGTTTTTATTTTGTGAGTAATAAGGAGGCACTTCCTTGTGTTCGAAGATGTAGCTGGTGGGTCCAGCTATCAGCCTTACCACATAAAGTCCTCTTTCATTGACAACATTGACCACATCCCGCCGAGAGCACCAAGGCAGTGGACTACGGTGAGGCCTAGGAAGGGAACTACGTGGAGCAGGGGAAGACGCGGTAGTGGATGCCCACATGGAGGGGAGTACGTGGGTTGACTTCTTCAGCTACAGTGTGAGGCTTCCGTCACCGAAGCATAATAGGAGGTGTGGGTGAGTATAGAGGGATGGCATGACCAGCGGTGGCAGCACGCCCGGACATGGGAGGTAGGAGCAGGCGACACAGCCGGAGCTGGTTTGGGAGGCTGGAGCAAGAAGACCAGAGGTTGAAGAAGCACGAAGGTCGTTGGATGGACATTGTACGGTCACTTCAGCTAGAATCATTTATACTGACTAAGTTGACAAAGCCCATGGTACTCGTCAACTTAGTAGGCCCACAGGTCAGCCTCCGAAATGGTGTGCGCAAGATGTTAGGTGGAGGAATCATTTTTTGGGTGGCTGAAGCAAGAATATCTGAGGTTGAAGAAGAAGCACGACATCTGTTGGATGGACACCCAACGGCCACTGATGCTAGAGACGTGTGTTGACTATAAGTTGACAAAACCTCGCATATGCGTCAACCTAGTCTTTTTAGGGGACGCGTCAACTTTGTAGGCCCACAAGTGTGTGGTAGAGAACATATAGCCCATTTGTGATTTCTGAGAGTGTACAGCCCATTTTGAATTCTAATCGAATTTACGACAACCCATTTACAGTTTGTTAATAGTACATCCCATTTTCTAGCTAGGACAACGATTAATAATTTCAACCAAAATTTCCCACATTTTGATGGGATCATAAATATTTTTATCCCGAAATTTTTAGTCAGATTAAATAGAATTTCAAAATAAATTTGTATTACATAAAATCCAATGAAATATTGCGCGCGCAACAAGTAATGAAATTAAAATTTTCAAATTCCAAAAATAATAATTTTTTAAACTAATTACGTGTTTGGTGCTTTTTTATATAGTTACTACCCAATTTTTATAATTACATCCCATTTATTATTTCTTCATGCCCATTTTATTGTTAAGCCTAATGCATCCCTCCTATGAAAGATTGGAAACCTAGCGGGGCGGAGTATAACAAGTTGACCCGGATATTGTGTACAACTGTCTTCCTAGTCACATTGCTGATGTTCAAAAAAAGGCCTATGTAGTACAGTCAACTTTACATGCCTACTCAGCCCACATTCAACGATGCCATAAAGGCCCAAAGAAGGCTTCTGTACAACTTTTTGAAGTCACTGAGCTCAATTAATAACTTAAGAAAAAAGATAGAGTATAGTGGAACCTAATTAAAAGCTGTCTACAGCAAAGAAATAATTCAATGGGTCCCACTTGTGCGTGTGTGTGTGTGAGAGAGAGAGACCCATCGGTTGATGCTCGAAAATACATCTTTCAGCCATATGCATTGCTGATGCTCAGTAAAAAGTTATATAGTTAACACAATCATATAGAACATCGTAGAACAGTGAACTTGCATACAAAAATTTCATACAGGCGACACAATCAGCTTCGAAGCAGTGGATCACTACAGGTAGGGCTATGTTGAAACCAACGAACTTGTACATAACGGTTCATCGTCTTTATCAATGACGGGGAAATATCTTGAATGTTGTGCAAACAAAACAGACAGACAACACAATAATTTCTGCTAGCATATTAAGTTGACATACAGCCCTTTCTAAAAATAGTTTAGGTACGAAAATATAGCACATCTAGGCAGCCAGCCCTTCCTCTTCTCCCAAAGAAGTAGTGCCCTCCACTGCATGATCGAGTAGTCCATGTGCCATCCATCGTTCCGAGCAACACGGGAAAAGTCCAACGTTGACTCCTGTAATGGATGTTGTTGATGGACCCTGGCACCAGCGGCGGCAAAAGGACTTCGATTGATGGCTTCACCACTTCTTAGACATGCACGAACACTTGATATAGGTACATCCCTAACGTGGTCCACAGCAGCCTTGGTGGTGACGAATAGTACAACCCCAGTACCTGCACCAGTATCTCAACAACAATCACCTTCGGTATGGTGGACAGCTTCTTCATCCATGCGATAACCGTTAGAGCCCAGCTGTCTGGAGGAACAAACATACTTAAGAGCTCACCTCCAAGCTCGTTGATAAGCTCATTCATGGACTCGTTGTTCCAAGCACGTCGAGGGATGCCATTGAAGGTAAGCTTTGTTAAAAACTCAAGCTCAGAGGGCACCAAGCCCCGTCCTAGGTGCCACCAATCAAAGGTCACCAGCACGCCATCACAGAACAAGCGGCGGGAAGATTTGAACACACGACTGCGGACGAAAGTTGTCTGGAACCTGATGAAGAAATCAGCCGGTGGCGGGCAAACTTCAACGAGCAAGTCACTTATTTGGATGCCGTGCGCAATGCCAAGAGCTTTGATAAGGTCATCCGGCGAGACGGGAGGACGGTCGCCATTGTTGGTTACCATCAGCACTTTGCCGGCAAACTAGTCGTCAAGCGCCAACATGCCACTGTTGAGCGACAGCACGCAACGCCCGAAGGCTGGACGGACCTCAAGATCTTCGGCTCGGAGATCCGCGTTGATCGGCGACATGATAGTGCGCTTGAGTACAGGGAGTACAGGAGGGGGATTTGGGGGAACTGGAGATTCCAGAGGTGGGGGAGGGGCAGGAGAATGGGGATGAAAAGGTAGCATGAATTTCGAACACGCGCCAATATGCTCTCGGCGCGCAAGCGCATGAAAACACCGGTGGCGCCCACATGTAGGCCTAAGAGTCCTTATTCTTTCTTTTTTGAGAGCCTGACCATTTTTTCTGAGGTTCTTTTGAGAGCCCGACCTAAGAGTCATAATTGACCTGTTTGGCATTGCGTTACTACTCGGCCCATATTCAATGACACCTCACTGGCCCAAACAAGTGGACATCATCGAAAAGACACTAAGCTCACATTATAAGTTGAAAAAAGGAGATATACTCCGAACACTAGAGAAAGGTGATGCCCTCATTTAGCCCACCAGCAGTTCAAGACAATAAACAGTTCGAAACAACGATATATACAACATTCAAACACTGACTAGTGGTCACTACTGACATAAACAGCGAGACATGATAGTTCATAAAAAGTCTTGCTACAGCACAAAAACGCACCCATCTTCAACGCCCAGACTCTTGTGATCCAGACGAGAATGACATTCTAAATAGAGGCAACTATTACATAGTACTAGTGACATAGACGAGGATGACCAAATGACAAGGAATATGCATAACAAAAGAGAGAACTAACCATCCAGAACAAGCAGCAAAGACAACAAGTCATTCGAAGAGGGATGATCCAACACCATCATAATTTGTTGCCCCTCTTCAGACAAAAGTGATCTGGAGACACCAGTACTCCACCCTTTCGATGCAGCAGCCTAATTACCTATCTACCTGAAGGCTTGAACCACATCACTTCCTGTCGGACTCGACAGATCCAAGGATCAAAGTTAATCCAGATGCCTTTGTCATGCTCACCTTCTTTTGGTTGCAGGCTGTATCGTTGACAATCAGAGGAGTTTGCTCGTGAACTCCTAGGGCTCGCCATGTGGACACGGTTTTCCATAGCAAACAGAGTCTCTCTGGCATCAAGGTCCTTGCCAACGATGATCTCCTGGTTAATCTGATAATTGAGTCCGAGAAACAGTGTGAACCAAGGCTATTTACCCGCCTCCAACCCAAAAATCCTGATGGCTCCAACAAGCTGGTATCCTGCTCATAGATGTAATAGCCACTGTCCAGATACTCACGTATTTCATGGTGCTTGTACACAGTGGGGTTTTTGCAATATAACTTTCTGGCTCATGTGTGCGAATGATCATCAGTCTTTTGCTGTCATCTGATCGAGTGAGGAATCAGTTGTGGTTCCCTGTTTTTGGCAAAGTTGGTGTGATTACAAAGGGTAGCAATTGTAGGGACGCTGCATCATATCAAAAAGGATAGGCATTGTTAATGTAAGATCAGCATTGTTCAGAGTATGAGTAGGACAATGCAAGAAACATCATTGATATGTCCCTGTTGGAACTGAGAGGAAAATACAGGAAATGTATACCGGGTTCGAAAATATAGAATTGACATGCATGGTTATACTCATGTTATCTTGCAATCGATTCTTCACACGAAACTACCATGTCATGCATGTTATGTACACATGTTCTGTCCTCACAAACAAATTCTTCAAGGAAACTAACATACCATGCATTGTTATATACTCATGTTCTATGGGCAAAAAATTTGTGAGGATATTATTCTAGCCATTGATTTCTGAAGGGCAAATATAGGTATGTACACATGGTAAGCATTACAGGATTTCACTACTTCCAAATATAGAGTTTGCCATATGCACATTTACTTCCCTAATGTATGGTTAGATGAGACCATAGTGTGATGCATGTTTCTACATCATGAAAATGAGGAAACTAACATGGCCATTGATACACACTCATATTTAGTAGTATATATATTACTATAAAATACGGAAAATATCCATACCTTCCTAACTGTTTGATTATTGAAGGGTACAAATTGGCTGTAATGACATGGTCACAATCGCATGAATTAACTCATTCCAAATATCGCTGATTTATGGCGTCTCTAATACATTTCCATAGTTCTCAAATTCTGCTCAAACAGGGATATGCCAATCATCACAAAAAGTTCAAACGGTGTCATGGCATTATCATTAACATCAGATGGAAACTACTTACACGCACCATCCCAGCAATACGTGGTGCCATCTGCTTTGTCAATCGCGTAGATGATGCCAGTATGGTCAATAGCACCATAGAAGTGTGTATCAGCTTTGACGATCCACTGTGTGGTGAGTTCTCTCCAGCTAAAGAAGGCACCGGCGGAAAGATAGGCGAGTCCGCGGTCGAACAAGGAAATTAGCTTGAAGTTTGTGTAATTCGCATCTTGTGTGGGGACTTCGCAGATTACAATCTTCTACAAAAAAAGGTGCGTACAACTGACGATGTAATCTAGATGACTTGGAACGCCATAGTAAAACCCTATATAATCCAACGTAGGAAGGATAATCTCATGCGAGGTGTGGAAGTTCACGAGCACCAAATTTTTCATGTCTTATCTGACGACAGCCATCCAGTGGGAGTTCATGTCGACCCAGTACATACCTGCCAAGAAGTTTTGGGCGATGGTGATTGGATAGAAGTCGAGGGAAATGATGTATGGAGACCCACTACATAGCTGCAAACATGTTTCGGCTAATGGAGGTCGTATTGAAGTCAAGGGGCAGCATATGCGCCCCCGCATCATGGTGAGCAAATCTCGCAAGACTAGATAGCAGCAAGCAGGGTGTCTTAAAAATCTTAGGCCTTGGTTCGACGATGGTCGTGTGCATGTCCCTCGAGCATGCAGGCAGCCGCACGACGCTCAACATATGCATAGACAAACAACAGATGTCAATGATGTCAATGGCGAGATTGCTCCAATCGCGGATCATATGGATGTTGCGCGGTTCGTGTTCGGCCATGGTGGAGTTTGGAAGGTGGGGTTTTGGGGGGCTTGATTTACAGGGGAGAAGGCTCTCGGTGCTGGAGCGGCTAGCGAGGGAATAGTGGTACCGAGGGAGGCGAGGGTATGCAGGGGCACGGTGAGATGATGAAGAGTGACCTCAGGATCTCCGGCGAGACGGAGATGGAGATGGAGTGGTGCTATGGGAGAGGGAGACGAGGCGAGGCATGCTATACAGCGGTGGTGACAATAACTGCACAGTGCATGAGGTGAGGCTGACTTTGGTAACCCAAACACACCACCTGGACTGCTGTCACCTCGGGCGCAGGGTCTTGTCACTTCACTGTGAGGACCGGATGAATAATAATTTGACCATCAAGTGTACCACGGCAGTACTACTACTAGTAGTAGTAGGAACATGAGTAGTACTGCATAGCGGAAATTGTTTTCCCGTGCTAGCATGCCTCTGGGTTCACTTCATCCTCCAGGTATCATCCATATTGCGAGCAGAACCAAATTCTCGTGCATGCGGAAGCGCGAAGAAGGATTTTATTTTTTGAGGATAACCGCATATTCCTTAACGAGAAAATGTTGTGTCTCCCAAGCACGCGCCAATATCCATCTGAACCTGCTACAACACATTTTTTATATCCGTTTGCATAGGTCCCACCTGTCAGGAGGGGTGCAGAAATAAAAAGGAATCATAAAATGTCTCACCACGGTGATTCGAAAGAGTGACCTCAACTAGCCAGTGGAACATGTAGCGCTAGAAGGATGGGCACGTACAAGGACAGGAACCACTCCTCAGTCTACTCGCATAGCCTTTTCATTTAGTCTACCCAGTCGTCTAATCAACTGCCTAGAGGCCACTTCTCCCATTTACTTCTCCATTGGGAACCAATTTTCCTCGACTTCTTCACCTCTCCTTCATCTTCATTTGCATCCAAACCACACTGCATTCACATTGTTTTAACCTCTTCACATACTCCTAGAGTAATTCTGAAGCCCCTTTAAATAATCATCTTCTTCAGTTAGACTAGCCATCTAATCCTAATTCTCCAAACCATAGCCCTCCAGTCTAGCGGTTCGAAATGGCGAATGATATCGAGATCCATGTTTTTAGCATCCAACATGTCCTCGTCGAGGGCTTGTTGAGCATAGTTGCCACTGTCACCGACCACCCAAGGGTTGTTCGAAGTGGATCAACAATGTATCCAAATCCCCCCAAATGGTGGAGATGAAGGTCATCGGTCTCGACGCAGAGTACACGGAGCGTGCCACTGGGAAAATCCAACGCGCCGCCGTCCTTTAGCTGTGCCTCGAAGATGATGTTTTGGTGTACCACATCATACACGCGCCCTCCATACTAGGTGATCTCCACGATTTCTTGTATCGAGAGGACATACACTTCTGTGGGGCAGCCATCGCAGGGGACAAGCAGAAGTTGGAGTCGTACAACCTTGATTTGAAAAGCATCGCTGACGTACAAGACAAATTAAAAAATCCTATAGAAGATTGTGATAAGTCGACACCATCCCTATTCGACGTAGCAAATTTTGTGCTTGGAACAAATCTTCGGAACGGTGACGAGACGCTGGCATTAAGGTCGTCTGGATGGGAGAATTATCCCTTGACGTACGAGAGGATAAAATATGCTGCCCTCGATGCCCGTGTGAGTTTTGAGATAGCTGCAAGGTCCAGAGAGCTTGTTGTGAAGCTGTCGCCCACAGAAAATGAGAACAAGACGAAGAAGAAGAAGAAGAAGAAGAAGAAGAAGAAGAAGAAGAAGAAGAAGAAGAAGAAGAAGAAGAAGAAGAAGAAGAAGAAGAAGAAGAAGAAGAAGAAGAAGAAGAAGAAGAAGAAGAAGAAGAAGAAGAAGAAGAAGAAGAAGAAGAAGAAGAAGAAGAAGAAGAAGTTGCACCAGCAGCAGGGCATTATGGATGGATGAACTATTTCCTCTCTTGTAAAAAAATATTTCCTCTCTGTTTATATTGATATAGATGGACTATTTTGATGGTGTGCATGTCTTTGGAACAAGTAGTAGCGTAGGTCCACTTGACTATAAGGAACTATTTATCCGCCTACCTTTATCTACTACTCCTTCTAGTGATTGGTATGGAATGCATGTGTCCGTAGACATGACAACTTGTCCATGGAAGATCAACTACGACAACCATCACGTTTCATCCACTGCCACTCGCGATTCCCATGACGCTGCTCCAACCCATGGCACCACGTCCCGCGACGTGCGCCTCACCCCTCTCGGCCGCACCTCCTCTCTACCTTTGTGTGCATGACATGTGTGCCACCTGAAATGCAACAAGCATCAAGTTTCTAGCACAGCGACACGCGATTCCCATGACAATGCTCGAACCCATGGCACCACACGTCCCCAGACCTGCAGCTCACACCTCTCGGCCCCACTGCCCCACTGCCTTCAGGAGGATTACATGTGGACCAGCCACCTATCGGGTCCACATGTTATTGACTCAAAGGCAGGTGTAGTAAGGCACTGAAGCTCAGTCCCGAGGGCCCTGAGAGGGAAATGCAACTCCTGCGCCAGGCCTTGTGGTGCTACCACTGCACGAACTCGTGCCAAACTCGAGATTTGTTTCTTACTGGTACATGCACGCAATGATTTAATGGACATTGTAATCTCAACATGTGATGGGGAGCTCTACATTTGATTTGAAACTTATAAAACAAGGAATTCAAAACAAATAAACTGAAAGAGAGGGAGTATACCGTAGGATGTGTCCCATACAAAACAAGTCCCTTGGTTTGTCACCGTGAAGATGCGGTTAGAAAGGAGCACATCGTCTTTGTACTCGCACGGCAACAAATCGGCCGCAGACAGCATGGTCCACCTTTGAGCGCCATGTGCAGGGTTCGTGAAAGCAATTGCAATGTCGAACACCGCGATAAGAGTGTAATTTTGGTTGGCGGACGACCTTATCAGGGCTTCCAGGATTGCTATCTTCTTCAATCTCACCATGGTTCCATCGTACAAATTCAGGCGGTGGCCCATTGCATGGCTGATCCCAATGTTGGACAAAGGTTCTACAGGAACGGTGTCACCATTCTAAATGTTATACAAATTGATGTTGGTACCCTCCCGTACATATGCAAGCCAATCTCCACTCGCACCAAGCCTACCCTGTGAAACAGTGGGCAATGAGAGAATTAGGAAATGGACATGGAAGTAGTCTTTATAATGCATTTACTACCTGATCAAACTCATCACTTACCTGCTCATCGGACCAAATCCGAGTGCCCTCAACGTCGGCATCTCAAGGGGCGTCAACTTGCAAATACAGCCACGCCGTGCTGGAGAGACCCCCAAGGAAACATCCTCGTGCGTTGCACGTAACATCAAGATGCATTTGTATGAGTAGTTTATCTTGTAAGAGAAAAGGATGAATGAGGGAAGGCCTTATTTACAAATGTGGAGAGTGGTGTGGGTATCTTTTTGCAAAATTGCCATAGTTTTCGTCCTATCCATCACATATAAATCGGACGGACTATATTGCAGGATGGCAGGCACACCATCATCACCAGCTCTGTTTTTTATAAGAGTAGTAGACTAGCAAGATGGTCGTGTGTTGCACAGAACAGCAAGATGCATTTGTATGAGTAGTTTATCTTGTGGGAGAAACGGATAAATGAGGGAAGGCCTTATTTGCAAGTGTGGAGAGGGGTGTGGGTATCTTTTTGCAAAATTGCCATAGTTTCCTTCCTATCCGTCAGATATAAATCGGACGGCCTATATTGCGGGATGGCGGGCACACCATCATCAACAACTCTGTTTTTTATAAGAGTAGAGATGAGTAGTTTATCTTGTGAGATAAAAGGATGAACAAGGGAAGCCCTTATTTGCAAATGTGGAGAGGGGTGTGGGTATCTGTTTGCAAAATTGCCATAGTTTTCTTCCTATCTGTCAGATATAAATCGGATAGATTATATTGAAGGATAGCAGGCACACCATCATCACCAGCTCTATTTTTATAAGAGTAGTAGACTAGCAAGATGCCCGTGCGTTGCATAGAAGATCAGGATGCATTTGTATGAGTAGTTTATCTTGTGGGAGAAAAGGATGAACGAGGGAAGGCCTTATTTGCAAATGTGGAGAGGGGTGTGGGTATATTTTTGCAAAATTTCCATCGTTTCCTTCCTATCCGTCAGATATAAATCGGATGGCCTATATTGCAGGATGGCAGGCACACCATCATCAACAACTTTGTTTTTTATAAGAGTAGAGATAGAGACTACTACTACCAATGTGCTGGCCCGTGCGTTGAAATGGATCCAAAGTAGTAGAATAATACTTGTTCACGGGCTTGAAATATAAACACTCTAATTTTGATATACATATATCAGTAAAAATAAATCATGCTTCACTCAAAATATATTCCTTGGGCTGTTTTGATGAGGTGAGGGATGGGCATGGCTGGTTTGCAGATAACAGGTTTTGAAAAATTGGAGCTATTTTTTTTACATTTTGTAGCGTCGCATGGCATCCAGTGCATCCAAGCATCTGAAAAAAAATGAGTTTGGGTCGGTGGCACACCCTACGACAAGATGCCCGTGTGGGCTTATCTTATAACTAGCAACATGCCGGTGCATTGCAGGAACATCAAGATGCATTTTTTTACAAAACACCTGTTGTCATTGACCCTTGCAGGAGTAATCCCATGTGTAAAAACTAATGATATCTCTAGAATTTTATCGGAAAATTGCATCTTTGCCATTGTTGAGGAAATCCTTAACTGGTAGCTGCTCGGTTGGCTAGCGAGTAGGGGATTAATCGGCTAATCGGCAAGTTAATTGGCCATTTAATCAATTAATCGGACAATTTTTCGGTTTATCGGCTACTCGATGACCCTATGAGTAGGGATTAATCGGCAAGTTAACTGGTTAATCGGATGAATTCTTGAACAGGGATCTTTGGAACAAGTTTCTATACCAATTCTCATTGTAGTGAGCGGTATGCAATGCATGTGTCAGCAGACATGACAACTTGTCCATGGAAGTTGAACCACGACGACCATCAAGTTTGTACCACTGCCACACGCGACTCCCACCACGCCGCTCCAACCCACGGAATGACGTCCCCCGATGTGCGCCTCATCCCTCTTGGCCCCACCGCTCCTCTACCTTTGTGTGCATGACATGCGGGCTAGCTGAACTGCGGTGACCATCAAGTTTCTACCACAGCCACACCCGATTGGACGCGGTTTGCCTGCTTCGCTCATGTGCTCCGGTCCGTACTCCCGTGCCATCGAATTTTCATCCAGCGGTATGACACATTTCATCTCGCACATCACTCCTCAGCTGGAGTACTTTTGTACTACAGGTAGTACCCGCCAGTGTGGTCATCTACGCCTCGTAACGCCCCGACACCCAACTGTGGCACCGTTACCATGGCCACACCACCACCGGCCGGTTCATCTCGAACGAGTGAGTCACGAACCATGCCACCACCATGAGAATGACATATGGGCCAACTGCATTTAAGGTCCACATGTGATTGACTCATAGGTCGGTGCACTAAGCCATTGAAGCTCGGTCCCGTTGGCCCCGAGAGGGAAATATAACTCCTGCGGCAGGACTGGTGGTGCTCGCACAGTTCGAACTCATGCCAAACTACCAATGTGCTATCCCATGCGTTGCAATGGATCCAAAGTATATAAGCTTCATGGGTGCCCCCCACATCATATTTAGTGGAGTACTACGTTGACTGAAAAAAAGATAAATCACCCAAACAAGATCTTCCCTTTTTTTGTTCCTACGATGCTATGTCGTGCACGTACCTAGTAGTTGTTTAGTGGTAGTACTAGTTGTAGTACATACTTCGTACTAGTAGGAGTAGTAGTACAGAGTGCTCCTACTCTATCAACGACCACCATCTGACACCAAATTTCTTGGCTTCCGTGCTACAGCTAGATCTTCCCCTCCTCGTTTATGTTTTCCAAGGCGGCGGGCGGGGTGCAATTTGCCAATTGTCGGTTTGGTCAACTGCGGTCCCACATGAAAGTGAAAATGCTAGGCAACGCCTTCCCTAGCTATGTGGCATGCCGGACGGGCTCTGGATGCGATGGGGTGCGATGCGAACGCGGTAGGCCTTTTCCTTTCACGAGCGATGTGCCCGTGCGTTGTGACAAATCCAATGTACTAGTAGAATAGTAGTACTTGTTCACAAACTTGAAAGAAAACACTCATGTTTTGATATACATAGATACCATCAAAAATATATTACTTTTCACTCAAAATATATTTCTCAGGCTGTTTTGATAACGTGAGGGCGGGTTGTGGTTGCTTTCAAGATAATAAGGGGTTTTCTGCAAATTGGAGCAGAGAAGTGGGCCACTGTTGTAAAAATGCAACAACTTACCCCACAGCCATTAGATGCAGATCTAATGGTCAGAAACGACAGATGACAGACACACCACCATCACCAACTGAGTCTTTTAGAGTAGGGAGTCGAGAAGCATGTATAAATTGTAACATTTGGTTCTACTCCTTGGCACGATCGAGAGATAGAAATAATGATTGGAAACGCTAGGGCGGGGCTTTTTCTCCCAGATAAGTAGGGTAGTATCTAGGTTGGTACATTATTGGTTTGGTCACATGCGCTCCGACATGTTCTAGTCTTTCTAGCAAGATGCCCCTCTATTACATGAAGTTGATGGAAAAGGTAAGCACAACTTATAAATTGACAGATGGAGTACTAGTTACAGTGATGCATATAATTAAGCAAAGGGATCGCACATGTCTGTGTTCACTGGAACAAGAATGCAATAGCACAATAAGAATTAAGGACATGATGATGTGATCGTAGTGGTGGCTAATGAAGCCAAGAAGAAAGATGCATCCATCAATGTACGGCCTCCTCTTCCTCGACTTAGTGCGCCGGGCCACCGCCCGGCGGCTAAGGAGCGGCTGCTTTTGTGACAAGGTCAAGGTGCTTCTCAGCAAAGGCATCCAAGGCTTCCAGCCGGTTGAGGAAGGCCAACGTCATAGCGTCCTCACTGGCCTCGTAGATACCTATGTATAGGATTTGCTCGTACACGTGGATTTGTAGGTTGACGAATTCTTGCTGGGCGAGGTGCCTCGCGGCGAGCACAACCTCCAGGAGGATATTCTTGGTGGCAGGCAATGAGGAGCTTGGGCATGCGGGCTGGAGGAGTACGACGATGTCGTCTGCGAGCTTCTTGACGATGATGAACTTGTTAGTGGTGACAGCGATCATCTGGTCTAACTGAGAGTCGTAGCTGGCGTCGACGGCGGCCATCCACCAGCCGGTCGCCAACACTGTCTGGAGACGATCCTCGGCGCCATGCCGCAGGCCAGCGTCATGGACCATCTAGCACAGCCACTGGCCACTCGCATGCATCGCCGTCATGGTTTTGGAGTGAGCACTTTGGCGCTTAGTGTAGGTGCGTAGGAAAATGCTTAGGTACGTACAATGAGGGGCGCCTTTATATGAGTGCAAATTGCATTGCATTCACATTGTGCTGCCTATTTTCCCGGTCATCCTCCCATTACTTCCCTCATGCATTCACGATGCTAAATGAAGGGGGATGCATCATTGGCCGTTCATCTTTTCGAGAACTGCTATCCTCTCCCTCGTCTACATTAAAGTCGTATCGGTAACTACGCCACCCGCTGTCAAATCGAATAGTACTGCGCCGCCTGCTGCATGCCCGGCTGAACACGCCTCCTCACCTCCATCAAACGCCTCCGTTAAACCCGCACGAAAACCGAGAAACCTACTCCTGCCACACGTCCGTTCACGAGTGGGCCGTAATTAAACGCAATGACGGTCGAGCTCCTCCCGTTTGCCCTCTGTTTAAACGAGCCCAAACGTCGGTCAAGCTCCTACTGTCTGCCCTCTATTTAAACGAGGCCAGACAGACAACATGCAAGAATCGTACCCCTTCGCCACTGCCCCATCCCCTCATTCACCATTTTCTCCACTCTTCCAATGGCTTCCGAGGAGCCGTTCTCCGGCATACTCCCCGGCTGGGTGGCCCGCCGAGCCCTCCGGATACAAGCGCGGCCGCTCGGTGCTTCACCAACCTTTTCTTGGCCCGATGGAGCCAGTTGCCGACCCAAGCCGGCACGTGGTTGAGCAACTCGCCGCTCTAGTTTAGCTCGATGAGGAGTAGCGAGTTGCTCCACGCTGGCACGGCGGCGAGCACGGTGGCACAGGCGTCGTCACTGCCGCGTCGTTCCGCGCCATCAGTGTTTGCGGTGGTCGCGCCTCCCATGCCTGCGGCAGCGCCATGCGGGCAGAGACAGAAGCCAGGTGCATGGAGAGCGATGAGTTGGTGGCTAGCTTCTCCGTGTCCACCGCCATTATCAAGGAGAAGTAGAACACGGGAGGCCACCGCCACTTTGGTCCCACGAAGGCCACCGCCGAGGCGACGACTACGTATTCAAGTTGTTTCTTTGCTGCTTCGTCTCTTCTGATGACCTTCGTCGACCCCGCAAGTGCCTGCTAGACGTGAGGTAGACAAAGGGATCCCACTACAGGAATCAGCTTCTTTTCCGTCCGCCATGGCGGACGGTAAACTGTCCGTCCGAACACGTGACATCAAAGGCCTTCTTTGTCGTCCGCTTTGTAGAAACGGATGTTAATGGATTGTGCCGCCCGCCATCCGAGGCTATCAGACGGCAAATAGAACAGACGATAGTGGTGTGGGGTGAGAGCCGTTAGGGGGTTAATGGCTCTCTTTGTCGTCCACTGACAGACGACAAAGAGCTTAGTTAGGCCAGCACTGGGAAGCAGCCACGTGGCCAACTATACCGTCTGCCAGCAAACAACATAGATAGCCCTGTTTGCCAGGCCTATTTGGTCACTTTGTCGTCTGCTAGCAGACGGCAAAATGACCAAAAAGGCAGCTAGTGTTCCCAGTTTGCACAGGTGACTGCCACATGTCCTCTTTGCCGTCTGCTAGCGGACGGCAAAGAGGCTATATATATCCCCTGTTTTTATTTAAATCCAATTAATTAGATGTGGTATCAAACATAGATATACATGCATACATATCCAACAGGATGTCCAACAACATATTTCATCAAATCCAACAACATAGTTCAACAAAGTCCAACATATCCATACATACATAACCAGAAACAAGTTTCCAACAACATATCCATATAGACATACATATCCAAACAAATTTTCATAAACAACAAGGAAGCACCAGAAGAATAGTACACTCCATGAATGAAAGCTTCCTCATGTAAAGCAAATCTGCAAATTAGGAAAGATGAAAGTTAGAAGAAGAAGAAGAACAAGAAGAAGAAGACTAGTTAGACGAAGAAGAAGAAGATTTTTTTTCTTCTCTTTCTTTTTCTCCTCTCCTCTTATTATCTTCTTCTTCTTCTAACTAAGGTAGGTAAAAATGCCATTTTATTGCTAAGCTAGGTAAACATGCTAAGTGTAGGTCATTTTAGAGCTAAGCTAGGTAAATAGGTCATTTTGGAGCTTAGTAAGGTTATTATGTCATTTTCGAGGAAAATAAGCTAAGTCTATATCATTTTGGAGGTAACAAAGATTATCATGCCATTTTTTATCTAAGTATACTAAGTATGTCATAAATGAACTGAATAAGCTAAGTATAGCTCATTTTTTTATCTAACTTAGGTAATTATGCCATTTATGAGGAAAATAAGCTAAGTATCCATTTGTAAAGCAAAACACTAGAGAAAACTTACCCTCATCACAACAAATGTGAAGAAGATCGCAACTAAGGTAACAATTGATCCAACGGCATAATGATACCAAGCCTCATTATCAATGGCATATTTTCTAATCTTCTTAAGCTTCAGGCGCATTGCATCCATCTTCAAGCGCATTGCATTCATCTTCATCTTGTGATCACCGATGACATCGGCAACATACAACTCCAATGTCATCTTCTCTTCTTCAATTCTTTTAATTTTTTTCTTTCAAATACTCATTTTCTTTTTCAACTAAATTTAACTTCTTGACAAGAGGGTCGCTTTCAAATTCTGGTTCACATACCTCCTAGATTAAAATATCTTTTTGTCAACTTGATGGCCATAATTGTCATAAAAGCGAAATGCAAATAATAGTTATGAAAGAGAATTTACCACATCCAAATCATAAAGCGGGCGAGGGTCGACGGGGACGGACATCAAGACCATGGCACTATGTATAAGAAACGATCATACAAAGTAAGAAAATTATACATACCAACTATATAAATCATAGAATCATACATATAACTATATAAATCAAGTATAACATAAAAATTTGAATACTTAATAATAATTTGGATTGTCGGGTTCAATAAATGCTCCGGGATCAATAAATGCATCATCATCATCAATATCGGTGATGACGTGCTCATCATCATCATTGATAAATGCATCATCATGTGGAAGGCCACCTTTGCGTAATCGTTCAAGCATTGACAGGTCATCTACAACAGTAACTTCTTATTTTTCCGGCTTAGGGGTGAAGTTGGATTCACTATCGTTTTCTACTTCAATGTTCTGGGGTGGAGTAGAACGGTTCTTGAAACGTTTTTTGCAAAGACGTGTTTCTTGGAAGAATTCTCCTTCGTCATATGTGCCTTGGTTAATGTGAGGTTCATAATCCTCTTCATTGGGGGGAGGTGGTCTAACACGTGGCATCACTTCATAAACGACATCCCAACCACTTAGATTTGGATCACATTGACAGGCCCACGGTAGATAGAAAACTTAGGTTGCCTGTTGATCCATAATATAAACATCGGAAAACATCCAAATGGGTGCTTTGATTGATCATGAGTCCTTCTAGTATCCCTCGGCTGGAACCAATAACATCTGAAGACTACGACGTTTGGTGGGTTTTCATCATTTGTGGGTTTTCATAAATTACTTCAACTCTTCCATAATACTCGATACCTCCTTCGCCGATAGCAAAGACACAACAATTTCTAGACTTTCGGTCGGCCATAGATAGCTCTTTGCCATACGTACGAAAGCGATACCCAATGATGTCGTATTTGTCAAATGAACGGACCATATAGTCAAACCCATTAGCTATGTGTTTAAATTCGGCATCCATAATCTCTGAATTAGCCTACAAGTTCAATACGAAAGGATTGTTGCATTAGTCGCAAATTAGCCAAAGAAATGAAAAGGTCTAATGCAAATTACCATTGTTTTGAACCAAGAGATGAAACCGGGATATTCGCCTGCTTGCTTTGCTAGAAGCTCATACTCTTCGACGGAATCCTTTTGGATCGCCGATCCAAATGAGAACTATCAAGATAGATTGAACGGAGTGTGGTTACTATTGCTTGCTCATGATAGATTGAACGGAGTGTGACGAGTAGAACTATCAAGAGTTTTGAGTGCGAATCATCTTCATCAACAGTACAGGCAAGTTCACACTTTGATCATATCCCCTTCATACCCAGTTTTTATGCATTAGTTCCAATTCTCAAACATTGCATGGTTAGGATGTGATTAACATGTGGGTTGGGAAGTAGTTGATGAGGTAGAACCTATTGCCCTGTTACATTCAAACCCTTGGGAGTTACTTCTACGTATTGCTTATATTGCTATGCTATGCGCGTAGACGTGGTTTGGGAGAGTGAAATCCATGACAGATGTGAGATTGTTAAATAATGGTTTAACTTAAGGTGACAACTTAAATACACATCTGGGTTGATTGAGGCACCTGGAGTACCCAATGTTGCCTGTATTTTTTGGAAATCTCGGGGTTCCGTGTGATTTTCCTATGGACCGCCACCCAGGCTCAAAGGGAACTGAGATGATTCATGCTAGAAACTTCCGTGTGCAGCCTGTAACGCCCCGAGGCCGTTGCGCCAGGTGTCTGCCAGTTATTCGCTGTTGTTGCCTTGTCTTTCACTTGCGTGTTGCATCCTGTCTTGTCATCATGTGCATTGCATCATCATGTTTTTGAAAACTTGCATCTGTCCCGGCCTCCTCGTCCTGCCCGTTGTCCGTTCTGAGCCAAACCACACTTGCACGCGCCCGCGGCATGTTCGAAATAGTATTTTATAAGTGGCCAGAAAATGTTCTCGGAATAGGTTGAAAGTTGGCGTGTGGTCTTATTATAGAGTAGATAGACCGCCTATCAAGTTCCATCGCATTCAGAGTTTGTTTGACGCCCCAACGGATAACTATAGCGACATTATAGTCGGTCTAACGTCGGACGTTTTCGGTCTCCGGAAACAGTCGCCGGGCCTCCCTCTCTTCTCTTCTCTCAGCTCGAGACCGTCTGCACAGGCTACCTACCGCCAGGTCCAACCTAACCTCTCTTGTCAGCCCGCAACCCACCCCTCGCGCGTCCGAAAATTGTCCCGGACCCGACCCGAGCAGTCGTCACCGTCGTGTCCGGATCATCCCCAAACATCTACAGAACATCTCCTTTTTCCTATTTGGTCTTCCTATCTTTTATTTCTCGACCGTCCGATTAAAATTGGAGGAACCAAATACCCCTAACCAAAAATTCTCGTTGCTATATAAATAGATGGAACCCTAGTCCTGTCCCATCGATCCATCTAATCCTTTCGCCGCTGCCACCCATGTTCCTCGGGAGCTTGTCCCGTCGCCAACCAAATCCCCCTCAGGATCCATTCCCCACCAACCATCGCTCGCCACCAACTCCTCCTTGCCTCGATCCAGCCCACAAGAGAGGAGCTCCTCCTCTATTTTCTTCTCGAGGCCGCAGCAACAGCGCAGCTCCCGAGCGCACCTCACCTCTCTTCTCCTCGCTGATGGCTCCGCCCGTGCCGGAGCACGTGAACTGCAGCAGCTCCTCGCGTGCCCCTGCTCCTCCCCAAGCATGCTCCAGCAGGCCGTCCTCACTACCCCGCGCACGAGGCCCTGCCTTCTCTTCGTCCGCGCCGACCGAATCCAGCAGGTCGCCGTCTCCTTGTGCCCCTTCTCCCTTTTTCTCTGGTTCTCCTCTAACCTTCGCTCTCTGCTGCTCATGAACCAGCGCCGGCCACCGCCGTCCCGTTCGTCTTCCAGCGAGGTGAGGCACTGAGCTCCGCTGCAATTCCCTCTGCTGCTCTGCGTCGCGCTGCTGCTCTGCTTCCCGGAGGACCTCGACGAGAGCCTTGCTCGCGCCCCCTCCGTCCCATCGCTCGGTTCTCGCCGCCGGCGCCCGAAGTCCCGTCCAGCCGGCCTGGAACTTCTTCGCTGTCCGCCCAAGTCCGAGCAAGCCGTCGTCCCCTGAACCTGTCCGTCTTCCTCTACATCGAGCCAGTACGCTCGTCCGCATCGACCACGACCCCGCGTGACCCGCCGCCCCACCTAGTCCCTGAGTCGTCGCGCGCCCGGCATCGCCTGAAGCCGCCGCGCCAAGTCCCCTGCCTCGCCTCTGCTTCATTCGAGGGAGCTGGATGACGCACCCGGTTACTCGCGTTGACCGCGCCCCGCCTGCTTCCCCTTCGGCCTCCAAGACCCAGCGTCGCCAGCAGCCTCCCAGATCCACCCAGCCCGCTTGCCCCGCCGGCCTGCCAAGCCTCTCTAGAAACGGGCCAAAGCCCATGGTGAGCCGCCTCCAGCGCCTGCCCTATTCGGCCCATGTTCCTTTTTCGACCCGCATATGTTTTTTTACAGATCTGCGATTTTTCCTATTATCCAGAGACTGCAGTTTTTACAGAAAAACCCTCATTGTCATGCATATAATAACTTATTAATCATGCATCATGTGTAAATAATTTATATATGAAAAGTCCTTAGAAATTCATCTAGTTTCATAATATCCAACTTTCATCTATGTTTAAAATGATGTTTGGTTAAATCTGCTCCTATGCCATGCTAAAATGCTTTTATTCATAACTAAATAACTGTAGCTCCGTTTTTAACAAACTTTATATGTAAATGGGGTAGAATTTTGCCTAGTTTAACATGGTGGCATCATCTTGCATGTTTAATAACTACAAAATATGGTTTAGGGCAGAACAGGACCAAACCTAATATATGCACATGGGGATTTACTGGAATTGTTGTTCGTTGTTTCCAGCCTCATTTAAACTTGCCTAGATAGGTAATTTTCTTTTGCTTCACTCTCTTGCCATGTTCGACAACATTTAATATTGTTGAGTACATAAACGAGATTGAACTAAATAACCAAATGTGGTGTTTCGTCAATATGCAACGGAGTTGCATAACGAGCTCCACTTAATTTGTAGGACTGTTTGTGCACTTTGCCATGCCATGCTTCATTAAACCGGACGTGCATCATACTTGTTTGCGCATCATGCGATGTTGATGTGTTGGTTTTTTACTTTGTTGTTTGCTCCTTTCCGGTGTTGCTTCTTCAGGTTGGTTCCGATTATGTCGCGTTTGTGAGGAACTGTTCGACTACGTCCGTTTGTCTTCTTCATGGACTCATTCTTTTTCCTTGCGGGATTTCAGGCAAGATGACCATACCCTCAAAATCACTGCTATCTTTGCTTGCTAGTTGCTCGCTCTTTTGCTATGCCTATGCTGCGATACCTACCACTTGCTTATCATGCCTCCTATATTGTTGAACCAAGCCTCTAACCCACTCTGTCCTAGCAAAACGTTGATTGGCTATGTTACCGCTTTGCTCAGCCCCTCTTATAGCGTTGTTAGTTGCCGGTGAAGATTGAAGTTTGTTCCTTGTTGGAACATGGAGATGTTGTTCCTTTTTGGAACATGTTTACTTGTTGGGATATCACAATACCTCTTATTTAATTAATGCATCTATATACTTGGTAAAGGGTGGAAGGCTCGGCCTTATGCCTGGTGTTTTGTTCCACTCCTGCCGCCCTAGTTTCCGTCATATCGGTGTTATGTTCCCGGATTTTGCGTTCCTTACGCGGTTGGGTAATAATGGGAACCCCTTGACAGTTCACCTTGAGTAAAAATCCTCCAGCAATGCCCAACCTTGGTTTTACCATTTGTCACCTAGACTTTTCTTTCCCTTGGGTTCTGCAAACTCAAGGGTCATCATTATTTTACCCCCCGGGCCAGTGCTCCTCTGAGTGTTGGTCCAACCTGTCAGCCGCCGGTGGCCACCAGGGGCAACTCTGGGCTGGCCTACCGGAAGTTTAGACAATTTGAGTGTGCCCTGAGAACGAGATATGTGCAGCTCCTATCGGGATTTGTCGGCACATTCGGGCGGTGTTGCTGGATTTGTTTTACCCTGTTGAAATGTCTTGTAAACGGGACTTCGAGTCTGATCGGGTCTTCCCGCTAGAAGGAATATCCTTCGTTGATCGTGAGAGCTTGTCATGGGATAAGTTGGGACACCCCTGCAAGGATTTGAACTTTCAAAAGCCGTGCCCGCGGTTATGGGCAGATGGGAATTTGTTAATGTCCGGTTGTGGAAAACCTGAAGTTGACCTTAATTAAAATACATCAACCGCGTGTGTAACCGTGATGGTCTCTTTCCGGCGGAGTCCGGGAAGTGAACACGGTGTTGGGGTAATGCGTGACGTAGGTTGTTCTAGGATCACTTCTTGATCATAGTTTCTCGATCGTGCTTTGCCTTCTCTTCTCGCTCTCATTTGCGTATGTTAGCCACCATACATGCTAGTCGCTTGCTGCAGCTCCACCTCGTACCTTTACCTTACCCATAAGCTTAAATAGTCTTGATCGCGAGGGTGCGAGATTGCTGAGTCCCCGTGGCTCACAGTTACTTCCAAAACCAGTTTGCAGGTGCTGAAGTTACCGAGCAGGTGACGCAACCAAGCTCAAGGAGGAGCTCGATGAAGATCTTGTCCTTTATGTTGTTCCGCTTCTAGTTGATCGGTAGTGGAGCCCAGTTGGGGTCGATCGGGGACCTTGTCGCATTTGGGGTTCTTCTTTTATTTTGGTTCCGTAGTCGGACCTTGACGGTATTTGGATGATGTAATGCTTTATTCATGTATTTGTGTGAAGTGGCGATTGTAAGCCAACTATGTATCTTTTCCCTTATTGTATTACATGGGTTGTTTGTGAAGATTACCCCACTTGCGACATTGCTTTCAATGCGGTTATGCCTCTAAGTCGTGCTTCGACATGTGGGACATATAGCCGCATCGAGGGCGTTACAAGTTGGTATCAGAGCCTTCCCCGACCTTAGGAGCCCCCACTGCTTGATCGTTTTTAGCAGCCGTTGTTGAGTCTAGAAAAAATGTTTTGAGTCATTTAGGAATTATATATCGGAGAGTTTAGGAATTCTTTTTACTCCCCAGTCCCTTCATCGCTCTGGTAAGGCATCCTGACGTAGAGTTTTGACTATTCTCTTCTCAAATTTCACTAAAAAAAATTAGGATCACGCGGGTATCTTGGAAACGTTCCGATGGTTTTGTGATGAGAACATTGTTCTTGGTGCCTCCAGACATTTAGGGGTTGTGGCAGTGTCCCGGGGAGTTGAGCTCCGAGGTGTTGTCATCACAATTTTGTCGTTGCAGTTCGGGAATACCTGAGTTTAGTTTCATCGACATCGAAAATCTCTTTTATGCAGTTGTTGGTGAGATGACCTCGACGCCACCTAGTACTGGGGCGGGAGTTCGGGAGTATTGCCATAACTTGTATAACGGATGCTTTTTGAAGGTTGAGGTAGACGATTTCTGAAGGTTTCTTGGTTATGTGTTGAAGGATGGATACAGCTGGATGTAGGATTTGCTAGTTTTGGGTGAGATATTATGCTTCCCCTGTATCACCAACACCTGATTGCATAACCGGAAAGGTTCGGGAGTTTCATAGGTGGGAATTCAAGTAGCTCTTAGGATATCTTTCCGACAGACGTATGATACGAAATTGGGGTTCGACGTCTAGTGGTCCGCCTATTCATGGTTGGTTTTATAGTGGTCTCGTTGTGTCTTAAAGAGTCCTTGGCTATGCCGACTCAGGGACGCTTCGTATGTCATGTGCACTGCCTTGTACATGATGGTGCTGTATGATCGAGCCCGTGTAGGCCCCACCACGAAAACTTCGGACGAAATCTCTATCATATGTTTATTCTGGCTTATTCCGCAAGCCAATCCTTTGTTATGTTTTGAGTTGTGGCATTCGAGTTGCTTCGAAGTCAAATGTTGATTCCATACCTTTCCTAAGTGGTGTTCTCATATTCCTATGTGAATACTAATCCTTCTTGATCACCAAGATTCTCATCTAAAAACCTTTTCAACCGGCGTGTTTCTCTTCAAGTGGATCTGATCATTTCAATTTCCGCAAGATCATTGATCAGTTCTTCTCAACGGTGTTTGTTTCATCCGTCTCCAAGTTGCCTTTGTTTTTCCCGCCCACCCACCCTTTTTCCTCAAGGACTCGGATTTCTTTATCAAGTATCCTTTTATTCATGAGAAGTCTCTCCATTCTTTTTCCTTCATGTTTTTACCCGGTGTTTCTCATGAAGATGCTCTACTCGTTCGTTATTCTTCATTCTTTTCATCTCCGGTGGATTAAATTCAATCCTTCAGTGTTGTTCATATTCTTTTCCATATTTCAATGTTTTCTCATACCGGTGCACCTCTTAATCATTCACCTCGCGCTATTCTGTTGTTCCGGAGTGCTGAAAATATCTCGGATGATTCGTTTCCATTCTCAATCCGTTCAAGATCTTTCAAGGTTCTTATCTTATTCTTGTCATTTAATTCAACCGACGCAATCTATCTTTTAAATCATTCAACGGTGTTTCTTTTGAGTGGGCCCTAACCCATAGGTCTTTTCCCAGGATCTTACCTGACTCTTCTTATTTTCCCGGAGCTATCCTCAAATTTGTTTTCAAAGTTTGACGTAAGAATGATTTATCACCAGTCAAATGTCTTCTCCAAGATCTTCCAAATTATTTTCATAGTTGGCTCAACCTCTTCGCTTTTGTTTCTTCTGGAGTGCCCCAATAATTTATGGTGGTGTCTCTCATCGTCTTTCATAACACTCGAAGACCGAAGAAGAATTTTCCTCCATATCTTGCTCCATTCTCTTCAAGATTCGTGATTCTAGCTTGTTGCCATTCTCTCACCATTGTATTCATTTGTCAGTATTTCTTTTCACCCATCCGGAGGATTTCAAGAGCATTTCAGTTTGTTTTTCTATGAAGCCCATCATTTCAGAAGATTTTTTTTCATTCTAGCTTTCAGCTCTCGTTCTCCAAATCTTACCGGTGCTTCGTTCAAGTTTTCTCTAATCAATTCGGGATCTCTTCGTTCACTTGCATCGAAATTCCCTCAAGTATCTTCGCACATTTTCCAATTCCTCCTACTGTGTGTTCGTTTTTCTTTGTTCATTTTCAATTCTTACGGTGGTTCATTCAAGAGTTCCCTTCCTTGGTTATCATATCAATTCATTCGTTGTTTTCCAAATCCCACCGGTGGTTCATGGAAGACCTTTCCAAGTTGACGCTATATCTATCTTAATCTTTTCTACGAGAATAAATAATATTCCAAATCCGTTGATTGTCATCAATTTAAATTGGGGATAGATATGCATAATTTAATTCTTATTCTTGTTTCATCCAAGAGATTAATTCCTTATTTTGGAGGCTTATCAAATTCTCAGTTTCATTTGTTTCATCCTTTCTTCCCCGGAGTTCCAAGCTCTAATTATCATGGAGATCCATCTAAATCATTGCAAGGATTCACCTTGTGTTTTCAATTTCTCTTTCTTTTCATTCCTTTGTTACCGGAGTTCTTCATGGAGGCTCGACATGTTGTTTCATCAAGGATTTAATTCCTTCTCGAAGTTTTCATCGACATTCATTTCTAGGGAGCTCAAGCATTCTTCATCTTGCAATTCGGAGTGCAATTTCTTTCTACCGTATCTTTGGAGGTGGTATTATGTCATTCTTGATAATTTGAGTTCATGTTTCATGATTCACATGTTATTAAGAATGAGGTATTTTAAATCCATCAATCTCGTCATTGGAGTTACCTTGGGTCATATTTCACCTAAAGCCTTCCCTAAGGATCGTTGCTATCTATGGTGCTTATAAATGATCCAAGTTCTTCTTTCATCCTTCCGGTGAAATAAGTTTCTTGTCTCCTTGCTCATACCAATCCAATTCTTTTTCTCGTGAGTGGCAGGTTGTCACCTCATAATCTGAGATGTATTCCATAAGACCATATCAAGCTTATTCTTTTCGTTGTTGGTTTTTTCCAACAACTCCGTTCAACCCTTCTCCTAAGGATACCTTGTCAAGCTCTTTTGTAGCAGAAGTTGGCATTTTCTTCTACATTCTTTTGTCTCAATTATCTTTATTCTACTCTTTCTCCCGGAGGTCTAGTGATGTTACTCTTTTCACTCCTCATCTCGGTTTGTCAAGATCATGTTCAATTTCTTCCATTTACAGTCGAAGTGCTGTCCAAATTACATCAGTCTTATTCCTTCTCTATCTTGTGTATCCGGAGTGTCGTGTCCTCTGCTCAAGTTCTTTTCGCCTTATCAAGTCTTACATCTCTTTTAACCGGAGTGCCATACGAATTTGTTCTTCCTTGTTCCTCTTCCCTACTGGAGTGCTTTCAACTTTGTTCTACTTCGTTGCATTCTTACTTTCAAGTTGTTCAACTTCTCAAGGTTCTTTGGTTTCACTCATTGGTCAAAGGAGCAACTTAGTTTTACCTTTTCCCTTTCCTCTTCCGCTTTCTCTCCGGTGCCATCCTAGATCTCAGGACGAGATCCTCTCGTAGTGGTGGAGTGTTGTAACGCCCCGAGGCCGTTGCGCCAGGTGTCTGCCAGTTATTCGCTGTTGTTGCCTTGTCTTTCGCTTGCGTGTTGCATCATGTCTTGTCATCATGTGCATTGCATCATCATGTTTTTCAAAACTTGCATCTGTCCCGGCCTCCTCGTCCCGCCCATTGTCTATTCTGAGCCGAACCACCCTTGCATGTGCGCGCGGCATGTCCGAAATAGTATTTTATAAGTGGCCAGAAAATGTTCTCGGAATGGGTTGAAAGTTGGCGTGTGGTCTTATTATAGAGTAGATAGACCGCCTGTCAAGTTTCATCGCATTCGGAGTTTGTTTGACGCCCCAACGGATAACTGTAGCGACATTACAGTCGGTCTAACGTCGGACGTTTTCGGTCTCCGGAAACAGTCACCGGGCCTCCCTCTCTTCTCTTCTCTCAGCTCGAGACCGTCTGCACAGGCTACCTACCGCCAGGTCCAACCTAACCTCTCTCGTCAGCCCGCGGCCCACCCCTCGCGCGTCCGAAAATTGTCCCGGACCCGACCCGAGCAGTCGTCACCGTCGTGTCCGGATCATCCCCAAACATCTAGAAAACATCTCCTTTTTCCTATTTGGTCTTCCTATCTTTTATTTCTTGACCGTCCGATTAAAATCGGAGGAACCAAATACCCCTAACCAAAAATTCTCATTGCTATATAAATAGATGGAACCCTAGTCCTGTCCCATCGATCCATCTAATCCTTCCGCCGCCGCCACCCATATTCCTCGGGAGCTTGTCCCGTCGCCAACCAAATCCCCCTCGAGATACATTCCCCACCAACCATCGCTCGCCACCAACTCCTACTTGCCTCGATCCAGCCCACAAGAGAGGAGCTCCTCCTCCGTTTTCTTCTCGAGGCCGCAGCAACAGCGCAGCTCCCGAGCGCACCTCACCTCTCTTCTCTCGCTGATGGCTCCGCCCGTGCCGGAGCATGCGAACTGCAGCAGCTCCTCGCGAGCCCCTGCTCCTCCCCAAGCATGCTCCAGCAGGCCGTCCTCACTACCCCGCGCCCGAGGCCCTGCCTTCTCCTCGTCCGCGCCGACCGAAGCCAGCAGGTCGCCGTCTCCTTGCGCCCCTTCTCCCTTTTTCTCTGGTTCTCCTCTAACCTTCGCTCTTTGCTGCTCATGAACCAGCGCCAGCCGCCGCCGTCCTGTTCATCTTCCAGCGAGGCGAGGCACCGAGCTCCGCCGCAAGTCCCTCGGCTGCTCTGCGTCGCGCCGCTGCTCTGCTTCCCGGAGGACCTCGACGAGAACCTCGCTCGCGCCCCCTCCGTCCCGTCGCCTGGTTCCCGCCGCCGGTGCCCCTAAGTCCCTTCCAGCCGGCCTGGAACTTCTTCGCTGTCCGCCCAAGTCCGAGCAAGCCGTCGTCCCCTGAACCTAGCCGTCTTCCTCTGCATCGAGCCAGTACGCTCATCGCGTCGACCACGGCCCCGCGTGAAAGGCCGCCCCGCCAAGTCCCTGAGTCGTCGCGCGCCCCGCATCGCCTGAAGCTGCCGCGCCAAGTCCCCTGCCTCGCCTCTGCTTCGTTCGAGGGAGGTGGACGACGTGCCCGGTCACTCGCGTTGACCGCGCCCCGCCTACTTCCCCTTCGGCCTCCAAGACCCAGCGTCGCCAACAGCCTCCCGGATCCAGCCGGCCCGCTTGCCCCGCCGGCCTGCCAAGCCTCTCTAGAAACGGGCCAAAGCCCATGGTGAACCGCCTCCAGGGCCTGCCCTATTCGGCCCCTGTTCCAGTTTCGGCCCACATATGTTTTTTTACAGATCTGCGATTTTTCCTATTATCCAGAGACTGCAGTTTTTACAGAAAAACCCTCATTGTCATGCATATAATAACTTATTAATCATGCATCATGTGTAAATAATTTATATATGAAAAGTTCTTAGAAATTCATCTAGTTTCATAATATCCAACTTTCATCTATGTTTAAAATGTTTAAAATGATGTTTCGTTAAATCTGCTCCTATGCCATGCTAAAATGCTTTATTCATAACTAAATAATCGTAGCTCCATTTTTAACAAACTTTATATGTAAATGGGGTAGAATTTTGCCTAGTTTAGCATGGTTGCGTCATCTTGCATGTTTAATAACTATAAAATATGGTTTAGGGCAGAACAGGACCAAACCTAATATATGCACATGGGGATTTACCAGAATTGTTGTTCGTTGTTTCTGGCCTCATTTAAACTTGCCTAGATAGGTAGTTTTCTTTTGCTTCACTCTCTTGCCATGTTCAACAACATTTAATATTGTTGAGTACATAAACAAGATTGAACTAAATAACCAAATGTGGTGTTTCGTCAATATGCAACGGAGTTGCATAACGAGCTCCACTTAATTTGTAGGACTGTTTGTGCACTTTGCCATGCCATGCTTCATTAAACCAGACGTGCATCATACTTGGTTGTTTACTTTGTCGTTTGCTCCTTTCCGGTGTTGCTTCTTCAGGTTGGTTCCAATTACGTCGCGTTTGCGAGGAACCGTTCGACTACGTCCGTTTGTCTTCTTCATGGACTCGTTTTTCTTCCTTGCGGGATTTCAGGCAAGATGACCATACCCTCGAAATCACTTCTATCTTTGCTTGCTAGTTGCTCGCTCTTTTGCTATGCCTATGCTGCGATACCTACCACTTGCTTATCATGCCTCCTATATTGTTGAACCAAGCCTCTAACCCACTTTGTCCTAGCAAACCGTTGATTGGCTATGTTACCGCTTTGCTCAGCCCCTCTTATAGCGTTGTTAGTTGCCGGTGAAGATTGAAGTTTGTTCCTTGTTGGAACATGGAGATGTTGTTCCTTGTTGGAACATGTTTACTTGTTGGGATATCACAATACCTCTTCTTTAATTAATGCATCTATATACTTGGTAAAGGGTGGAAGGCTCGGCCTTATGCCTGGTGTTTTGTTCCACTCCTGCCGCCCTAGTTTCCGTCATATCGGTGTTATGTTCCCGGGTTTTGCGTTCCTTAGGCGGTTGGGTAATAATGGGAACCCCTTGACAGTTCGCCTTGAGTAAAACTCCTCCAGCAATGCCCAACCTTGGTTTTACCATTTGTCACCTAGCCTTTTCTTTCCCTTGGGTTCTGCAGACTCAAGGGTCATCATTATTTTACCCCCCCCCCGGGCCAGTGCTCCTCTGAGTGTTGGTCCAACTTGTCAGCCGCCGGTGGCCACCAGGGGCAACTCTGGGCTGGCCTACCGGAAGTTTAGACAATCTGAGTGTGCCCTGAAAACGAGATATGTGCAGCTCCTATCAGGATTTGTCGGCACATTCAGGCGGTGTTGCTGGATTTGTTTTACCCTGTCGAAATGTCTTGTAAACGGGACTCCGAGTATTATCGGGTCTTCCCGCTAGAAGGAATATCCTTCGTTGACCGTGGGAGCTTGTCATGGGCTAAGTTGGGACACCCCTGCAGGGATTTGAACTTTCGAAAGCCGTGCCAGCAGTTATGGGCAGATGGGAATTTGTTAATGTCCGGTTGTAGAAAACCTGAAGTTGACCTTAATTAAAATACATCAACCGCGTGTGTAACCATGATGGTCTCTTTCCGGCGGAGTCCGGGAAGTGAACACGGTGTTGGGGTAATGCTTGACGTAGGTTGTTCTAGGATCACTTCTTGATCATAGTTTCTCGATCGTGCTTTGCCTTCTCTTCTCGCTCTCATTTGCGTATGTTAGCCACCATACATGCTAGTCGCTTGCTGCAGCTCCACCTCGTACCTTTACCTTACCCATAAGCTTAAATAGTCTTGATCGCGAGGGTGCGAGATTGCTGAGTCCCCGTGGCTCACAGTTACTTCCAAAACTAGTTTGCAGGTGCCGATGTTACCGAGCAGGTGACGCAACCAAGCTCAAGGAGGAGCTCGATGAAGATCTTGTCCTTTATGTTGTTTCGCTTCTAGTTGATCAGTAGTGGAGCCCAGTTGGGGTCGATCGGGGACCTTGTCGCATTTGGGGTTCTTCTTTTATTTTGGTTCCGTAGTCGGACCTTGACGGTATTTGGATGATGTAATGCTTTATTCATGTATTTGTGTGAAGTGGCGATTGTAAGCCAACTATGTATCTTTTCCCTTATTGTATTACATGGGTTGTTTGCGAAGATTACCTCACTTGCGACATTGCTTTCAATGCGGTTATGCCTCTAAGTCGTGCTTCGCCACGTGGGAGATATAGCCGCATCAAGGGCATTACACAGCCACAAGCTATTATGGGCTCTAGCATAGTTGAGTAAGTTACGTGAAGCTCTTGAAGAGGTGGATTAGCAGGTAGTGGGTTGTAGGTTTGGTATGGTCTGCCCGGAGTAGAGAGTTAATGTTTCTGAAAGACTGTGTCTCGGTCATCCGTTTCTCAAACATCATGCAGTGCGAGAAATCCAACGGAGGCGATCGAGTCTTGTGGGGAAAAGTGCGCAAACCTCTTCAGAGTGTACAAACTAATCATGGTTAGCCGTTTCCCCGGTTATGGACATCTTGAGTATCTAGTACTTGGAGTATCTTAAGTATCTCATCACGTTACTTAAATAATTTGTTGGGTTATTGATGTTAATTTGGGATTGAGTTTGAGGAACCTTCTCAATATTTTATCAACCAACTTTGTAGTTAAATACAATATATTCCTTTGTAGTAGGGAAAAATTGACTTTTCGCAAAAACTTTAACCATAGAGCTTTCCACCAGCCAAATATGCATGTAGTGATAGCTCTATTCTGTTCTTGCTCTACTGTGTTACATTGCCAGCATATTCCATGTGCTGACCCGTTCTCGGGCTGCAACGTATTATGTTTTAGACTTTTCAGACGGGGAGTAAGGTTCGTTAGGTCGTTGCCATGCAGCTCAGCTATGCCATTGGAGTTGATGGACTCACTTTATCTTCCAAGCCTTCCGATGTTATCGCATTAGATGGCCTTAAGCCATATTATTGTAATAAGTTCTCTTTTGAGACATTCGATGTAATAAGTGTGTGATTGCTACTCTGTTATAAATCCTTTTGTGTTTGTCAGCATTACCGATCCAGGGATGACACTGAAACACAGAGACTTGACTGTTTGAGGTCAGGTCGCTACATCATGCGTCGAGTACATGTACCAGACATGCATTATGAAGTTCTGTTTGCTAAAGGCGTCGTATGTCTTGAACCCATTATCCCAAGCTTCCTGCAATTCGTCCTTAAGCAGCTGCATGTACAGATTCATATTCTTCCCCAGATAGTTGGGCCCTGGAATTATCAACGTGAGGAAAATGTTCTTTCTTTGCATAATTTGCCCAGGGGGGAGATTGAGTGGAATGACAAACACGGGCCAACAACTGTATGGGGCTGCCGCCTGACCAAACACACTGAACCCATCCGTGCTGACGGCGACTCGAGGATGCCTTGGATCTGCCATTTTTTTCCTCATGTAATGCATCGAAGCGCTTCCACGCTTCACCATCCGATGTGTTCACCATCATCACATTCCCATGTGCATCTAGTTTGGTTCTTTTGCCCGTTTTGTGCCATGTCATCTGTCTGGCCGTCTCTTCGACCATGAAAAGATGTTGAAGTATTGGTACGATTGGCACATACCAAAGAAAATTAACGGGTATTTTGGTCTGCGTCTTCTCACCCATACCGTTGTCTACAACAACATACCTGGAAAATTGCAAATGGGACAATAGTTCGAGTCCTCATACTGAAGCCTAAATAAGACACATCCTTTCTCACAAGCATGTATCTTCTCATAGGGCATCTTAAGAGAACGGAGGATTTTGTCTAACTAGTACAGGTTTGCAGGTAGCACATGGCCTTTGGGTAGAAATCGTACGAATATTGTCATCATCGCGTCGTAGCATTCTCTACCCAAGTTGAATTGAGCCTTCAAAGCCATTATTTGTGAGATGGCATCCAGCTGACAAAGCTCAGTGTGCTCGTGGAGAGGACATTTTGAGGACTCCAACATTTCAGTGAAGGCCTTCGCAGATTCCTCCATCTCCTCGTCCGAGTCCCGATCATCGTCAAAGTCTTGCACCATGTCTGCGGTCCTGGTACCATGCTCATCGGTGCGACGACGAACCACCTTGGCACGTTGGGCAGACTGACCATGTAATGTCCAGACCATGTAATCGGGCGTAAAACCAAACTTCTGCAGGTCTTTACTCATTTCAAGCTCATCCCTCTTTTTATAGTTATCGCACCGGGCACGGGGGCACCAGCTTAATTCCTGGCCATTTGAAAATGCGGCTCTAACAAACCCCTTGGTTTTTGTTAACCATTCCTCGGTCCAAACTTTCTGACTAGTGTAACCGGTGTACATCCATGCACGATCACTCATACTGACTTCCTACTGGACACACGAGAAATATATACATAATTAAGCAAACCATATCCATAAGTTAATGGAGTTTGTCAGTTTTATTACGTCCATGCAACCTACACGCTAATAGGTAAAGATAGGTCCTAATCCTACCCGAGTATGTGTAGATTGGGTTCGTTTTCCCATGCTCTGCTCTGGATCAGACGTAAAATTTTGGCAGCACCTCCCCGCTGTTCTCCTGATACACGTCTCGGCAATAAGCAGAGAGGATGTGTACCCGGAGAACAACAAGGAGCCACTGATGAAATTCTGCATCGGATCCGGAGCAGAGCATATGGGAAAATGAACCCAATCTACACATACTCGGGCTGTCCATGGATAACGTTGGACAATTCGAAAGAATCACGATTATAAATATGCAAATGCATGCATATTTATAGTGGTTACGCATACTGATGATTAACACCTATAGCTAGAAGTTTCATCGGCACGAAGACCGGAACATAGCAAATGAAGGGGGGAGGAGGATATGTCATTTGTGCTCACCAACAAACGCAGGGGTGAAGCTCGTCGAACGCTAGCAAGTATTAGACACGGACGGCCACATTTAACTCGCACTGACGATACTTGCTATTTCCAGTACCATCGACACCGAGGAACCCCCTAACCCGCTCGTCCCTGGGTAAACTAAATAGCAACTACCATTGGCGCAAGTTACATGAGGTAGTCGGCGTTGAACACTAGATCAACATCCCACAAGTGAAGCCGGCGCCTGGCGTCCCACTATAATAGTTTTGTTGGCCAATGACGGTCGAACACCTTGGTGAATTTGTCTGGCAGCCTCTGCGATGAGGATTAAAGCCAAGTTTTGAAATTTCAAACAACCAAACCGACTTAAGTTAGTTTGGGTGTTTCAAGTTTCAACACTTAGCTTTCAATCGTCATCTTTGAGGCTGCCAGACAAATTCGCCGTGCTGATCGACCGCCATCGATGCCGAGAACTATTGCTGCTGGACGCAGGACCCCTGTGTTGAAGGAAATATGCCCTAGAGGCAATAATAAAGTTATTATTTATTTCCTTATATCATGATAAATTTTTATTATTCATACTAGAATTGTATTAACCGGAAACATAATACATGTGTGAATACATAGACAAACAGAGTGTCACTAGTATGCCTCTACTTGACTAGCTCGTTGATCAAAGATGGTTATGTTTCCTAACCATAGATGTCATTTGATTAATGGGATCACATCATTAGGATAATGATGTGATTGACTTGACCCATTCCGTTAGCATAGCACTTGATCGTTTAGTTTGTTGCTATTGCTTTCTTCATGACTTATACATGTTCCTATGACTATGAGATTATGCAACTCCTATTTATCGGAGGAACACTTTGTGACCTACCAAACGTCACAACGTAACTGGGTGATTATAAAGGTGCTCTACAGGTGTCTCTAAAGGTACTTGTTGGGTTGGCGTATTTCGAGATTAGGATTTGTCACTCCGATTGTCGGAGAGGTATCTCTGGGCCCACTCGGTAATGCACATCACTATAAGCCTTGTAAGCATTGCAACTAACGAGTTAGTTGCGGGATGATGTGTAACGGAATGAGTAAAGAGAATTACCGGTAACGAGATTAAACTAGGTATTGAGATACCGACGACCGAATCTCGGGCAAGTAACATACCGATGACAAAGGGAATAACGTATGTAGTTATGCGGTCTGACCGATAAAGATCTTCGTAGAATATGTAGGAGCCAATATGAGCATCCAGGTTCCGCTATTGGTTATTGACCGGAGACGTGTCTCGGTCATGTCTACATAGTTCTTGAACGCGTAGGGTCCGCACGCTTAACGCTACGATGACAGTTATATTATGAGTTTATTTGTTTTGATTTACCAAAGGAGTTTGGAGTCCCGGATGAGATCGAGGACATGACGAGGAGTCTCGAAATGGTCGAGACGTAAAGATCGATATATTGGACGACTATATTCGGACTTCGGAAAGGTTTCGAGTGATTCGGGTATTTTTCGGAGTACCGGAGAGTTACGGGAATTCGCCGGGGAGTATATGGGCCTTATTGGGCCATACGGGAATAGAGGAGATAGGCCAAAAGGAAGGAGGCCTGCACCCCCCTCTGGTCCGAATTGGACAAGGGGTGCAGCCCCCTTTTCCTTCTCCCTCTCCTCCTCTTTCCTTCACTCCTACTCCAACAAGGAAAGGAGGAGTCCTACTCCCGGTGGACTCCCTGTAACACCCCGGATGTAACTTTCCCAATTTGTACTCCAACTCTTGCCGTTTCCGGCATTAAGTTATTTTATTTTTCTCGGGTTCGGGTCTTTGTCTCCGTGTGTTTTTATCGTTGTCATGCATCTCATATCATGTCATCATGTGCATTGCATTTGCATACGTGTTCGTCTCATGCATTCAAGCATTTTCCCCGTTGTCCGTTTTGCATTCCGGCGCTTCGTTCTCCTCCGGTGGTCATTTCTAGCTTTCTTTCGTGTGGGGATTAAACATTTCCGGATTCGACCGAGACTTGCCAAGTGGCCTTGGTTTACTACCGGTAGCCCGCCTGTCAAGTTTCGTATCATTTGGACTTCGTTTGATACTCCAACGGTTAACCGAGGGACCGAAAAGGCCTCGTGTGTGTTGCAGCCCAACACCCCTCCAATTTGTCCCAAAACCCACCTAAGCCTTCTCCATCATCTAGAGCGTTCGATCACGATCGCGTGGCCGAAAACCCCACCTCATTTGGACTCTCCTAGCTCCCTCTACCTCTATTTATAGACCCCTCTCGAAATTCGCGGATCCCCCTCTCCGAAACCTTAAATTTTCCACCTCGCGCGCCGCCGGACAAACCTGCCACCAAAGGACACGTCTGTATCCTCCCCGCCGCCGACATGTGTCGCCCCCTCACTCGCCATCGCCGCCTCCCTCCGCCGCCGGCCCGGGAAGCCCGGATCGGGCCCCCGCGGCCCAAGCTGGTGCGCCGCCCCGCGGCTTCGTCTCTCCCGTGGCCGAGCCGCCACCTCGCCGGCCGGCGCCGGCCGACCGCCCCTGCCGCCGCCTCGCCCGACGCCTCAACGCCTTTGGATGTGAAGACTATATATTGCAATTTTCATTCCGTTGGATTCAGCTTCAATATTTGTCTATCAGTGTGCTAATGGATGTCAACCTCTTCAGGATGGCTCCTCCAACGCGCACGACTCTGAATCCTGATCCGCCACCACCTCCCCCTCCTCCAGAGGCATGGCAAGCGGTGATGGCCGCAACCAATGCAAACACACAGTTGATCATGCAAATTCTTCAAGAGCGCAATCAAGGCAACCAAGGGAATCAAGGCAGCAATCAGAATCACTTTGCTACACTCAACCAGTTCTTGCTAACGGGCCAAAGACTTTCAGCAATTGTGTTGAGGCAACCGATGCTGACGATTGGCTTGTGGATCTGTGCAAGCATTTCGAGTGCAGTAACGTCAGGCCTGAGGACTTTGTCAAGTTCGCTTCCTTCCAACTCAAAGATCAAGCTGTAGAATGGTTCCAGCAGTACAAGGATTCCAGAGGTGGACGTGTTATCACTTGGGATGAATTCCGTCGAGATTTCCGAGCTCATCATATTCCTCAAAGCGTGGTTGAAAGCAAGCATGAGGAATTCCGCAACCTGAAGCAAGGCTCTTTGTCTGTCTATGACTACAACAAGTTGTTCCAGAAGCTCGCCCGCTTTGCCAAGCAGGACGTCCCTGATGGGAAGAGCATGATATACCAGTTTAGGGGTGGTCTCAGAGAAGAAATTCAGCTCGCTCTTGTTCTCTTTGAGCCTTTGAGATACGATGAGTTCTACAACACGGCACTGAAGCAAGAGGCTGCTCAGTTGAGGTGTGATGCTTCCAAGAAGCGAGTCAGAGATGTTACTCCTTGTTCCTCTACTCAAGTGGCCAAGCAGCAGAAGTATTGGCTTCCTCCTCCTCCGTTCCGTCAGCCGTATCAGCAGAAGAGCAAAGGTGGCAATGGTTCTTCCCACCAACCCAACCCTGGCTTTCAGAACAAGACTTCGTCTCAAGCTCCAAGATCGAGTGCTCCATATCACCGTCCGCTTTCAGAGGTCACGTGCAACAAGTGCCAACAGAAGGGTCACTATGCCAACAAGTGTTTCAACCAGAGGCGTTTTCCTCCTCCTCCTCCTGTCAGATCGGCAAGTACAGCTGTGGTCAAGCATAACCCCAAGCACGCCAAGGTCAATTTGATGAACGCAGCTCAGGCAGAGGACTCGTCAGATGTGATCATGGGTAACCTTCCTTTTAACGATGTTCCTGCTAAAGTTCTTTTTGACACTGGTGCATCGCATTCCTTTTTGTCATGCCCTTTTGCATCGAAGCACAATGTTGAGACTGAGATCATGCCCAAAGTCATGCAAGTTGTTTCTCCTGGCAAGCTTTTGACTTCTAGTTTGGTTGCTCCCGACATCTCTATCACATTGGGTGATTACAAGTTTCTCTCTTCTCCGGTGGTTCTTGGTAACTCGGATATTGATCTTATTCTCGGAATGGATTGGCTTTCTAAGCACAAGGCTCAGCTTGATTGTGCAGCCAGGCAGATTCAATTGACTCATTCGTCTGAGGATGTAATTGTCTTTGCCGCTCGTGATGATACCATTCGTCTATTTTCTCTCAATGAGAAGGGTGAATTGGAAGCCATCTCTCAAATTCCAGTCGTTTGCGAATATCAAGACGTCTTTCCCGAAGAGCTTCCAGGAATGCCTCTGCACCGGCCAGTTGAATTCGTTATTGATCTTGAGCCTGGCACGGAACCTGTGTGCAAGCGTCCTTACAAGCTCGGACCTGAAGAGTTGAAGGAGCTGAAGAAACAACTCGATATTCAAGAGAAAATGGGTCTCATCCGGCCTAGTTCTTCTCCGTGGGGTTGTGGTGTTCTTTTTGTGAAGAAGAAGGATGGAACAGACCGACTTTGTGTTGATTACCGTCCAGTGAACAAGAAGACCATCAAGAACAAATACCCACTTCCCAACATCAATGAGCTGTTCGAACAACTCAAAGGTGCCCAAGTATTCTCCAAGCTTGATCTCCGTATGGGTTATCATCAGATTCGAATCCGTGAGCAAGATATTCCCAAGACGGCTTTCAGGACAAGCTTTGGTTCATATGAATACACTGTCATGTCTTTTGGCTCGTCAACGCTCCTCCAACGTTCTCTCGCATGATGAACTTCATCTTCAACGCCTACACCAATGACTTCGTTTTGGTCTATCTCGACGACATTCTGGTTTTCTCGAAGAACAAGGAAGATCATGCCAAGCACTTGCGTTTGGTTCTTGATAAGCTCAGAGAACATCAGTTCTAAGCCAAGTTCTCCAAGTGTGAATTTT
This sequence comes from Triticum urartu, assembly GCF_056163025.1. NCBI lineage: Eukaryota > Viridiplantae > Streptophyta > Magnoliopsida > Poales > Poaceae > Triticum > Triticum urartu. The sequence goes on along the minus strand of NC_141876.1, from coordinate 227,658,826 downwards.
GGCTCGATGAGGTTCTTTATCTTGGTCATATCATCTCTGCCAAGGGCATTGCCGTGAATCCTGAGAAGGTGTCTGCAATTGTGAATTGGGAACCTCCTCAGAATGTGAAGCAACTCCATAGCTTCCTCGGTCTCGCAAGCTATTGCCGAAGATTCGTTCAAAAAATTTCTAAGATCGCGAAGCCTCTCTCAAATCTTCTCCAGAAGCACGTCAAGTACGTTTGGTCTCCGGAGTGTGATATTGCTTTCAACACTTTGAAAGAGAAATTGATCACTGCTCCAGTTCTGACTCCGCCTGATGAATCCAAACCATACGAGGTCTTTTGTGATGCCTCTGTCCAAGGTCTTGGCGCAGTATTGATGCAAGAGAAGAAAGTTGTTGCTTATACCTCTCGCCAGTTGAAGCCTAATGAGAAGAACTACCCCACTCATGATCTCGAGTTGGTGGCAGTTGTGCATGCTCTTTTGACTTGGAGACATCTTCTATTGGGAAGAAAAGTGGACATTTTCACTGATCACAAGAGTCTCAAGTACATCTTCACTCAGCCTAATCTCAACCTCAGGCAAACTCGATGGGTCGAAATGATTCAAGAGTATAATCCGAGTATCGAGTATACTCCAGGCAAGGCCAATGTGATTGCTGACGCTTTGAGCAGAAAAGCTTATTGTAACAGTCTGATTCTCAAGCCTTATCAACCCAAGCTTTGTGAAGCTTTCCGCAAACTTAATCTGCAAATTGTTCCTCAAGGTTTCCTCGCCAACCTTCAAGTCTCTCCTACCTTGGAAGACCAGATTCGCCAAGCCCAGCTTCTTGATGCTATGGTGAAAAAGGTGAAGATTGGGATTGCCAAGAGTCAACCCAAGTACAAGTGCTACCGCCTTGATGACAAGGATACTCTCTTATTCGAGGATCATATTGTTGTACCCAAAGGTGACCTCTGTAAAGTGATCATGAACGAGGCTCACAATTCTCTCCTCTCCATCCACCCTAGGAGCACGAAGATGTATCAGGACCTTAAGCAGGCTTATTGGTGGACTCGAATGAAGCGCGAGATTGCTTAATTCATGAATGAATGTGATGTCTGCAGAAGAGTGGAGGGAGAACACCAAAGGCCAGCTGGTCTCCTCCAACCTCTTGCCATTCCAGAAAGGAAGTTTGACCACATTGAAATGGACTTCGTGACTGGGTTTCCTAAGTCCAAGCGTGGCAATGATGCTATATTCGTTGTCATCGACAAACTCACTAAAGTGGCTCATTTTCTGCCTATCAAAGAGTCAATCACTGTAGCTCAATTGGCGGATCTCTATACCTCTTGTATTGTCTCTCTGCACGGTATTCCACAAGTGATCTCTTCAGACCGTGGCAGCATCTTTACCTCCAAGTTTTGGGATTCTTTTCAGAAGGCCATGGGCACCAACATCCGCTTCAGCACAGCTTTCCATCCTCAAACTAGCAGTCAAGTCGAGCGTGTCAACCAGATTCTTAAAGATATGCTCAGGGCTTGTGTGATCTCCTTCGGTATGAAGTGGGAGGATTGTCTTCCTTATGCTGAATTCTCCTACAACAACAGTTTTCAAGCAAGTTCGGGCAAGGCCTCATTTGAAATTCTGTATGGCAGGAAGTGCCGTACCCCTCTCAACTGGTCTAAAACCGGTGAACGTCAGCTTTTGGGTAATGACTTAATCACAGAGGCAGAGGAAATGTGCAAAGTCATTCGTGATAACCTCAAAGCAGCCCAATCCCGTCAGAAGAGCTACTATGATAGTAAGCACCGTGATTTGGTTTTCGAGATCAGAGATCATGTTTACCTCTGCGTCTCTCCTATGAAAGGTACTTGTCGCTTCGGTATCAAAGGGAAGCTTGCCCCCAGATACGTGGGACCTTTCAAGATTGTCAGCAAGAGAGGCGATCTCGCCTATCAACTCGAGCTTCCTTCAACCTTTGCAAATGTTCATGACGTGTTCCATGTCTCTCAGCTCCAAAAGTGCTTCAAGACTCCTGACCGCACCGTCAGCTTCGAGGACATTGAGCTCCAAGAAGATCTCTCTTATCGTGAGCACCCAGTTGCTATTCTTGAAGAGACTGAACGCAAGACTCGCAACAAGTCAATCAAATTTCTCAAAGTCAAGTGGTCACACCATTCCGACCGTGAAGCTACCTGGGAACGCGAGGATCACCTCCGTTCTGAGTACCCGGCGTTCTTTCAGTCCTAGATCTCGGGACGAGATCCTTTCGTAGTGGTGGAGTGTTGTAACACCCCAGATGTAACTTTCCCAATTTGTACTCCAACTCTTGCCGTTTCCGGTGTTAAGTTATTTTATTTTTCTCGGGTTCGGGTCTTTGTCTCCGTGTGTTTTTATCGTTGTCATGCATCTCATATCATGTCATCATGTGCATTGCATTTGCATACGTGTTCGTCTCATGCATTCGAGCATTTTCCCCGTTGTCCGTTTTGCATTCCGGTGCTTCGTTCTCCTCCGGTGGTCATTTCTAGATTTCTTTCGTGTGTGGGGATTAAACATTTCCGGATTGGACCGAGACTTGCCAAACGGCCTTGGTTTACTACCGGTAGACCGCTTGTCAAATTTCGTATCATTTGGACTTCGTTTGATACTCCAACGGTTAAACGAGGGACCGAAAAGTCCTCGTGTGTGTTGCAGCCCACCTCCAATTTGGCCCAAAACCCACCTAAGCCTTCTCCATCATCTAGAGCGTTTGATCACGATCGCGTGGCCGAAAACTGCACCTCATTTGGACTCTCCTAGCTCCCTCTACCTCTATTTATAGACCCCTCTCGAAATTCGCGGATCCCCCTCTCCGAAACCCTAAATTTTCCACCTCGCGCGCCGCCGGACAAACCTGCCACCGACGGACACGTCCGTATCCTCCCCGCCGCCGCCACTTGTCGCCCCCTCACTTGCCATCGCCGCCTCCCTCCGCCGCCGGCCCGGGAAGCCCAGATCGGGCCCCCGCGGCCCAAGCCGGTGCGCCGCCCCACGGCTTCGTCTCTCCCGTGGCCGAGCCACCACCTCGCCGGCCGGCGCCGCCCGGCCGCCCCTGCCGCCGCCTCGCCCGACGCCTCGGCGCCGCGTCCGAGCTCCGCGCCCGCCGCCTCCGCCGCCTCGCCCGCCGTCCGCCGCCTCGGCCACCACCGCCGCCCGGCCGTCTCCCCCTCCTCCGGCGATCTCCTCCGCCGTCCTCATCCCCGCCAGTGAACAGTGCACCACTGCCTCGGGTTGCGTGCCGTGAAACCCTAGATCCGGAGGTTGATTTTTCTTCCAAGTCCCTAAGAATTCCAGATCCAAGTGCTCCTGTTCATAGCCTCGTAACTTTGCATCCGTAGCTCCGATTCATGCATATAGCATATCAAAATGTTTATCTCAGAGAGTAAAACATTTCAATCCATTGCATCATTTTCATTTGAGTTCATGTTGATGTCCGAAATGCTGTTAGAAGAGGGCTACTTGAGATAATTGTCAGATCTGCTACTCTATTTAGGTTTTTGTCATTTTTGCCACGATTATTGTGTGCATGATATGCCCTGATGCTCTACATATGTTGTGTTAAGGGTTTTGTCATATTTCCAGAGGTGCAACCCATGTATTTTTGTGATGTGTGTGGTGACTAGCACAAGCTTGCAAAGTGGTGCACTTGGTAATTCTGTTTTCACGGACTTAGCATTTCCGCTAAGTCCTTGAGCCGCTTACCTCATGTTGTCATATGTTCATGTTGTTTCCTAGTGATCCGTGCCTCTTTTGAGGAAGATCAGTAAGTATGTTTTGTTAATATTGTAGTGCTCTATCCATCCATGTCTTTGTTTGCAATTATGGAGCACCCTAGCTTGAGTCAATCGAGCTCTACTTTTGCTACTTTGTGAATCTGGGCAGATTGTCAACTTATTTGCAATTTTGCCGATGATGTTGTAGTTGATCCGTGCATGCTATGCTATTGTTCTTGCCATTTCTATCTTGCATTTTGTGTATTCTTGATGTGTGTATGATTGTCTTGCCATGACTTGCACCGTAGTGAGTGCATCGAGCTCGTAAACATGCCTACTTGAGTTATATTTCAGCATGTGCCAGTTTTCACTAAGTCTGAAAACTGATTATGTTTTTGCTATGTTCACATGCTTGCAATTGTATTTTCTGATCCCTTTTGGCTCAAGGTCACTAAGGGACTTTTGTTAAGATCTTTGAGTAGCTCCATGCCATGCTTTACTTTGCCATGTTCAGGTCCTGTAGCATGTAGTTTTGTTGCTCCGAAGTGTGCTACCTGATCTGAAATTCCAGACAAGTGTTAATTTCACCAAGTCTGAGATCTGTTTACCATATACATTTTTGCCATGCTTGTTTGAACCTGTTAATGGATGAATTGGCCGTAGCTCAGTGCTAGACTTTTGTTAAGCATCTTGAATGCATCCCTGCCATGTATTTTGTTGTCATGTTTGGGTGCTGTAGCATGTTCATCTCATTGCATTTAGATGGTACTTGCTGTAAATCGCAGACCGGTGCCATATTTGAACCGCTTGCCATTTCCAAACCGTAACTCTGATTCTGGCGTTCTTTATATCGTTTTCAAGCGATTTCATCTCATCTTTCCAGTGACACACCTGGAATTCCAAGTTAAGGCCAGGATCTTGCATTTCCTGTCATATCTTGCATATGCATCCCGCATCGCATCCCGCATAGCATATCATCATTGCTTCGTATTATTTGTTCCTTGCACGTGGTTGATTGTGTCCTTGTTGCTTGTTTGTCTTGTTTGGGTAGAGCCGGGAGACGAGTTCGCTAACGAGGAGCCCGTTGAGTTTGCTTTCGAGGATCCAGTCAACTCTGACAACTGTGCAGGCAAGATGATCATACCCTTGAAATCACTACTATCTTTGCTATGCTAGTTTGCTTGCTCTTTTGCTATGCCAATGCTACGATGCCTACCACTTGCTTTCAAGCCTCCCAAATTGCCATGTCAAACCTCTAACCCACCATGTCCTAGCAAACCGTTGATTGGCTTTGTTACCGCTTTGCTCAGCCCCTCTTACAGCGTTGCTAGTTGCAGGTGAAGATCGGAGGCCGTTCCTTGTTGGAACATATATTTACTTGTTGGGATATCATTATATTGCTATGTTATCTTAATGCATCTATATACTTGGTAAAGGGTGGAAGGCTCGGCCTCGCGCCTAGTGTTTTGTTCCACTCTTGCCGCCCTAGTTTCCGTCATATCGGTGTTATGTTCCCGGATTTTGCGTTCCTTACGCGGTTGGGTTATAATGGGAACCCCTTGATATTTCGCATTGATTAAAGCTTTTCCAGCAATGCCCAACATTGGTTTTACCATTTGCCACCTAGCCTCTTTTCCCTTGGGTTTCCGGAGCCCAAGGGTCATCTTATTTTAACCCCCTCCCCCCGGGCCAGTGCTCCTCTGAGTGTTGGTCCGACCGAGTAGACTGCGGGGCAACCTCGAGGCAACTTGAGGGTTGGTTTTACTCGTAGGATGTCTCATCTGAGTGTGCCCTGAGAACGAGATATGTGTAGCTCCTATCGGGATTTGTCGGCACATTCGGGCGGTGTTGCTGGTCTTGTTTTAACCTGTCGAAGTGTCTTGAACAACCGAGATACCGAGTCTGATCGGAACGTCTTGGGAGGAGGTCTATTCCTTCGTTGACCGTGAGAGCTTGTCATGGGCTAAGTTGGGACTCCCCTGCAGGGATTTGAACTTTCAAAAGCCGTGCCCGCGGTTATGGGCAGATGGGAATTTGTTAATGTCCGGTTGTAGATAACTTGAACCTTAACTTAATTAAAATGAATCAACTGAGTGTGTTACCGTGATGGCCTCTTCTCGGCGGAGTCCGGGAAGTGGACACGGTGTTGGAGTAATGTTTGCGCAGGTTGTTCTCTAGTTTCTCGCACGTGCTTGCCTTCTCTTCTCGCTCTCTTTTGTGAATAAGTTAGCCACCATATTTGCTAGTCGCTTGCTGCAGCTCCACATACTTACCTTGCCTTACCTATAAGCTTAAATAGTCTTGATCGCGAGGGTGCGAGGTTGCTGAGTCCCTGTGGCTCACAGATTACTATTACACCAGATGCAGGGCCTGACGATTCCGCCCTAGGAGACGCGCTTGAGCTCAAGTGGGAGTTCGATGAGGACTCTCGACGTTACTATGTTTCCTTTCCCGATGATCAGTAGTGGTGCCCAGTTGAAGGTGTTTGGGACCGTGTCGCATGTTGGGTTATCTTTTATTTTGGCGCCGTAGTCGGGCCATGAGTGTTTGGATGATGTAATGTTATTTATGTACTTGATTGACGTGGCGAGTGTAAGCCAACTATGTTATCTCCCCTTTATGATTTATATTACATGGGATGTTGTGAAGATTGCCTAAGTTGCGACTTATGCCTTCAATGCGATTATGTCTCTAAGTCGTGCCTCGACACGTGGGAGCTATAGTCGCATCGACGGTGTTACACTCCCCCCTTGGTGCGCCCTCCTCCTAGGCCGGCCGCCTCCCCCTTGCTCCTTTATATACAGGGGCAGGGGGGCACCTCTAGACACACAAATTAGATCATTGATCTCTTAGCCTTGTGCGGTGCCCCCCTCCACCATAGTCCACCTCGATAATACTGTAGCGGTGCTTAGGCGAAGCCCTGCGTCGGTAAAATATCAACATCGTCACCACGCCGTCGTGCTGACGAAACTCTCCCTCAATACTTGGCTGGATCGGAGTTCGAGGGACGTCATCGAGCTGAACGTGTGCTGAACTCGGAGGTGCCGTACGTTCGGTACTTGATCGGTCGGATCATGAAGACCTACGACTACATCAACCGTGTTGTGCTAACGCTTCTGCTTTCGGTCTACGAGGGTACGTGGACAAGAATCTCCCCTCTCATTGCTATGCATCACCATGATCTTGCGTGTGCGTAGGAATTTTTTTGAAATTACTACGTTCGCCAATAGTGGCATCCGAGCCTGGTTTTATGCGTAGATGTCATATGCACGAGTAGAACACAAGTGAGTTGTGGGCGATATAAGTCATACTGCTTACCAGCATGTCATACTTTGGTTCGGCGGTATTGTTGGATGAAGCGGCCCAGACCGACATTACGCGTACGCTTACGCGAGAGTGGTTCTACCGACGTGCTTTGCACATAGGTGGCTGGCGGGTGTTAGTTTCTCCAACTTTAGTTGAACCGAGTGTGGCTATGCCTGGTCCTTGCGAAGGTTAAAATAGCACCAACTTGACAAACTATTGTTGTGGTTTTGATGCGTAGGTAAGGACGGTTCTTGCTAAGCCCGTAGCAGCCACGTAAAACTTGCAACAACAAAGTAGAGGACGTATAACTTGTTTTTGCAGGGCATGTTGTGATGTGATATGGTCAAGCCGTGATGAGATATAAGTTGTTGTATAAGATGATCATGTTTTGTTGAAGTTATCGGCAACTGGCAGAAGCCTTATGGTTGTCTCTTTATTGCATAAGATGCAAGCGCTAAATAATTGCTTTACAATTATCGCTATGCGATAGCAATAGTTGTAAGAGCAATAGTCGGCGAGACAACCATGTGACGACACATTGATATAGATCAAGATGATGGAGATCATGGTGTCATGCCGGTGACGATGGAAATCATGACGATGTTTTGGAGATGGAGATCAAAGGCACAAGATGATGATGGCCTATCTTGTCACATATTTTGATTGCATGTGATGTTTATCTTTTATGCATCTTGTTTTGCTTAGTTCGACGGTAGCCTTATAAGATGATCTCTCACTAAATTTCAAGATAAAAAAGTGTTCTCCCTGAGTATGCACCGTTGCCAAAGTTCATCGTGCCCAGACACCACGTGATGATCGGGTGTGATAAGCTCTACGTCCATCTACAACGGGTGCAAGCTAGTTTTGCACACACAGAATACTCAGGTTAAACTTGACGAGCCTAGCATATGAAGATATGGCCTCGGAACACTGAGACCGAAAGGTCGAGCGTGAATCATATAGTAGATATGATCAACATAATGATGTTCACCATTGAAAGCTACTCCATTTCACGTGATGATCGGTTATGGTTTAGTTGATTTGGATCACGTGATCACTTAGATGATTAGAGGGATGTCTATCTAAGTGGGAGTTCTTAAGTAATATGATTAATTAAACTTTAATTTATCATGAACTTAGTCCTGATAGTATTAGCATATCTATGTTGTAGATCAATAGCTCGCGTTTAGCTCCCCTGTTTTATTTTTGATATGTTCCTAGAGAAAACTAAGTTGAAAAATGTTAGTAGCAATGATGCGGATTGGATCCGTGATCTGAGGATTATCCTCATTGCTGCACAGAAGAATTATGTCCTTGATGCACCGCTAGGTGACTGACCTATTGTAGGAGCAGATGCAGACGTTATGAACGTTTGGCTAGCTCAATATGATGACTACTTGATAGTTTAGTGCACCATGCTTAACAGCTTAGAATCGGGACTTCAAAGACGTTTTGAACGTCATGGACCATATGAGATGTTCTAGGAGTTGAAGTTAATATTTCAAGTAAATACCCGAGTTGAGAGATATGAAGTCTTCAACAAGTTCTATAGCTAAAAGATGGAGGAGAATAGCTCAAGCAGTGAACATGTGCTCAGATTGTCTGGGTACTACAATCGCTTGAATCAAGTGGGAGTTAATCTTCCAGATAAAATAGTGATTGACAGAATTCTCTAGTCACCATCACCAAGTTAGTAGAACTTCGTGATGAACTATAATATGCAAGGGATAACGGAAACGATTCCCAAGCTCCTCGTGATGAGAAAATCGGCGAAGGTAGAAATCAAGAAAAACATCAAGTGTTGATGGTTGACAAGACCACTAGTTTCAAGAGAAAGGGTAAAGGGAAGAAGGGGAACTTCAAGAAGAACGGCAAACAAGTTACTGCTCTAATGAAGAAACCCAAGTCTGGACCTAAGCCAGAGACTAAGTGCTTCTACTACAAAGGGACTGGTCACTAGAAGCGGAACTACCCCAAGTGTTTGGTGGATAAGAAGGATGGCAAAGTGAACAAAGCTATATTTGATATACATGTTATTGATGTGTACTTTACTAGTGTTTATAGCAACCCCTCGGTTTTTGATACTAGTTCAGTTGCTAAGAGTAGTAACTCGAAATGGGAGTGCAAAATAAATAGAGACTAGTAAGGGTGAAGTGACGATGTGTGTTGGAAATGGTTCCAAGATTGATATGATCATCATCGCACACTCCCTATACTTTCGGGGTTAGTGTTGAACCTAAATAAATGTTATTTGGTGTTTGCGTTGAGCATAAATATGATTGGATCATGTTTATTGCAATACGGTTATTCATGTAGGTTAGAGAATAATTGTTGTTCTATTTACATGAATAAAACCTTCTATGGTCATACACCCAATGAAAATGGTTTGTTGGATCTCGATCGTGGTGATACACATTTTCATAATATTGAAGCCAAAAGGTGCAAAGTTAATAATGATAGTGCAACTTATTTGTCGCACTGCCGTTTAGGTCATATTGGTGTAAAGCGCATGAAGAAAATCCATGTTGATGGGCTTTTGGAATCACTTGATTATGAATCAGTTGATGCTTGCGAACCGTGCCTCATGGGCAAGATGACTAAAACACCGTACTCCGGAACTATGGAGCGAGCAATATATTTGTTGGAAATCATACATACAGATGTGTGTGGTTCGATAAATATTAAGGCTCGCAACGGGTATCATTATTTTCTGATCTTCACACATGATTTGAGCAGATATGAGTATACTACTTGATAAAACACAAGTCTGAAACATTTGAAAAGTTCAAAGAATTTCAGAGTGAAGTGGAGAATCATCGTAACAAAAATAAAAGTTCCTACGATATGATCGCAGAAGTAAAATATTTGAGTTACGAGTTTGGCCTTCAGTTAAAACAATGTGAAATAGTTTCACTACTCACACCACCTGGAACACCACAGTGTAATGGTGTGTCCGAACATCGTAACCGTACTTTATTAGATATGGTGCGATCTATGATGTCTCTTATCGATTTACCACTATCGTTTTGGGGTTATGCATTAGAGACAGCTACATTCACGTTAAATAGGGCACCATCTAAATCCGTTGAGACGACACCGTATGAACTGTAGTTTGGCGAGAAAACTAAGCTATCATTTCTTAAAGTTTGGGACTGTGATGCTTATGTGAAAAAGTTTCAAACATGATAAGCTCGAACCCAAATCGGAGAAGTAAATCTTCATAGGATACCCAAAAGAAAATGTTGGGTACACCTTCTATCACAGATCCAAAGGCAAGATATTCATTGCTGAGAATGGATCCTTTCTAGAGAAGGAGTTTCTCTCGAAAGAAGTGAGTGGGAGGAAAGTAGAACTTGATAAGGTAACTGTACCTGCTCCCTTATTGGAAAGTAGTTCATCACAGAAATCTGTTCCTGTGACTACTACACCAATTAGTGAGGAAGCTAATGATGATGATCATGTAACTTCAGATCAAGTTACTACCGAACCTCGCAAGTAAACTAGAGTGAGATCCGCACCAGAGTGGTACGGTAATCCTGTTATGGAGGTCATGTTACTTGACAATGATGAGCCTACGAACTATGAGGAAGCGATGATGAGACCAGATTCCGCGAAATGGCTTGAGGCCATGAAATCTGAGATGAGATCCATGTATGAGAATAATGTATGGACTTTGATTGACTTTCCCATTGATCGGCGAGCCCTTGAGATTAAATGGATCTTCAAGAGGAAGACGGACACTGATAGTAGTGTTACTATCTACAAAGCTAGAATTGCCGCAAAAAGGTTTTCGACAAGTTCAAGGTGTTGACTACGATGAGAGTTTCTCACTCATATCTATGCTTAAGTCTGTCCGAATCATGTTAGCAATTGCCGCATTTTATGAAATCTAGCAAATGGATAAACAAAACTGCATTCTTTAATGGATTTATTAAAGAAGAGTTGTATATGATGCAACCAGAAGGTTTTGTCAATCCTAAAGGTACTAACAAAATATGCAAGCTCTAGCGATCTATCTATGGACTGGTGCAAGCATCTCAGAGTTGGAATATACACTTTGATAAGTTGATCAAAGCATATAGTTTTATACAGACTTGCGGTGAAGCCTGTATTTATAAGAAAGTGAGTGGGAGCACTATAGCATTTCTGATAAGTATATGTGAATGACATATTGTTGATCGGAGATAATGTAGAATTATTCTGCAAATCATAAAGGAATGTTTGAAAGGAGTTTTTCAAAGAAAGACCTCGGTGAAGCTGCTTACATATTGAGCATCAAGATCTATAGAGATAGATCAAGACGCTTGATAAGTTTTTCAATGAGTACATACCTTGACAAGATTTTGAAGTAGTTCAAAATGGAATAGTCGAAGAAGGAGTTCTTGCCTATGTCACAAGGTGTGAAGATGAGTAAGACTCAAAACCTGAACACGGCAGAAGATAGAGAGAGAATAAAAGTCATTCCCTATGCCTCAGCCATAGGTTCTATAAAGTATGCCATGCTGTGTACCAGACCTATTGTATACCCTGCAAGCTCGCTCAACAGAAACCACACAAGCTCGCTCCTACTTGGGAAGGTCCCTTCATCATCACCAGAGTCCTCCACAATGGAGCATATCACCTTTACAATGTCGATCGCCAGATTGATGAGCCACGAGCTTGGAATGTGGAACTGCTCCGCCCCTTTTACACTTGAATTCTCACTCAAATGAGATGTTATAAGAAAAACTTCTGTAGTCTATTTATCAAAGACAAGAGTGTTACAATTTTTCCTATAATTGTTGTCGCATTTGTTTGCGTGTGAAATCCCCTAGTGGGTGGCTTAGCTGCGAATCCGTTTTGCCTAAGTTTGTAAAAAAATCCTACCAAGTGGTGAGCCAGACTCCCACTCGGAGGCTTAGCCGCAGCCCAGTGCTCGCCTAAGTGTTTAAAATCCTACCGAGTGGTGAGCCAGACTCCCACTCGGAGGCTTAGCCGCAGCCCAGTGCTCGCCTAAGTGTTTAAAAATCCTACCGAGTGGTGAGCCAGACTCCCACTCGGAGGCTTAGCTGCAGCCCAGTGCTCGCCTAAGTATTTAAAAATGCTACCGAGTGGTGAGCCAGACTCCCACTCGGAGGCTTAGCCGCAGCCCAGTGCTCGCCTAAGTGTTTAAAAATCCTACCGAGTGGTGAGCCAGACTCCCACTCGGAGGCTTAGCTGCAGCCCAGTGCTTGCCTAAGTATTTAAAAATCCTACCGAGTGGTGAGCCAGACTCCCACTCGGAGGCTTAGCTGCAGCCCAGTGCTCGCCTAAGTGTTTAAAAATCCTACCGACTGGAGAGCAAACCTCCCACTCGAAGGCTTAGCTGCAGCCCAGTACTCGCCTAAGTATTTAAAAATCCTACCGAGTGGTGAGCTAGACTCCCACTCAGAGGCTTAACTGCAGCCCAGTGCTCGCCTAAGTGTTTAAAAATCCTACCAAGTGGAGAGCAAACCTCCCACTCGGAGGCTTAGCTGCACCCCAGTACTCGCCTAAGTATTTAAAAATCCTACCGAGTGGTGAGCCAGACTCCCACTCGGAGGCTTAGCTGCAGCCCAGTGCTCGCCTAAGTGTTTAAAAATCCTACCGAGTGGAGAGCAAACCTCCCACTCGGAGGCTTAGCTGTAGTCCAGTACTCGCCTAAGTTTGAAAAAATCCTACCGAGTGGAGAGCAGACCTCCCACTCGGAGGCTTAGCTGCAGTCCAGTACTCGCCTAAGTTTGAAAAAATCCTACCGAGTGGAGAGCAGACCTCCCACTCGGGGGCTTAGCTGCAGTCCAGTACTCGCCTAAGTTTGAAAAATCCTACCGAGTGGAGAGCAAACCTCCCACTCGGGGCTTAGCTGCAGTCCAGTACTCGCCTAAGTTTGAAAAAATCCTACCGAGTGGAGAGCAGACCTCCCACTCGGGGGCTTAGCTGCAGTCCAGTACTCGCCTAAGTTTTTAAAATCCTACCGAGTGGAGAGTAGACCTTCCACTCGGGGGCTTAGCTGCAGCCCAGTGCTCGCCTAAGTACGGAACACATCCCAATCCGCAAGGATGACGAGGTGCAAATCGATTGCTACCTTCTCCTTCGGAGCTGCACCACAAATACAAAGTTATTTCGAGTGAAGAACAAGTTCCACTCGACAGATAATTCATGAAGATATTCAACGATAAATCAAGTTCAGATAAGATCCAAAGGTCCTAGACCGCAGATCAAAGTACTCGAGCCTCCAGCTCGCTCCTACTTGGGAAGGTCCCTTCATCATCACCAGAGTCCTCCACAATGGAGCGTATCACCTTTACAATGTCGATCGCCAGATCGATGAGCCAGAGTCCTCGACCATGAAGCAATCACTCGACTAAGATCCAACCACTCAACTGCCAGGAGATCTAAAGTCACCCTGCACGCAAACGGTCGGCCAATAAGTAGCTTTTATGGTCATCATAGCACTTTATTAGGGGCGTTACCAGTAACCCCCAGTCTTAATGTACTTTAAACCCTGCATTACTGAGGGCTGGAGAGGCCTGGCGAACTCTATATAAGCCACCCCCTCCTCAGTATCAAGGGTTGGCACCCCTGTTATTCATACACACATAATTCAGTCGACCGCCTCTGGGCACCGAGACATAGGGCTGTTACTTCCTCCGAGAAGGGCCTGAACTCGTAATCCTCGTGTGCTTACAACTCCTCCATAGCTAAGATCTAGCCTCTCCATACATACCCCCCTACATCACTGTCAGAGTTAGAAATACGACAGTCAGGGGGCGAATCGTTTTGTTTTTTTGCCCGGACGCACTTCCTTGTGTGCGAAGGTGTAGCTGGTGGGTCCCAGCAGTTAGGGGGGAAACATTTTTTTCGCGAAATATGGTGGCGCGTCCGGTGGGTCCTCGCTGTGAGGTGGAGGAATATTTATTTTGCACGTAATAAGGAGGCACTTCCTTGCTGCGGCCGTGGACCCAGCTGCCAGCCTCTCCACGTACAGTCCACGTCCGATGGAAGTCGTTCCTTGACCACGTTGACCACGCTGCGCCAAGAGCACCAGGGAGGTGGACGACGGCGAGGCCTAGGAAGGGTACGACAAGGAGCTGGGGAAGACGCGGAAGTGGAAGCCCGCGCGGAGAGGAGTACGAGGGTTCACTGGTTCGGCCGCGGTGTGAGGCTGCCGTCGCCGTAGGGCCTGGCCAGCGGTGGGAATAGTAGGGGGCGGTGAGGCCTCCGCGGTAGCATAGCCGGCCACGGGAGGCAGGAGCATGCGGCACGACCGGCGCTGCTTTGGGCGGCTGGAGCAAGAAGACCAGAGGTTGAAGAAGCACTACGACCGTTGGATGGAGCTAGAATCGTTCATATTGACTAAAGTTGACAAAGGCCCCCGTCCCAGTCAACTTAGTAGGCCCACAAGTCAGCCTCCCACCATGGTGGGTCCCAGCTAGCAGGGGGAGTATTCATTTTTTTGTGCGTAATAAGGAGGCACTTCCGGTGGGTCCGAGCTGACAGCGGGGGGAACGTTTTTTTTCGCAAAATACGTCGGCCCGTCCGGTGGGTCCGAGCAGTCAGGGGGGAAACGTTTTTTCGCGAAATAAGGTGGCCCGTCCGGTGGGTCCCTGCTGTAAGGTGGAGGAATAATTATTTTGCGCGTAATAAGGAGGCACTTCCTTGCAGCCGCCTGGACCCAGCTGTCAACCTCTCCACGTACAATACTCTTCCGATGGAAGTCGGTCATTGACCACATTGACCACGCCGCGCCGAGAGCACCAGGGCGGTGGTCTGGACGACGGCGAGGCCTAGGAAGGGGACGACACGGAGCCGGGGAAGACACATCAGTGGAAGCCCGCGCGGAGAGGAGTATGAGGGTTCACTGGTTCAGCTGCGGTGTGAGGCTGCCGTCGCCGCAGAATAACAGGGGGTGTGGGTGAGTGGAGGGATGGCCTGGCTAGCGGTGGAGTAGTATGGGGGCGGTGAGGCCTCCGCGGCAGCACAGCCGGCCACGGGAGGCAGGAGCAGGCGGCATGATCGGCGCTGCTTTGTGCGGCTGGACCAAGAAGACCAAAGGTTGAAGAAGCACTACGGCCGTTGGATGGACATCGTACGGTCACTGAAGCTTGAAACGTTTATTATTGACTAAGTTGACAAAGCCCTTGGTACGCTCCAACTTAGTAGGCCCACAGGTCATCCTCCGAAACGGTGCGCCCCAGATGTCAGGGGGAGGAATCATTTTTTGGGCGGCCGAAGCTAAGAATATCCGAGATTGAACAAGAAGCATGACATCCGTTGGATAGACATCCAACGGCCACTGCTGCTAGAACCGTGTGTTGACTATAATAAGTTGGCAAAGCCTTGCATACGCGTCAACTTATTTTTTTAGGGGACGCGTCACTTAGTAGGCCCACAAGTGTGTGGCAGAGAACTTATAGCCCATTTGCGTTTTGTAAGAATGTATAGCCCATTTTGGAATTCAAATGGAATTTACAACAACCCATTTATAGTTTGTTAAAAGTACAGCCCATTTTCTAGCTAGGACAATGATTAATAATTTCAACCAACTGTTGAAGACAGAATTCAATAAAATTTCCCACATTTTGATGGGCTCCAAAATATTTTTATCCCGAAATTTCTAGTCATATTAAATATAAATTTGTATTACGTAAAAATCCAACGAAACATTGCACGCGCAACAATGAAATTTAAGATTTTCAAAATCCATAAATAATATTTTATAAACTAATTTCGTGTTTGGTGCATTTTTTTATAGTTACTGCCCAGTTTTCATAATTACATCCCATTTATTATTTTTTAAAGCCTATTTTCCTGTTAAGCCTAATGCATGCCTCCTAGGAAAGATTTGTAGCCCAGCGGGGCGGAGAATAACAAGTTGACCTTGTCTGGGTATTCCTCAAAAAGATGTATAACTGGGCTAGCCATTTTCATCTTGAAAAAATTAGTATCTGGGCTGGATATCTGGCCTGGGCTAGACGGGCCATAGCCCGCCTAGTTAATACCCTACTCTCCTCTAAACAACAACAAAATCATCGCCAAGAAAAACTCTGCAGTGCTCATGCCTCAAAAACACAAATACTGCTCGAGATGCTTGGTCCCAGCTGTCGTCCGCACCTTGTGCAACTCTCTCGTTTATATTGACTACATAGGTTGACAATGGTGTGGGACCGTGATGTCATGAAACCAGGAGAAAGCAAAAAGAAATATAGTTGTACATAATAAGGAGGCACTTGCGTACGTACGGCTATGGCCCTAGTGGGTCCCTGGTGTCATCTAGTCAAAATAAAGTCATCTCCTGAATCCTCATGTTTGTTGACGATGTTAACAATGCTCGGCGCCATGGCGAGCGCAACAACTCGAAGGACAACGGAGAGGGCCTCGCGGGCCCTACGGATGGTCTGAGACAACGCCCGCTACTCATTCAGGAAGCCAGGATCATCGGACACCTATGAGCACCTTCGAGAAACTGAGACGGCATGAAACGGTAAGGCCCCACTTGGGAGCCCTGGTTTATTTCAAACCTGTATTAACATACAAGTGTAATTTACTCGTCATCGAAAACAACGCGTAAAATACAGGCGTAATGAAACCGAGGGCCCGAGGTCTGTAAGTAAAACCGGCGGGTTACGCGTGTAATTTGAGAGACCAGTGTATATTTTACGAGGACTGCTATATGGACAACATTACCAGACGATACATGCACGACGTGCGTATCATGCCATCCATGGGCAAGGCTGAAACAGCAGCTAACGGCTGGATTAGCAATCGTCCGAGTGTCGTTCAGCGTTTTTATCGTGTGTCAAGTACTTCCGATATTTTACTAGTCAAAATCGACCAACCAAGCCTTCGCCCGAGACCATCTGCTTTAATTTACAAGCGTCAGTTTTACAAGCGGTTTTGGTTGGAAAACGACGATCCAATCACAACCAAATATCATGAGTTGGTTGGAAGATCATATGGTTTCACATCTAACCTACCCGACTTGTCGTATAGGCTATGAATGAAACATCAGACGATGAACTTCTTAAGCACGGAAACAACAGAAGAGGATGATCTTCTTAACAAGCAAATCACTGGCATTAGATCGACATGCAAAACAATACGAAGCATTATTCTCAGGAGGCACGGTGAACAGCTCGTGATGCCGCATGCCACAACATTCCAAGCTCTACTTTGCAATCAAACACAAGGCCTGGCATTACATAGACAATATTCAGAACAAACTCTTAACACAGGAATATCTCAGCAGAGTAACTATTTACTTCTAAACTGAACATAGGAATAGGAAAAAAAACACTCGACGCTGCTCACAGCAAGGGCGTCCCACTCAAAAATATCAAATGCATGTCTTCTGGGTAACATCAATGAGCAAATTTTGACAAGGTTTTCCAATTCCAATATATTAAACTAATGTCTTCTTGCTAACATCAATGACTAAACTTTGACAAGCTTTTCCCATTAAAAATATGCAATGCCTATGATTGTGGAGTCCTGTCGTAGCTTTTATACTTGTTTGGGCACTTTTTGCCCAGGGCACTCCACGTATTGTTAAATTGCCAATGGTCTCTGCAGACTAGTCATGTCACCGGTGTCTAATAATACTCTGTAAAGCTTCTCGGCCATTCCTTTTGTAATGTAGCGCAAACAGTGACTGCTTCTTTCTGCAAAGTGGAACGACCAACTAGACCCAGTAATGCAGCAGTTTGCCTTACACATTGGCTCCTTTTGTGCAGTTCAACTAAAATCGAAGTCGGAATAAAACCGAGCTTTAATTTTGATATCCCTGTAAGCAATAATAGGTATAAGGGAAACAATTACTAAGAAATAACGGTTGATGACTTGTACTCCCAGAAGAAAAGCATCTACTGATCTACTTTATCTTAATGGGAAACAAAGCAGGAGAGTAGCAATTCTCCATCAGTGTGATTCATTCATATTGACTGAGACATTATCTTAACAATGCATTGTTTCAACATGTATAAAGAACAACAAAGCTTATAAAGGGGGTGATGTTGAATTTGTTGTAACAAAGCAACAAGCATCATGTCTGGGTTGGTCCCATTTTTGTTCACTACTTAATGGGAAAAGACAGCAATACAATAGCTTCAATTCATCATTTATTTAAAACAGTACCAATACAAGTATCACAGCATCTCAAAACACACTGCACGATCATGTGGATGAAGGCAAGTGCCAACCTGTCATGACGCACACAAGATCACGTACGAATCTACCAACACGAATAGGAAATCCAATCTCGTTTTGTGCAGTTGCACTGAAATCAAGCAAAGTGTTTCGCTTAGCGAAGCAAAATGTCACAATAGCAACAAGTTGAATAGATATCCCTGTATAAACAGAGGCAAAAAAGGAATCAATTACTGGCTAATAAAGGAGGATGAAACATGCGGCCACAAAAATGGTAATCCCGCCAATCCCTAACAAGTGTTGCAGTTTTGAAATAAGATTCAGTGGTTAATTCTGAGAGTGGCATCAATTACTGGCTTATAAAGGGGGTGATGCTGAATTTGTTGTAACAAAGCAACAAGCATCATGTCTGGGTTGGTCCCATTTTTGTTCACTACTTAATGGGAAAAGATAGCAATACAATAGCTTCAATTCATCATTTATTTAAAACGGTACCAATACAAGTAGCACAGGATCTCAAAGCACACTGCACAATCATGTGGATGAAGGCCTGTACTGGCCTTTCATGAGATGACCAACATAAAATACGAATCTACCAACACGAATAGGAAATCCAATCAAGTTTTGTGCAGTTGCACTGAAATCAAGCAAAGTTGCCGGTGTGACATTTAAGTTTTCTATAGCAACAAGTTGAATAGATATCCCTGTTTTAAGAGGCAAAAAAGAAAACAATTACTGGCCAATAAAGGAGGATGAAACATGCGGCCACAAAAAGAAGCATCTACCTTATCTTGATGGAAAACAAAGTATAGGTAGTGGCATTTCTAAAACGGTTGAATTGATTCATATTAATAGAGAAATTATTTTAAAACAGATCAGTAGTTAATTCTGAGATTAACAACAGCAAAATAGCTGCATGGGAGATGCCAGCACCATGTGCGTCCACACGTATAAATGGGTGATGCAGAGTATGTAGCCAAGCAGCATATATGCGCTGGTCCCATATTTGTTCTCTTTGAACCTTCTTCCTATGTGAGGGCACCAAATCTAGTCGTGCACAAACTACCCGACCCCCAGTTTCTTTCCCTTTTCAACAAAGAGATCGGTTCCTTACAGATGTGTGTACTGGGTTACCCCCTTTTTCCCTTTTCGACCTACAAAGCGGCTGGATAGCCAGTCTATACTACTTTCCGCCCCTCCTTTCCTCATTGAACCACGTCCTAGATTCTTGCTCCAGCCCACTACACCCCTCATTCCTCTTTGAACCAAGACCTAGATTCGACTACAGATCGAAAAAGATCCACATGTAGCAAGAGCAACGACGGTTTCAAAGAAACTTATACCTTAGGGTCGTCAGGATGTGGCAAGGCGTGCGGCGGGAGGCCGGATCTGCCCACACTAAGTACGGCAGCGAGGAAGAAGGGGTCGGTGGCCCTCCCGCATAGGCGCTGGGTGAAAGAGAATAGCGCAGCCGACAGTGGATTGCCTCCGTCGCCGAAGGCGATAGAGTGAACGCTGCACCTCCTCCCCTTCCCAGTGCGACGGGATACGGACGCCTCCTTCACCAGTTGTGAGGGGGGAGAGAGAGACAAGAGGCCAACGCAGTCTTGTTTAGATCTGGTGAAGAGAGGGTGAGAGACTATGAATATAGAAAACCCTAGCAAATGTATCTAGACTCATTTTAGTGCTAGATACCTTCGTATCTAGACAAATCTAAGACAAGTAATTCGGAATGGAGGGAGTAACATATATGTAGTGCGGCGAGTGTGTGGAGAGTGCAAACCCTAGCAAACAAGCGCTGAGGCTCCCACTTATATATATACTACTGTAGTACGGACTGAGCTCCGGTGCCTTCACTGCACCTGCTTTTGGCTGTATGACAGGTGAGCCAGCCACATTTTGGGCCCACCTGTCGTAAAACCCTAGCGAAAATTGCACCAATGTGAAAGACGATTGCGTCTCCAACGCAACCAAGGTGAACTGACAAAGGATATCATCTTTGTGTGTAACAAGCAAATAGCACTGATGGAAGACAGCTAGTTTTTCATCGAAAATGGATCAGCTTCACCAGCCGATGCAACCATGAGGCGCAACCATGAGCATCGATAGGTCATCGTGGTGATGCATCATCCATTTGGCATCAAGTTTGGGTGAGGCACCTAAGAAGTTCGACAAATCCTCATTGTGGTCTGTTTCTTCTCAGTAATCAAGCTCGAGGAAGGACGAACCACGTGGCAGAGGACAGTGAGGTGGAACAACAATGGCCATCCAATTTTGTGTAGTTCCACTAAAATTGAGGAAGACATGCCCGGGTATGGAGACACGCATCGCTGTTTCCAAAAATATAAAAAAGGGTTAGCAACAACATCTCAATTGGCAATAAGAATTAATGAAAAGTACACCAACAAACAGAAGCATCATAATTATCTTGATGGGAACTAAACCAGGATACCCGAGAAAAAAAGCATTTCTTCAATTAACCAGTGATAGTACTACCACCATATGGACAATGACCGCACAACCACCATGTACTTTTTGTCGAAACAACATGTATACCTCCACCGAGGCATATATCAGGACAACTTTTTGAGTGGCATTTCCTCTATAATAGTACTAGTAGGTGATGTTGGACCAGTCGACGAAACCTAGCAACTATGCATGGGGGGCCGGGGAGTAGTCGCATAGAAGAAAAACAACACGCACCGACCTAGGGAGCTGGAACAGTACAAGATGTTATACCTCAGGTGGGCGAGATGTCGTTTATGCGGGCGGGCGGGATCTGCCCACACGACGGCAGCGAACAAGGGCGCGGAGGATCTTCGTCCGTGCCAGCGCCAGCTCCGAGAGGACGGTGCGCATCGGCTTCCTCCGTCGCCGACGGCGACAACGTCAACGCTGCACCTCCTCACCTCCCGCAGCAGACGGGATTCGCCAGATCTGTGACCACCGGTGAGGAGAGAGATAGAGTGGACACTGTCATCTTGTTTTGATATGGAGAGGGTGAGAGAGCGAGACGCGAGAAACTCTATCAAACAAGAGGCTATAATGTAGTAAAAAAATCTCTCCATAGCAGTGGTTTTAAATAGAATACGCGCGTTCCTGGAAAAAAGAAACGAAAACTGGCGGACAATTTTTTAAGGGTCTGTCTAGGACACATCTAGATGTGACATAGTTATGTCACATATAAGTTGATGTCCACTCTGTTTGTGGTATTTTCCTAGTTTTTTTTGTTCCTTGTTGCTACATTATATACTTGTGGGAGCTTAGATGTGATATCCATAAATAACATCTAGATGTGAATTAGACAAACTGATTTTCTAACGTACCAAGAAAGAAAACTCGATCAAAAACACGCCCCCGCTTCCAGGTCGCGAGAGTCGTCGCGCGCACACACACATAGACATAGACATGCATATCCGTGTTTACATAAAATTCCATTTCCATCTCCATCTCCAATCATATTTGTCCAATTGGCACATTATTTACGTTGTTAATTATATATGCAGCAATATTAACGTACAGCATCTCTTGTTTGCGCACGTCCGGACCGCTGCCACGGCCGGTCCTAACCAACCCGAACCCTCTTCATCACCCGTGTAACGCCCTCGATGCGGCTATATCTCCTACGTGTCGAAGCAAGACTTAGAGGCATAACCGCATTGAAAGTAGTGTCACAAGTAAGGTAATCTTCGCAACAACCCATGTAAATAGATAAAAGGGGAAAAAGGTACATAGTTGGCTTACACTCGCCATGTCACACAAATACATGAATAACATTACAATCATCCAATACACTCATGGTCCGACTACGGTACCAAAATAAAGATCAACCCCCACATGCGACAAAGTCCCCGATCACCCCAACTGGGCACCACTACTGATCATCGGGGAAAAACACATAGTAACGACGAGAGTCTTCATCGAGCTCCCACTTGAGCTCAAGCGCATCATCTAGAATGGTATCATCGGTCCCTGCATCTGGTTTTGGAAGTAAACTGTGAGTCACAGGGACTCAGCAATCTCGCACCCTCGTGATCAAGACTATTTAAGCTTATAGGTAAGGCAAAGGTATGAGGTGGAACTACAGCAAGCGACTAGCATATATGGTGGCTAACATACGCAAAAGAGAGCGAGAAGAGAAGGCAAAGCACGGACGAAGAACTATGATCAAGAAGTGATCCTAGAGCAACCTACGCCAAGCATTACTCCAACACCGTGTTCACTACCCGGACTCCGCCAAGAAGAGACCATCACGGTTACACACGCGGTTGATTCATTTTAATTAAGTTAAGTTTCATGTAATCTACAACCGGACATTAACAAATTCCCATCTTCCCATAACCGCAAGCACGGCTTTCGAAAGTTCAAATCCCTGCAGGGGAGTCGCAACTTAGCCCATCACAAGCTCTCATGGTCAACGAAGGATATTCCTTCTCCCGAGACATTCTGATCAGACTCGGCATCTCGGTTTTACAAGACATCCTCGCCAATGGTAAAACAAGTCCAGCAACACCGCCCGAATGTGCCGATAAATCCCGATAGGAGCTGCACATATCTCGTTCTCAGGGCACACTCATATGAACACTACATACAACTAAAACTAACCCTCAAGTTTCCTCGAGGTGGCGCTGTAAGTGGCTCTGTTTGGACCAACACTCAGAGGAGCACTGGCCCAGGGGGTTTAAATAAAGATGACCCTTGGGCTCCGGAAACCCAAGGGAAAAAGAGGCTAGGTGGCAAATGGTAAAACCAAGGTTGGGCATTACTGGAGGAGTTTTATTCAAGGCGAACTGTCAAGGGTTTCCCATTATAACCCAACTGCGTAAGGAACGCAAAATCCGGGAACATAACACCGATACGACGGAAACTAGGGCGGCAAGAGTGGAACAAAACACTAGGCAAAAGGCCGAGCCTTCCATCCTTTACCAAGTATATAGATGCATTAAGATAAACAAGATAATATGATGATATCCCAACAATAAACAATGTTCCAACAAGGAACGATCTCCAATCTTCACCTGCAACTAGCAACGCTATAAGAGGGGCTGAGCAAAGCGGTAACATAGCCAAACAGCGGTTTGCTAGGACATGGTGGGTTAGAGGTTTGACATGGCAATTTGGGAGGCATGATAAGCAAGTGGTAGGCATCGTAGCATAGGCATAGAAAAAGAGCGAGCATCTAGCAAGCAAAGATAGAAGTGATTTCGAGGGTATGATCATCTTGCCTGCAAAGTTGTCAGAGTTGACTTGATCCTCGTAAGCGAACTCAACGGGTTCCGTGTTCACGAACTCATCTCCCGGCTCTACCCAAACAAGAACAACAAGCAAACGGAACACAATCAACCACGTGCAATGCTCAAACAACATGATGCAAACATGGTATGATATGCGGGATGCGGTATGTGATGCATATGCAAGGTTTGACAAGGAATGATTGAATCTGGACTCAACATGGAAATCCAAGAGTACCATTGGAAAGGTGGGGTGATTTTGGTTGAAATCGATATAAAGATCACCGGAATCGGATGCACGGTTTGGAAATGGCAAGCAAAACAAATATGGCACCGGTCTGTGATAATCAGCAAGTAGCCATCTAAATGCATCAAGATAATTATGCTACAGCACTCAAACATGACAACAAAATACATGGCAGGGATTCATTCATGAAGCTTGACAGAAGATGAACACTGAGCTACGGCTAATTCATCCATTAACAGGTTCAAACAAGCATGGCAAAAATGCAAATGATAACAGATTTCAGACTTCAGAGCATTAAAACTACATGCTACAGGAACTTAACATGGCAAATAAAAGCATCGCATGAAGCTACTCAAAGCACTTAACAAAAGTCTCTTAGTGACCTTGAGCCAAAAGGAATCAGAAAATACAATTGCAAGCATGTGAACATGGCAAAAACATAAACAGATCTCAGACTTGGTGAAAAACTGGAGCATGCAAATCAGTTAACGAGTAGGCATGTTCACGAGCTCGATGCACTCACTACAGAGCATGGAATGACAAACTAAGCATACACCCATCAAGAATACATAGCATGGAAGCTAAACATGGCAAGAACAACAACATAGCATGCTCGGATCAATAGCATTACTGATTACGCTACTTTGCAAGCTTGTGCCAGTCACCACAAATATCACAAAAAATACATGGCAAGCACCACTGTAAATATGGCATGGCATATAACAAAACACATGTAGAGCTCAGCATCATATCATGCAAACATTAATCATGGAAAAAATGGCAAATAGCTATTTGATGAAACAGATCTGCCAAATTCACCACATAGCCCTCTTCCAACAGCATTTCGGGCATCAAGATGAGCTCAAACGAAAATAATGCGATGAGTTGAAATGATGTACTCGTTGAGGCAAACATTTTGATATTCTACATGCGCAAATCGAACCTACGGATGAAAAGTTACGACATGCCAAAGTTTACAAAAAGATTAGGGTTCGGGGATGAAAAGTCAACCGTCTGAAAATAGATCTCAGATCCAGCCCGCGGTTACTGTAGCTGCACTGTTCATCTCGCACCGAGGTTGCCGGAAATGGCCGCGCTGGTGGCCGGAGTATAGGTCGGAGGTTGCCGGACTTGGTGCTTTCGCCGGATCCGGTGGGTAGAGGTCGCCGGGGTGCGCCGGCGACGGAGAGGAGGACGGCGGAGGGCGGCGGGGTCGCCGGAGCCGGACGGCGAGGAGGCGAGGCGCGGCCAGGTCGCCCGCGTTGGGGAACCGCGGCAGCCGGTGAGGCGGCTCGGTGAGGGCGCGCGGCGGCGTCGAGCGATGGCGGCGGAGATGATGAGGCGGTCGGCGGCGCGGGCACCCAGGCGGCGTGGTGGAGCCGATGGGCTTCGAGGGCCCCGGCCGGGCCGAGCGGGCCGGCGGGACTGAGGCGGCGATGTGGGGCGGCTCGGCCACGTGGCGGCGCACGATTCGTGGCGGCGGTGATGTCCGGCGCGGGCGGACGTTGTCCGGCCGCGCAGAGAGACGAGGGGGACTAGGTTAGGGTAGATTTGACCTGGAATTTCGGGGAAGTGTCTATATTTATAGATAGGAGGAGCTAGGAAGCTCCAAATGGAGTGCGGTTTGTGGCCACGCGATCGTGATCGAACGCTCTAGATGATGGAGAGGGTTTAGGTCGGTTTTGGGACAAATTGGAAGGGTGTTGGGCTGCAACACAAAGGAGGCCTTCTCGGTCCCTCGGATAACCGTTGGAGTATCAAACGAAGTCCAAATGGCACGAAACTTGACAGGCGGTCTATCGGTAGTAAACCAAGGCCGCTTGGCAAGTCTCGGTCCAATCCAGAAATGTTTAACCCCCACACACGAAAAGAGGTAGAAAGGGGCACCGGAGGAGATAGGAGCGCCGGAATGCAAAACGGACAACGGGGAGAAAGCTCGGACGCATGAGACGAACACGTATGCAAATGCAATGCACATGATGACATGATATAAGATGCATGACAAAGGCAAAAACACACAGAGAAAAAAACCCAAACCCGAGGTAAATAAAATAACTTAGGCCGGAAACGGCAAGAGTTGGAGTACAGATAAGGTAAATTACATCCGGGGTGTTACAACACTCCACCACTACGAAAGGATCTCGTCCCGAGATCTAGGACTGGAAAAATGCCGGGTACTCAGAACGGAGGTGATCCTCACGTTCCCAGGTGGCTTCACGTTTGGAATGGTGTGACCACTTGACTTTGAGGAATTTGATTGACTTATTGGGAGTCTTGCGCTCAGTCTCTTCAAGAATAGCAACGGGGTGCTCACGATAAGAAAGGTCTTCTTGGAGATCAATGTCTTCGAAGTTGACGGTACGGTCAGGAGTCTTGAAGCACTTGCGGAGCTGAGAGACATGGAACACGTCGTGCACGTTTGCAAAGTTTGAGGGAAGCTCGAGTTGATAGGCGAGATCGCCTCTCTTGCTGACGATCTTGAAAGGACCCACGTATTTGGGGGCAAGCTTCCCTTTGATACCGAAGCAACGAGTACCTTTCATTGGAGAGACGCGGAGGTAAACATGATCTCCGATCTCGAAAGCCAAATCACGATGCTTACTATCATAGTAGCTCTTCTGGCGCGATTGCGCTGCTTTGAGGTCATCACGAATGACTTTGCACATTTCCTCTGCCTCTGTGATGAACTCATTTCCAAGAAGTTGACGTTCACCAGTCTCTGACCAGTTAAGAGGAGTACGACACTTCCTGCCATGGAGAATTTCAAATGGGGCCTTGCCCGAACTTGCTTGAAAACTGTTGTTGTAGGAGAACTCGGCATATGGAAGACAATCTTCCCACTTCATACCGAAAGAGATAACACAAGCCCTGAGGATATCTTCAAGAATCTGATTGACACGTTCGACTTGACCGCTAGTTTGAGGATGAAAAGCTGTGCTGAAACGGATGTTGGTGCCCATGGCCTTCTAAAAAGAATCCCAAAACTTGGAGGTAAAGATGCTGCCACGGTCTGAAGAAATCAACTGCGGAATACCGTGCAGAGAGACAATCCGAGAGGTATAAAGCTCCGCCAATTGAGCTACAGTGATAGACTCTTTGATAGGCAGGAAATGAGCCACTTTAGTGAGTTTGTCGATGACAACGAATATGGCATCATTGCCACGCTTGGACTTTGGAAATCCCGTCACGAAGTCCATCTCAATGTGGTCAAACATCCATTCTGGAATGGCAAGAGTTTGGAGGAGACCAGCTGGTCATTGGTGTTCTGCATTCACTCTTCTGTAGACATCGCATTCATTCACGAACTGAGCAATCTCACGCTTCATTCGAGTCCACCAATACGCCTGTTTGAGGTCCTGGTACATCTTCATGCTCCCAGGGTGGATAGAGAGGAGAGAATTGTGAGCCTCGTTCATAATGACTTTACGAAGGTCACCTTTAGGCACAACAATGCGATCCTCGAAGAAGAGTGTATCCTTGTCATCAAGGCGATAGCACTTGTACTTGGATTGACTCTTGGCAATCCCAATCTTCACCTTCTTCACCATAGCATCAACAAGTTGAGCCTCGCGAATCTGATCTTCCAAAGTAGGAGATACTTGAAGGTTGGCAAGGAAACCTTGAGGAACAACTTGCAAATTGAGATTGCGGAAAGCTTCACAAAGCTCGGGTTGGTAAGGCTTGAGAATCAGACTGTTGCAGTAAGCCTTCCTGCTCAATGCGTCAGCAATTACATTGGCCTTGCCTGGAGTATATTCAATGCTCGGATTATACTCTTGAGTCATTTCGACCCAACGAGTCTGCCTGAGGTTGAGATTAGGCTGAGTGAAGATGTACTTCAGACTCTTGTGGTTAGTGAAGATGTCCACTTTTCTTCCCAATAAGAGAAGTCTCCAAGTCAAAAGAGCATGCACAACTGCCGCCAACTCGAGGTCATGAGTGGGGTAGTTCTTCTCGTTGGGCTTCAACTGACAAGAAGTATATGCCACAACTTTCTTCTCTTGCATCAACACTGCACCAAGACCTTGAAGAGAGGCATCGCAGAAGACCTCAAACGGTTTGGATTCATCAGGAGGAGTCAGAACTGGAGCGGTGACTAATTTCTCTTTCAGGGTGTTGAAAGCGATGTCACATTCAGGAGACCAAACGTACTTGACGTGCTTCTAGAGAAGGTTGGAAAGCGGCTTCGCGGTCTTTGAAAAGTTCTCAACAAACCTTCGACAGTAGCTTGCTAGACCAAGGAAGTTGCGGAGTTGCTTCACGTTCTGAGGTGGTTCCCAATTCACAATTGCAGACACCTTCTCAGGATTCACTGCTATGCCCTTGGCAGAAATGATATGCCCAAGATAGAGAACCTCATCGAGCCAAAACTCGCACTTTGAGAACTTGGCGTAGAACTGATGTTCTCTGAGCTTATCGAGCACCAAATGCATGTGCTTGGCATGATCTTCCTTGTTCTTGGAAAAGACCAAAATGTCATCGAGGTAGACCAAGACAAAGTCATTTGTGTAGGCGTTGAAAATGAAGTTCATCATGCGAGAGAAAGTCGGAGAAGTGTTGACGAGGCCGAAAGACATGACAGTGTATTCATATGAACCATAGCTTGTTCTGAAAGATGTCTTGGGGATATCTTCCTCATGAATTCGAATCTGGTGATAGCCCATACGGAGATCAAGCTTGGAGAATACTTGAGCACCTTTGAGTTGTTCAAACAGCTCGTTGATGTTGGGAAGTGGGTACTTGTTCTTTATAGTCTTCTTGTTCAATGGATCGTAGTCAACACAGAGTCGGTCCGTTCCATCCTTCTTCTTCACAAAAAGAACTCCACAACCCCACAGAGAAGAACTAGGTCAGATGAGACCCATTTGCTCTTGAATATCGAGTTGCTTCTTCAGCTCCTTCAATTCTTCAGGTCCAAGCTTGTAAGGACGTTTGCAAACAGGTTCCGTGCCAGGCTCAAGATTGATGACGAATTCAACTGGCCAGTGCGGAGGCATTCCTGGAAGCTTTTCTGGAAAGATGTCTTGATATTCGCAAACGACTGGAATTTGAGAGATGGCATCCAGTTAACCCTTGTCATTTAGAGAAAACAGACGGATGGTATCATCACGAGCGGCAAAGAGAATTACATCCTCAGAAGAATGAGTCAATTGAATCTGCCTAGCAGCACAATCAAGCTGAGCCTTGTGCTTAGAAAGCCAATCCATTCCGAGAATAAGATCAATGTCTAAGTTACCAAGGACCACTGGAGAGGATAGAAACTTGTAGTCACCCAAAGTGATAGTAACATCCGGGACGCAATTGTTAGAAGTCATTTGCTTGCCCGGGGACACAATCTTCAACGGGAAAGGAATCCTTTCAGTCACAAAATCATGCTTGGCAACAAATGGTCTTGAAATAAAAGAAAGCGATGCACCAGTGTCAAAAAGAACTTTTGCAGGAACATCGTTAACAGGAAGGTTACCCATGATGACAGCCTGAGCTGCGTTCAACAAGTTGACCTTGTCGTGCTTGGGGTTATGCTTGACCACAGCTATACTTGCCGATCTCATAGGAGGTGTAGGAGGGAGACGCCTCTGATTGAAGCATTTGTTGGCATAGTGACCCTTCTATTGGCACTTGTTGCACGTGACCTCTGAAAGCGGACGGTGATACGGAGCACTTGATCTTGGAGCTTGAGACGAAGTCTTGTTCTGAAAGCCAGGGTTGGGGGGTGGGAAGATCCACTGCCACCTTTGCTCTTCTGCTGATAAGGCTGACAGAACGGAGGAGGAAGCCAATACTTTTGCTGCTTAGCCACTTGAGTTGAGGAAGAAGAAGTAGCATCTGTGACTCGCTTCTTGGAAGCATCGCACTTCAGTTGAGCAGTCTCTTGCTTCATTGCCATGTTGTAAAACTCATTGTACCTCTTGGGCTCAAAGAGAACGAGAGCTAGCTGGATTTCTTCTCTGAGACCACCCCTGAACTGGTATATCATGGTCTTCTCGTCAGGGACGTCTTGCTTAGCAAAACGGGCGAGCTTCTGAAACATCTTGTTGTTCTCGTAAACAGACATAGAGCCTTGCTTCAGGTTGCGGAATTCCTCACGCTTGCTTTCAACCACGCTCTGAGGAATATGATGAGCTTTGAAGTCTTGACGGAATTCATCCCAGGTAATCGCACGGCCTCCTCTAGAATCTTTGTACTGCTGAAACCATTCTGCAGCTTGGTCTCTGAGTTGGAAGGAGGCAAACTTGAAAAAGTCCTCAGGCCTGACGTTACTGCACTCGAAATGCTTGCATATGTCCATGAGCCAATCATCAGCGTCTGTTGCCTCAACACAATTGTTGAAGGTCTTTGGCTGGTTAGCAAGGAACTAGTTGAGTGTAGCAAACTGATTCTGATTGTTGCCATGACCCTGGTTCCCTTGGTTGCGCTCTTGAAGAAGTTGCATGATCAGCTGCGTGTTTGCATTGGTAGCGGCCATCACAGCTTGCCATGCCTCCGGAGGTGGAGGTGGTGGTGGCGGATCAGGATTCAGAGTCGTGCGCGTTGGAGGAGCCATCCTGAAGAGGTTGACATCCGTTAGCACATTGACAGACAAATATTGAAGCTGAATCAAACGGGTTGAAATTGCAACATATAGTCTTCACATCCGAACCAAATGAACGAATGCATTCCAATCGAAATGGTCACATATACATAAATTGAGAAGACACTTAGGATTTAGGAAGGAGAATAAAAACAAGGTACGGACAAGAACGAATACTCGGTGAGGATTACCCAATCCCAAACCAAATATCCGTGGAAGAAGAACTAGAGCTACAAGAATTCCCACCTATGAAACTCCCGAACCTTTCCGGTTATGCAATCAGGTGTTGGGGATACAGGGGAAGCATAATATCTCACCCAAATCTAGCAAATCTTACATCCAGCTGTATCCATCCTTCAACACATAACCGAGAAAAACTTCGGAAATCATCTACCTCAACCTTCGAAAAGCATCCGTTATACGAGTTATCGCAATACTCCCGAACTCCCGCCCCAGTACTAGGTGGCGTCGAGGTTATCTCACCAAGAATTGCATAAAAGAGATTTTCGATGTCGGCGAAACTCAGGTATTCCAGAATCTCAACGATAAAATTGTGACGACAATACCTCGGAGCTCAACTCCCCGGGACACTGCCACAACCCCTAAATGACAGGAGGCACCAAGAACAATGTTCCCGTCACAAATCGATCGGAACGATTCCAAGATACCCGCGTGATCCTAAAAAAAAGTTAGTGAAATTTGAGAAGAGAAGAGTCAAAACTCTACGTCAGGATGCCTTACCAGAGCGATGAAGGGACTGGGGAGTAAAAAGAATTCCTAACTCTCCGATATATATTTCATAAAAGACTCAAAACATTTTTCTAGAGTCAACAACGCCAATGATTCGATCAAGCAGGGGGCTCCTAAGGTCGGGGAAGGCTCTGATTACCAACTTGTAACGCCCTCGATGTGGCTATATCTCCTACGTGTCGAAGCAAGACTTAGAGGCATAACCACATTGAAAGTAGTGTCACAAGTAAGGTAATCTTCGCAACAACCCATGTAAATAGATAAAAGGGGAAAAAGGTACATAGTTGGCTTACACTCGCCATGTCACACAAATACATGAATAACATTACAATCATCCAATACACTCATGGTCCGACTACGGTACCAAAATAAAGATCAACCCCCACATGCGACAAAGTCCCCGATCACCCCAACTGGGCACCACTACTGATCATCGGGGAAAAACACATAGTAACGACGAGAGTCTTCATCGAGCTCCCACTTGAGCTCAAGCGCATCATCTAGAATGGTATCATCGGTCCCTGCATCTGGTTTTGGAAGTAAACTGTGAGTCACAGGGACTCAGCAATCTCGCACCCTCGTGATCAAGACTATTTAAGCTTATAGGTAAGGCAAAGGTATGAGGTGGAACTACAGCAAGCGACTAGCATATATGGTGGCTAACATACGCAAAAGAGAGCGAGAAGAGAAGGCAAAGCACGGACGAAGAACTATGATCAAGAAGTGATCCTAGAGCAACCTACGCCAAGCATTACTCCAACACCGTGTTCACTACCCGGACTCCGCCAAGAAGAGACCATCACGGTTACACACGCGGTTGATTCATTTTAATTAAGTTAAGTTTCATGTAATCTACAACCGGACATTAACAAATTCCCATCTTCCCATAACCGCAAGCACGGCTTTCGAAAGTTCAAATCCCTGCAGGGGAGTCGCAACTTAGCCCATCACAAGCTCTCATGGTCAACGAAGGATATTCCTTCTCCCGAGACATTCTGATCAGACTCGGCATCTCGGTTTTACAAGACATCCTCGCCAATGGTAAAACAAGTCCAGCAACACCGCCCGAATGTGCCGATAAATCCCGATAGGAGCTGCACATATCTCGTTCTCAGGGCACACTCATATGAACACTACATACAACTAAAACTAACCCTCAAGTTTCCTCGAGGTGGCGCTGTAAGTGGCTCTGTTTGGACCAACACTCAGAGGAGCACTGGCCCAGGGGGTTTAAATAAAGATGACCCTTGGGCTCCGGAAACCCAAGGGAAAAAGAGGCTAGGTGGCAAATGGTAAAACCAAGGTTGGGCATTACTGGAGGAGTTTTATTCAAGGCGAACTGTCAAGGGTTTCCCATTATAACCCAACTGCGTAAGGAACGCAAAATCCGGGAACATAACACCGATACGGCGGAAACTAGGGCGGCAAGAGTGGAACAAAACACTAGGCAAAAGGCCGAGCCTTCCATCCTTTACCAAGTATATAGATGCATTAAGATAAACAAGATAATATGATGATATCCCAACAATAAACAATGTTCCAACAAGGAACGATCTCCAATCTTCACCTGCAACTAGCAACGCTATAAGAGGGGCTGAGCAAAGCGGTAACATAGCCAAACAGCGGTTTGCTAGGACATGGTGGGTTAGAGGTTTGACATGGCAATTTGGGAGGCATGATAAGCAAGTGGTAGGCATCGTAGCATAGGCATAGAAAAAGAGCGAGCATCTAGCAAGCAAAGATAGAAGTGATTTCGAGGGTATGATCATCTTGCCTGCAAAGTTGTCAGAGTTGACTTGATCCTCGTAAGCGAACTCAACGGGTTCCTTGTTCACGAACTCATCTCCCGGCTCTACCAAAACAAGAACAACAAGCAAACGGAACACAATCAACCACGTGCAATGCTCAAACAACATGATGCAAACATGGTATGATATGCGGGATGCGGTATGTGATGCATATGCAAGGTTTGACAAGGAATGATTGAATCTGGACTCAACATGGAACTCCAAGAGTGCCATTGGAAAGGTGGGGTGATTTTGGTTGAAACCGATATAAAGATCACCGGAATCGGATGCACGGTTTGGAAATGGCAAGCAAAACAAATACGGCACCGGTCTGCGATAATCAGCAAGTAGCCATCTAAATGCATCAAGATAATTATGCTAAAACACTAAAACATTACAAAAAATAGATGGCAGGGATGCATTCATGAAGCTTGACAAAAGATGAACACTGAGCTGCGGCTAATTCATCAATTAACAGGTTCAAACAAGCATGGCGAAAATGCAAATGATAACAGGTTTCAGACTTACTGAAATTAACACAAGTCTGGAATTTATCACCAGTAAGCACACTTTAGAGCATGAACACTACATGCTACAGGAACTTTACATGGAAAATCATGGCATGGCATGAAGCTACTCAAATCACTTAACAAAAGTCCCTTAGTGACCTTGAGCCAAAAGTTATCAGAAAATACAATTGCAAGCATGTGAACATGGCAAAAACATAAACAGATCTCAGACTTAGTGAAAAACTGGAGCATGCAAATCAGTTAACGAGTAACGAGTAGGCATGTTCACGAGCTCGATGCACTCACTACACAGCATGGTATGACAAACTAAGCATACACCCATCAAGAATACATAGCATGGAAGCTAAACATGGCAAGAACAACAACATAGCATGCTCGGATCAATAGCATTACTGATTACGCTACTTTGCAAGCTTGTGCTAGTCACCACAAATATCACAAAAAATACATGGCAAGCACCACTGTAAATATGGCATGGCATATAACAAAACACATGTAGAGCTCAGGATCATATCATGCAAACATTAATCATGGCAAAAATGACAAATAGCTATTTGATGAAACAGATCTGCCAAATTCACCACATAGCCCTCTTCCAACAGCATTTCGGGCATCAAGATGAGCTCAAACGAAAATAATGCAATGAGATGAAATGATGTACTCGTTGAGGCAAACATTTTGATATTCTACACGCGCAAATTTAAGCTACGGATGAAAAGTTATGACATGCCAAAGTTTACAAAAAGATTAGGGTTCGGGGATGAAAAGTCAACCGTCTGAAAATAGATCTCAGATCCAGCCCGCGGTTACTGTAGCTGCACTGTTCATCTCGCTCCGAGGTCGTTGGAAATGGCCGCGCTGGTGGCCGGAGTAGAGGTCGAAGGTCGCCGGACTTGGTGCTTTCGCCAGATCCGGTGGGTAGAGGTCGCCGGGGTGCGCCGGCGACGGAGAGGAGGACGGCGGAGGGCGGTGGGGTCGCCGCAGCCGGACGGCGAGGAGGCGAGGCGCGGCCGGGTCACCGGCGATGGGGAACCGCGGCGGCCAGAAAGGCGGCTCAGTGAGGGCGCACGGCGGCATCGAGCGATGGCGGCGGAGATGATGAGGCGGTCGGCCCGCGCGGGCACCCAGGCGGCGTGGTGGACCCGATGGGCTTCGAGGGCCCCGGCCGGGCCGAGCGGGCCGGCGGGACTGAGGCGGCGATGTGGGGCGGCTCGACCACGTGGCGGCGCGCGATTCGCGGCGGCGGTGATGTCCGGCGCGGGCGGACGTTGTCCGGCCATGCAGAGAGACGAGGGGGACTAGGTTAGGGTAGATTTGACCCGGAATTTCGGGGAAGTGTCTATATTTATAGGTAGGAGGAGCTAGGAAGCTCCAAATGGAGTGCAGTTTGTGGCCACGCGATCGTGATCGAGCGCTCTAGATGGAGAGGGTTTAGGTGGGTTTTGGGCCAAATTGGAAGGGTGTTGGGCTGTAACACAAACGAGGCCTTCTCGGTCCCTCGGATAACCGTTGGAGTATCAAACGAAGTCCAAATGGCACGAAACTTGACAGGCGGTCTACCGGTAGTAAACCAAGGCCGCTTGGCAAGTCTCGGTCCAATCCAGAAATGTTTAACCCCCACACACGAAAAGAGGTAGAAAGGGGCACCGGAGGAGATAGGAGCGCCGGAATGCAAAACGGACAACGGGGAGAAAGCTCGGACGCATGAGATGAACACGTATGCAAATGCAATGCACATGATGACATGATATAAGATGCATGACAAAGGCAAAAACACACGGAGACAAAAACCCAAACCCGAGGTAAATAAAATAACTTAGGCCGGAAACGGCAAGAGTTGGAGTACAGATAAGGTAAATTACATCCGGGGTGTTACAACCCGCACGTGCTTCCCGACCGAAACGGTCAGTGCCGCATTCATGCCCGGCCAGAGTGGACGCGACTTCTCACTGGCGCCGGCATTGATTGCGGCACGCCGGCCGAGAGAGCGTCGCCCGCGCCACTTCCAGGTGCACGCGGATGCTCCGCGTTCAAAGGTCGCAATAGCCGGCTACAACATGTGCGATCTCTTCCAGTAGTAAGTTCTTGGGAGTCCGTGCTACAGCTAGCTGTCCTCCCCCAACTCGTCAATCTCTTCCAATAGTGCTAGAACTCCATGGCGCGATCCATCGACAAGCATGCGGGGAAGTTATGGTATACTACTCGGTTTGCGGTGAGTGGCATGCCGAGCGACCGTGTGGGGTCGAGCCGTGGAGGAGGGTGAGACACGAACACGACAGACGTGATTTAAATGTTGGTTTTGCTCGATGGCGCGATCCAACGAAACGAAACGTTGGTTTCTCTCCGTTTCCATTTTTTCTCCGGAAAAATGGAAACTTTTCCACTCCATTTTCATTCCTATTCCAAGGTTGCCCCGTTACAACATTCCATCAAATACAAAGGAAAACTAACACGCATGCTAATGCATCTCAATGATTAACAGATCATAGCCAATATTTACTTCACAACTAAAGAAAAAAGTTGTGAGAGCGTGTACGATAGAAAAACTACTGATGGGGTCACTACCACTTAAACCCTAAACCCTAAACATGATTTAATTTCCTGGCCAGGTAGAACCTGTCGAAGGAAAGACAGCTGGCACCCTCGGATCATACGATGCTTTTGTGCAGTTCCACTAAAATTGATTTGAGCATCCCTGATGGCAAAGATATTGAAGAAGTGTGATTAGAATAATAGTATTGGCACTAGTTCATGAGACATAAACTCATCACAAGTAGAAGCCGGTAGAAGTAGAGAAAGATCGACATGGAAGGAAGATGGACTACCTGGGACGTCGGGCTGTAGCTAGAAGGGCGGTTGGGACGCGGCATCGGCCCATACCGCAGTGACCCCCGATTGGGACGCACCGACTGTGGGTTTTCTCCCTCGCCGATGTCGACCGCGTCTACGCAGAACATTGTTCCCTTCCCCCAGCTGCGGGATCAGGCCCGTCGTTCTATGCTTGTGAAGAGAGCAACCTAAGCAAGCAGGCTTGTAGATTAGGCTCCTGCTAGTGTATATATAGTGGTTTTCTTGTTCTCTCCATATCAACCATTTTATATTGCGTACGTGTCATTCAAGAGTGAAATGATGGTTGCTTCTTCCGACTAACTTACTGTGTGATTTGACTGCTCCTTAGTGGCCCCTACACGTACTCCCCCTACGTGTATGCAACAGTCACACGTACACATGGACGCAAAAACACGCGCGACGCCCTAATGCATGCATGTCCGAGCACACGACGGAACACACACGGTCACGCTCAAGTGCTCAACCTACACGTGCATGCACGCACATACTCAGTCAGGGTGAGCTAGTGACCGTATGAACACCGGAATATATATATATATATATATATTGAGCGCAATGAGCGTATTATGAAGTCCACTGATTGTATTTTTACAAATATACGGTGACAGACAGTGTATTTATCTCGTTTGAAATTAAGCCATATTAACCGGAGAGGAGGCAGCATGGACTAACATTACTTTGCAGTGTCCCATCAACTTGCCGAACGAGGAGAAGGTTACAGGGCGGGAGAAGCTTGTGCGCGGTGGCTCGCAGGACAAGGAGAAACTTTTGACTATTGCAAGCTCTCCCTCGCTCAGGCGGTGGACGTGCAACAGTTAATTCGGTGTCGGATTGCCAGAAGCATACACTATACTACTAGTGCTATTATTGTTCGAATTCCCGAACAGCCAAGCCGAAAGTTTACTAGTACTACTACTATAGTCCATAAAGGTACGTACTATACTAGTACTAGGAACCGGATGGAGGAGCATCTGCACCCTTATTATAATTTTAAAATGTGACAAAGCAATCTTCAACACATTTGGTTCTCTTCGAGGGTTCTCGCATGTGATAATGGAAGTTGATTGGGCGGAACACTCGCCACAATTCTCGCTTAATTCTGGCTCATATCCTGTTACAAATAGTAGCGCTCAGTAATATTTCCTCTTTTTTTGTTATTCAGCATGTAAACAGGTCAGCAAACCTTGCGGCGCATCTTCGTGCGAACCGTGCTTGCTGCACTTTGAATGTGGCCGAGAGCTGGCTTGATGAAACACCTCGCTTCCTACTTCTTTTTTTGCGGGGTACCTCGCTTCCTAGTGACCAGTGTCTTCGCTGATCGTCCTAAGAATGCTTATATATGAATAAAGCTCTCTCATTTACCCGCAAAAAATATTAAGCCATATTAACCGGAAAGGAGGGAGTATGGACTAGCACTAGTTTTTGGTGTGTCTCGTCAACTCGCAGAACGAGGAGAAGCTTGCAGGACAAGGTGAAGCTCGCTTACGCCTTTTGACTAATGCAACCCTACCCTTGGTGGACATGCATCAGTCCATTCGGTGTCAGATTGTCAGAGGCATACACTGTAGTACCCAACATGCGGAGTACCATCATTGTTCGACTTCACGAAGCTGGGCGCGCTTCATTATGATGCATTTCTCTCAATGCATTTCCACCACCAGCGAGACTTTAGTCGCGTTTGGTATAATGCTCAATTAATTAGGGTGTGGTAACCGCAATCAAGTCCACAATTTTCTCTCCATGTACTGTACTACAACGGAGTGCATGCATGTGTGTACCCGGGGTGGAAGCACTGCATGCATGTGTGTACGCATTATTCCCTCTAGTAATAGACGCTGTGCTATAACTACCAATGCTATTTTTCAGGCCGATCGCTACTCGCCTTGGTCCCACAAATTTTTTTCTTTGTTCTGAAGCGCGCTATATAAACAGTGACGGATGGAGTAGTATGAGCGGATTCAAAGAAGAGTGTATTGATGGTTGCTTCTTCAGAGCAACTTACAGTGGGAAAGGTGGGGCTTATGATTTGACTGCTCATTACTCACTATTAATGCGGCGCAACGACCGGGCTGAGTCTCCCATGCGGTTGTGCACTACCCCCTCGGTTCTTAAATATACTCCGGAGTATTTGTCTTAAATATACTCTCTCTCTCTCAAATATTTGTCTTTTTAGAGATTTCAAATGGACTGGCACATACGGATGTATATAGACATATTTTAGAGTGTAGATTCAGTCATTTTGCTCCGTATGTAGTCACTTGTTGAAATCTATGTTAAGACGAATAGAATATTTAGGAACGGAGGGAGTACACATACGAAGCAAAATGAGTGAATCTACACTCTAAAATATGCCCGTTTGAAATTTGAAAAAAGACAAATATTTAGGAACGAAGGAGTATAATTTTGTGCATGGCACATGGACCCGGATGATTAAGAGGCTTCTGGCAATGCTATAAGCTTCCATCATTTGTTTACATAATTGATGTACTATACAAATAATTTTCCAGTGACATGAAATTGTACAATGGTGTGAGCTTTCAGCTTTTGTTTCGCGTGTCTTGCCATTGATGCTATTTCGGAAACAATAAAAAACTAACTTCCTTGCTAATGCATGTCAATTATTAGCATATCAGAGCTAATAATTACATCACAACTGAAGACAAAGTTGTGAGAAGGTGTTAAATTAAAATTTATCCATGCTTTCATTGGCAGCAATGTCCCCTCAGCTCTGTCTAAATCAACAAGGCATGTTGGGAAAAAAAGTAGCTATTTGGAGCATGCAACATTCCGATCATTTTGTGCAGTTCCACTAAAATAGAGCTGAGCGTCCCTATTCCAAAGATATCAAGTGTGATTACGATAATAGAGGACTGCTGATGAAACAATAAAAACACAAATAGAAGCCGGTCACCTTTGTAGTCTCTCTTAAGACTAACTAGTTGGAGAAGATTAGGCTCGGAGTTGGATGAGGAGGATAGAGCAAAACCAATCTCCCTTTGTGCAGTCGCACTAAAATGTAGAGACATTGCCCGTGTGACATTTTAGTACAACCGCACAAAACACTCTTAAGAAAAAAGTGATTTGTGTAGTTCACCAAAAGGTCGCAATAGCAACGACGTGAAATGGATAGCCCTGTTTGCAAAAAAGAGGTAGAAAGGAAACAATTACTGGCCAATAACAATTGGTGACACATGCGGCGACAAAAAAGAAGCATATTCCTTGTCCTAAGGGAAGATAACAACACAGTTGTGTTTGTCTAAAATGGTGTGAGGATGAGAATGCAATATGGAAAGTACGCTGGACGAGCGATGTTTTGGGCAAAGAACTATGGAAGATCCACATGCAGCGACGTGGGAAAACGGGCAGTGGAGCAAGGCCGGAGGGGATACCTGGAGGTCGTCAGGATGTAACTAGGTGAGCGGCGGTGGGCAGAATCTCTGAGTAGGTGGCGTAGGCCCTGCCGCGTCGGAGGTTGGTCAGAGAGAACAGCGTGTAGCGCAGATCGGGACGTGCTGCCTCGGCGCCGTCGAACGGAGAAACGATGCACTTCCTCCCTTTCCCCCGGCGGACAGGATGCGGCCGGATCAGTGACCAACGGTGAGAGAGAGAGAGGCCACCGCACTCCCTTTCCCCCGACGGACGGGATGCGGCCGTATCAGTGACCAACGGTGAGAGAGAGAGAGGCCACCGCACTCCCTTTCCCCCGGCGGACGGGATGCGGCCGGATCAGTGACCAACGGTGAGAGAGAGAGAGAGAGGCCACCGGAGCCTTGTGTGAGATACTCTGAAGAGCGGACTACCTTTTCCTCCATAAAAATCGTTTTATATTCTGTGTACGTGCCATTGAGCTCTATAACTTTATTTATAAATAACGCGGCAACGCGTCAAGTCGAACTTTGTTTCGTGCACGCGTGGTACACGACCTCCCTAGGTAAACAACCGCTACAGGCATTCAAATTAGCACGTGGGCTGCCATTTCGTAAAGAAATGAGCTCCACCGCGTACCCGCGCAGGTGTGGCTGGGCATGAAGCGTGAGTACGTGCACGGTGCACCTATTCTCTTCTTGTATACGTACACCACCTGCGTGGGTTGTGTGAGAGAGATACAAACCTAGAGAGATATAGTGTGTGGGTTCTTGAGAGTTTTTGTTGGGGGGGGGGGGTCAATCAAAAAAATTAACATATGCAATGTGTGTGAAATAGAGTCCTGGATATAACATATATATCGAGGGGGCGATCCACGAGAAGAGAGTGGAGGTATCATCGGCTTGAGGTGTCCATAGAATCGAAGAGAGGGATGATGATGTGTGTGTGTGTGCGCGCGCAATCGATAAAGAGTGCTATCGAATTTGTGTGTGCCCATGTCAAAGATATAGAGTGGTTGGCCTACTGGAACATGAGATGGGACATGTGTAGTTTGTCTCTGTGGCATGGATACCTACCTGCAGCGCTTGACTATCAGTGTGTGGTGGGGGAAGAGGGAGGCCCAATTAACTATAGAGGTACAATGGCTGGTATATGTGTAGAGGAGGAGAGAGGCCTACCTCATGTATTAAGGAGATCGATCTACCTCATGTATTAAGGGAGATCGATCGACATCCATGCATATGTGCAGGAGATGAATAAGGTTGGGTGAAAGACAGAGCTAGAGTGTTGGAGGGGGTGGTAGTGGAGTTGCTTCTAACAAATGGTGGGATAGGCTTGCTAGACAAATGGAGGGCACGCCTGCAATATCAATAAGAGAGGAGATGGCTGCTTGTTGTCTGTGCACGTGCGTGTGAGAGACGGGTCAGGAGGCATGCACGAATGATGAAGGGGGACGATGTGGCTGTGGTAAGCAGACGTAACTACATAGCAAGATCAATCGCCCTTTGTAAGAGAAAGGAGAGACATAACTTGTGAGGTACGTCGATCGATGGGGGGTAGTTAAAGTCGATCTAGGTATATGTTGGGAGATCGATCGGTATACATGCATGTGTGTGTTAGAAGCAAATGAGGCACGAGGAGAAGGATAGAGAGAGAGGGATGCATGTAGGAGGTGGTACGAGAGGCATACTATATCGAGGGGGAGGAGTGTGTGAATACGAGAACGATGAAAAGAGTGGTGGGAGTGAGGCATGGACGGTGACAAGAGAAGAGGGGAAGCTTGTGTTTGTGCTAGGCACACCTGGCTAGAGAGGCATATCGATTGATGTGTGCCGTAAAGAAGGAGCTGGGGGGCCTACACACACCGTGGGTGAACGACCTAAAGTGAAAAGACGAATTTGCGCGATGGAGCTAGAGAATGCTGAGGGAGGGTGAGAGGGATGCGGGCGTGTGCATGCACAAGAAAAAGTTAGTGCTAGCTACAAAGATACGAGGGTTGTGTGGGTGTAAAAGATGAATAGAGATCATATATACTTCATTATAAAAAGCGAATTCAGATATTTGAAGAATTTATCATAGTGTTTCAAACTGACGGATGTGTGAATATATATAACGGTGATACACATGGTGTGGTTATGAACATGGTATACTACATTTAATATGTTCTATCTCTACTCTTATAAAAAACGGAGTTGTTGATGATGGTGTGCCTGCCATCCTGCATTATAGGCCGTCTGATTTATATCTGGTGGATAGCAAGGAAACTATGATGGTTGAAGTTGGCAACAATCATGATTGTAGATTCTTATTGAAATAGAGAAACGAATTCAAATTTAGTTTGAATTGCAGCGGTAGTATAGACATTTGGAATGCACTAAAATGTTGGTATGAGTAGGTTACATGCATTATACAGCAAGCAAAAAAATTTAATCGGACATAACATGGATTCATACTCCCTCCTTCCATCTATATAGGGCGTAATGAGATTTTTAAGACCGCCCTTGACTATTGACAAGATTAATAGTACATGACATGCACAATGTGAAAATTATATCATTGAAAGAACCTTTCACAGACAAATTTAACGGTGTGCTTTGTGTAACTTGCATGTCATATATCATTGCTCTAATATTTGGTCAAAGTTAGCATTGAAAAACGCATTAGGCCCTATAAAGATGGAAGGAGGGAGTAGCTTTGAATAGCATTTGTATGGTAAAACGGGGCAAGACTCTCTCTTTGTATCGTGTGAATAGTTTTATTTTTTTCGTTTTCTTTTTGGTTGAGGGAAGTGCGAATTGATTTG
This sequence comes from Triticum urartu, assembly GCF_056163025.1. NCBI lineage: Eukaryota > Viridiplantae > Streptophyta > Magnoliopsida > Poales > Poaceae > Triticum > Triticum urartu. Next base: position 227,616,525 of record NC_141876.1, on the reverse strand, counting down.
GTACGTACAAGTAAAATATTACTACACGTTAGGCTTGTCCCTAAAATTCAACCCGCGTCTTGTTATATCCCGAAAATTCAGATATCGTGCTCCCAAAACTGGCGCCTTCACAACCTGCGCCTTGCTATCCCGAAATTACAACGCGCATGAAAACTCCCTCTAGCTACCAAATCCCAACACGCGAAATCCCCCTTCTAACCCTGAGCCGAAAGGGCCGGTAGTTCAAATTGGTGTGGGGTACTTTTGTAACACACACTACATTTTGGACAAGCACGTTCCTAAGTCATGCTTTACCCCCTCCCATCGCACCCTTTTCGCCATTCGAAATCCCAGGCCGCCATAACCTCTCCGCTCCAGCCGCGAAACCCCACCCTCCTCCGTCCGCCACGTCACCGCTGCCCAGCCGGAGCCTCTTCCCCAACGACGTCGTCCAGCGCAACAGCTCGACGTCCCTCGTCCACCTCCCCGGATGAGGATCCGTCGTCCATCTCGCTGTCCCGCCGGTTCAGCCACCCCATCCTCCACCTCCAAGGAGCTGGTCCGACGATCGCCTAGTCTATCGCGGCTGCTCCATCCCCAAAGCGCCGCCTTAACCTACTCCACTGGAACCACAGCATCCTCACCGACTCCTTGGACGAAGCTGAGGCCTACTCGGTGCCACCAAAGAGGTTGTACACTCATTGCATCGCACCTTCTCCATAACTCGACCTCCCGGCACCGACGGTGCTCCATCCCGCACCCCCATGGAGCCGCTACCTTGAAGCCGGCGCCGCGGGCGACATCTCCACGGCGGCTCTCCCCCAGTGCGAGGCCCCTTCGGCGGTGGTGTCCATACCAGCCGGATCTGCTGCTGCTCCGGCTCTTGCTTGATCGCTCGCTTGCCCAGCTGCTGCTGCTGCTCTCCCCCTCGCTCGTGCTGCTGCCCTGCTCTGATTAAGCCACACTTCAGTCGACTGAATCGACTTTTGGGTCAGTCGATTTTCAGGGGTTGGGGGGCTCGCCGGAGTTAAGGAAGAACCACCCGCAGCGGGGACGGGGGCTCGCCGGAGAGGTACCCCACTATCTATCTTAGGGTTCAGGGTGGGGGCGGGGGGGCTAGAGGGCTGGCCGGGGGGCCGGTGGCGAGTTGTTTCGGGGCGGCAAGGCGGCGTTGGGGCCGACGGTTCAGCCGGTGGTAGCTGGCGGCTCATGGGGGTGCAGGTTGAAGATGAACTGCAGGCCCTCCCTAAACTACATGTCAAGTGCCTCTCTTCTACCATTGCGTCCAGTTTCGACAGTAGCATTCAGATTCCACAGTAAATTTCAGTTTCGACAGTTAAGTTCAGAGTCAACAATTTTTACCTCATCTGTTGTAGTCAGGTGGTTTTTGGTGATGTTAATTTTACATCCATTTTACATCATCTATTGGAGATGCTATTAGAATCCCACTTGAGATTGATGATGTCTGTCTTGTGCTGCTTCAGCCTTGATGTCTTACGGCTCACCGGAGCTGCTCCAACGATAGAATGATCCGTCACAACAGAGCAGTGCCCTGGACGCTGTCTACAGATTCCTCAGATCTTCCTCCACACCTCCGATAGCCACCTCTGCCTCAACTGCTTCAGCGACCAACCCAATGATGCTGAGTTTGGCACGGCTACGACAAAGAGGTTGTACACTTATTGCATCACTTATTACTATACATTCACGTCGATCTATTAGAGCTATTTCAGTTCAACGGGAAAACATCGATCCACTGGTTGTTACCATCACTCTTAATTTCTGCATGCTCTCCTTACATAATCTCACCATATTTTTTTCGTATGCATGTCAGATATTGTACACAGTCATGCTGAACATGTAGAGAAAAAGATAAGAGTTTTGCGCGGCAATACAATGTCATGCAGACATCGCTCCATGGTGGGTTCAATGGCAAACTCTCCCCACCCCTCTCCAGATTGTAATCCAGAGGAAGATATCTGTTCTGAGGCGGATTCGGACGCCGCTGACCACTCCTATTTACCCCCCAAGGTGTTTGCTCCACCTTGGCATGATGATGTTAGTCATATCATGCATATATTGCCTTGCAGTGCCTACTTTTAACATCATATATGTCATCTGCTTAGTTTAGACATGTTCTGTAATGCCTCCTGTTTAGTTTCTATATCATATATGGGAATTGTGCAGTCTCATGTCTTTTAGCCAGCCATAATATATGTGAAATGTGCAATGCCATCCTGTTTAACCAGGCATCATGTATTTGAATGATATCTTGCCCATCCTTTTCTTCATTACATTTCCATTTGTCGACAATGTTTGTACATTAAACTACTCTTCCTGTGAATCGGCCATTTGGGTGGGAGATGGAAACAATCTGGAGTGAGAACAAGGCCTTCAGAGCAGAAAGTGCTACCTGTCGAAGCAGATCTCTTGTTGGGTCCCGATAGTTCCTCAGAGATGGATTCAGAGACAGATGACCAGTCCTATTCCCCCACTGAGGTGTATGCTCTAACTTGGCACGGTTATACTGCTCATATCATGCATACGGTGTTTTGCATTGCATAGTTTAGACATCATATACACAATATTCAACACCATGTTCTTAGTTCAGACATCATATTGAATGCCCTCTGTTTAGCATATAAATCACACATGTGAATTAAATGATGTGATCCTGATTACTTAGATAACATGTAGGTGAATTATGTCATGCGATCCTGTTTAGTTATTCACCATATCTTTGAATTATGTTATGCTATGCTATCTAGTTTAGATAGACATCATATATGTGAAATTATGTCATGCTATCCGGTTTAGTTAAACAATATACATGTCAACTATTTCATGCCCTCTTTTTTCCACACTATCTATTGCATCTGTCTCTCATACAATGTCTGTACATTCAACTATGTTTCTTGTTTATCAGCCATTTGAATTGGAGCGGGTGATGCCAGTATCTAGCGGACTAAAAACACGGTCTTCAAATAAAATAGTGCTACCTCTTGGTGGAGATAGCACCCCGGTTGTACATGCACAAGAACCAGCCCTACCACACATAACCCAAACTCTCGCAGATTGTACCCCTACTACGATGGACAGAGAACCAGCAACACCCAATCTAACCCCAACCCCAGCTGATAGTAACCCAGTTCCTGTTGACACAGCACCATCTCCACCACAGAGCTCCCAAACAAGAGCAGTTAGTAAGGAAGCTCCAGTGCCCATAGGGCCAGTACTATCACAACGAACCCCAACTCCACCAGTTAGTACGCCTATTCCTGTGGAGGAAGCACAACCAGCTAGTCGTAGTTTAGCATCTATCGCATTTGATGTTGTTAAATCGTATGTGCGTATCTTCCCATCTTGGAAATATTATACTGAAGATGAAGGAAAATGCCAGTTGCAGGTGTTTGTCTAGGAGTTATGTGTAAGTAATGTTATTCATGGCAATTACTTTGCTTCGTCCCATACATCCTACCTCCATGATGGTTATAATACAGCAAATTTTCCCATTTTTCTCTATAGAGAAGGACCGATTTGGAAACTCGGGATGAGGTAACCTGTGCTAATACCTCTGCTATCTTCAAGAATGCTTGGTGGCAGTATCTGAATTACCTAAAGAAAACGTACTTCACCGGCAAAGAAACTCATCAAATTCCCTTACGTTCTCCTGACACACATTTACTGGACGATGACTGGGAATGCCTTGTTCTGTACTGGTCCCGAACCAATAATGTGGTAAGGTCTATGAGCTCATTTTCTATTTTAAGTATTATATTCTTGCGTCTTACTGTACTCTGTTCATGTAGAACAAGTGCCTAAACCTGAAGAACAACTGTTCTAATTTAAGATTCCATTGCTACCATAGGACATAGATATATGTTTGTTTGATGCTTTTATTATGTACTAGTACTTGGCAATAGAAGACTTGGTAGTTTACTCTTGTCCACCTTACTAATGAACTGGTTCACCGAAATGAGTTTCATATACTAGTACATGCTAAACTTGTTATGTGTCTGCTTGTTTCTTCTTTTAGAATGCTGACAGAATATTGGGGAAGAGTGCCTTATTAAGCAACGGTAAAGTAAGTAATGCAGATAAGGTTCAGGATAGTGACACATCATGTCTTGGTTTAGTGTTGGAGTTACTAGCCACTACTGCTTCACAAGCTATTCAAACTCAGTGTCTGAATCAGTTCGGTTTCTTGAGTCTCAACTACAAGCTGAAAGACATCGATCAGCTATGCTGCGACAAGAAGCGGAAGGACTGCGAAAGTCCCTGGAGCATTCAGATGCATACTTTCTGGTGCAACAGCAAGCGTTGGAGTATTTTAGCGCCAAACTAGACAAAGCTAATCAGCTTGCTAAGCTTATTGCCAGCATGGTGGATACCCAAGATAACGTTTCTTGAGCTCTTCTGAAGTTGTTTCAGTTATGCTCTTGTTTTGCTGCCGCGTTTATTTGCACTGGTGGCCAATTGACGGCCAATGTATATGATATGCTGCTTTGTTCCCTATATTTGCACTGGTGGCGAACTTTGATGCCCAGTGGATGTAATATGTGTAATAGTTGTGATAGCCTAGCGTTAGTTGCTTGCTTATTTATTTCCTTGTTGTCTTGTTTATTTGTTTGCTTGTAGTCATTGCAGTTCTTTTTCCGCGGTTAACTAGTGGCTGCAATAACCTATTTTTTAAAACCATGTGCTAATATTTACTGTAGTGACACTGGGCATCCTACGCACTACTAGGAAAAGGCCTACTAATGGCGCACCAGTTTTGCCTACTAATGGCGCATCACTAGTGCGCCATTAGTATCACGCCACTAGTATTTATTACTAATGGCGCACCACAGGTGTGCCATTAGTATCTGGTATACTAATGGCGCACCACCCAGTGCGCCATTAGTATATAACACCATGCGCCATTAGTATGCCTCCCAGGGCCATATTTAACCATGTGCTTTGGCACACTAATGGCGCACTGCGGATGGATGCGCCATTAGTATACTTGGCATACTAATGGCGCACTCTGTAGTGATGCGCCATTAGTATGAATATTAGGTTTTATTTTTTTTTACTTTTCTGATTTTTGCACAGGTTACAAAATATATTATTTGACTGAATATAGACAGTAGCACACAGCAACAGCAGATTCATCGAATACAATAGAAGATTAGTCTCTGAATACAATTCATCATATTAGTCTCCGAATTGAAAAGACCGAACAAAGATAAAACATTACAAGTCTCGAGACCGCGAGTATCGAGTTTGTCGGAAGTAATACTAATCCTAAGAAGTCCTACTAATCATCATCATACAACTTCTACTCATTATTCATAACAAGTCATACGATCATCATCTTGATAGTCATCGAACCAACCCTACTTAATTGTTCTTAGCACATGATCATCAGTATTAGGCAGGACCTAAATACCCTATTTAAGCTAAAATAGCATAAAACAATATAGACCCTGACTCTCCATTATGGAGAATGGAGACCATCCTGTCTCCAATTCTTGCGCTTCGCTTCCTTTTGCTTCCAAGAAGCTCCTTACGACTGTCCATACATTTTTTCCATCCTTTGATTTTCAGGTCTCCACTTCTTTTAGAAATCTCGTATGGACAGTTGAGATTCGTAGGACGACCTGGCTGTATGTTCAAAACATTAACACTACCTTTCTGATACATCATATGAGTCACACAATTCTCTGAGATTATCTGTTGAAAAACATAGTAATAACTTCATAGTTAGCAATGATGTACTAGTTTTAGAAGTATGCAAAAGATGCACGGATGTCGTAATAGTAAAAATCTTACCAGGGTATCTCCATGGTAGTTACCGTAGTTGAACACATGCACTAGTGGCATGTATTTACCATAATGTTGAGGAGTTTGATTGTGGATAGTGTAATTCTCAATGTCAGTACAAAATCCGACCAGATGATTTTTCTCCTTGTAAGTTGTTAATTCGGAGCCATCGGTGTAGTGGGTTTTGTCTACCATCTCCCGCACATTCTTTGAACAATAAAAATAAGCTGTCAACTATTTTGAAATAAACAATATAAATTAGCTAATAACTATGTTTGAGAAACTCACATAGCGGTAGAACTGGAGGCGTATCAACAAGGACCCAAATGTCCATATTGTCTTGGTTGATGTCAGGATTACCAAGATCCATGGTGATAAGCATACCCTCATCAAGACCATACATCTTGCAAAATGCTTCCCAATTTTTGCAACCAAAATGGGTTACGCTCTCAGAATTATATAGATTTACTTCAAAGTCCACATCGTGATGAGTCCTTAGGTGAATTTTCTTTGTTTCAGAAATTTCATGGTCTTCAAAATCCATCCTCTCCAAGACATAGCGTCTTGCATGGCATGGGATAAGCTATACTCGAATTGTAAAAGATGAAAATTACACGTTGAAATAGTTGAAGTCATGCTTAATTATGAAAATAACACTTGTCGTTGTTGTGTACCGTTTCAACTTCGAAGGTCTCCTCGAGCTTAATGCTGAAGCGCCGATCATCATCCAGGTGAGGCATGTCGCATAGACCTCGATTGTCGTGGCACCAATCGCACTCCGCCGGGAGACTTTCGTCGTCCGATGATGATGACGACATATCCTACGTTCATAATTCAAAACTACATCATTTAGGGTTTGTCGACACCGAGGCATCCTAAAAGCTAAGCTTTTATCATTTAGGGTTTGTCGATGCTAAGGCACCCTAAAAGCCTAAGCTTTCAGCATTTAAGTTCTTATCGACACCGAGGCACCCTAAAAGCCAAGGTTTTATCATTTAGGGTTTGTCGACGTCGAGGCACCCTAAAAGCCTAAGCTTTCATCATTTAGGTTTTGTCAACGCCGATGCATGCATTAGTCGCAAGTACCCCATATGTCCTATTTTTAGCAAAGTCATGCTAAAATTCACGGAAAATTTCGGCATGGACTTTGCTAAAAATAGGACATATGGAGTACCCGAATTTGCCGGAACAGAAGTTAATCGACATTCCGGCAAACTCAAGGGCCTCTCAGGGTACCTGCAAATTCATCACGACACAATGGTCGGAGACAAAACCCAACAAACTAGCAAGATGATCATCATCTTTAAAAGTCATTACTTGTCAAATACAGAAGAAGGAACAATTTATTTGTGACATAGTTGGCCCATATAGAAGAAGCAACACCCTGCACTAGCCTAAAAACAAGTGAAGTTTCACCCATATAAGAACAACTTTATAAAAACAGAGAAGTTGCTATGTTTTTCTACTGCTAGGAAAAACATCATTCATTGGAAATGAAAATCTCAGTACCAGCATTTTGAACTTTGAAATGAAATACAGTAGTAGTATTAGTAGTATATGGAGTAGTATCTTGTCTAGTAGTAGTATTAGTTGTATATGGAGTATTAGTTGTATATGTTTTTTCTCAATTCAGATAGCTAAGTGGAAACCACGTCAAGTCCTGTTTTAATACTCTATTTCTCAATGCATGCAATTGGTTTCATATGAACTACATCATAGAACTACCAATAAAGGACACTGAAAAAATATATAGAGATGCCTACGATTCCTATCCTTGAGTAGCATGATTAGAGATGAGTAGATCTCCTAAAGGTGTCATAAGCACCTGCTGTTACTCTTGGAAGCAATGCAAACATGTAGAAGTTATTACTGTTGACAATACTACTCAAATATCCAACTATCAGGACACAAAGGCATGATAATCCATCTAATCTAATGAAATCTGAACTCAACTTGATCATGGTTCATGCCCTCAGACACATCAGCACCTCAAGAATGCCATGACAAAAATGAAAAGGACCAAGACAATCACCACACAAGTGAAGAGAGAACTCGAGGCCTCTTTGAAAAAAATGAAAAGGACCAATACAATGAAAAGGACCAGTGAGATGAAAAAACTAAGGTAAGGGGGGACATCAAAACGCAGAAGTGCATAACACAAGCTCACCGACATAGACACACATAACAGCCGCACAACAGCATAGACATTAAACATGTGCAGAGATCACAATCAACAGAGGCACAACAGTAGAAATTACAGGTGTAGATTGCTCTGTTCAACAAACTTCCTATCAGTCCAACAATGTTTCTGAATCTAAACTTTTTCAGTTAACAGAACCTAAACCTGACAATCTTCAGTTAACAGAAAAGGGGGGAAGGGGAACCGGTGCAGCTCACCGAGAGGAAGACGATGGCGAGCTCATGCGGGGATCGACGGTGAGGTCGCGGTGGCCGGAGGTGGAAGAAGGCACAGACGCCCTAGACGGTGGAGGCGTCAGTGTCGTAGAGGTGCCGGAGACCTTGCCCTGTGAGACAGAGAAGGGGCTGTCAGCCCCGGTGCAGGCGGGGGGCAAGGGGAGGAGGAGGGTCGGGGGGCCTATGGTGCTGCGTCGCTGCTCGGTGCCGACGGCGAGGAGGAAGGTGAAGACGTTGAGGGTCGGGGCGGCGGGGGTGGGGGCGCGGGGGCGCGGGGGCGGTGGGGGCGGCGGGGGTGGGGGCGGCGGGGGTGGGGCGCGGGGGTGGGGGTGCGGGGGCGTGTGGGCGGCGGGGGTGGAGTCCGGCGGGGGTCGGGGCGGCGGCGTCGTGGGTCTGGCGAGGGAGAGAGGGACGAAAGGGGATCTCTGGCGAGGGAGAGGGAGGACTTAGCTATAGGGGGAAGCTTACTAATGGCGCACCACCCGTCAGTGTGCCATTAGAAATCTTTTTTTAGATAGCAATGGCGCACCCACCACCGGTGCGCCATTAGAAATCTTTTTTTAGATAGCAATGGCGCACCACAAGGCCGGTGCGCCATTAGTATATTTATTATCATTATTGTTTAATAAATGAATATGAAACAGTAATATTTTTTTATAAAAACAGTAATAATTGTTGTTTAACAACAATTGTAGTCTACAATTTTTTATAATTATTTTTTAGAAAATGAATATGAATGTGAAACAGTAATAATTTTTTATAAAAACAGTAATATTTTTTTAAAAAATATCATCAAATTTGTTATTTGAAAATATCATCAGCGGTGGCGGTGGAGCGGGGGAGGGTGCGGGGGGTCATCGGCGGCGGTGGAGCGAGGGAGGGTGTGGTGGGTCGGCGGCGGCGATGGAGAGGGGGAGGGTGCGGGGGGTCGTCGGTGGCGGTGGAGCGGGGGGAGGGTGCGGGGGGGTGCTCGGCGGCGAGGGGGATCTGGCGAGGGGGATAGCTATCGAGAGGGAGGGGGATCGAGATCGAGTGTCCTCATGAATATTCAATATTTTTTCATATGGAATATGAAAAAATGTCATCAAATTTGAAAAAAATAAAAAGTGCCCATTACTAGTTTAAACTAGTAATGGCGCACTATGCAACGGTGCGCCATTAGTAGTTTTGCAAAAAAGTAAAAAAAAACAGTAGTGGCGCACTCTACGGCTGGTGCGCCATTAGTAGTTGTAACTACTAATGGCGCACTCTGCCCGGATGCGCCATTAGTATGTTTGAAAAAATGAAAAAAAACTTTTTGTTACTAGTGGCACACCGTGTGCCTGGTGCGCCACTAGTGTCTTCCACACTAATGGCGCACCAACAGATGGTGCGCCATTAGTATATAGTAATGGCGCACCACATGTCTGGTGCGCGATTAGTGTCATTTCCATCTATAGCCCTTTTCCTAGTAGTGACGGGCCGTAGAAACAGTGGGCCTTCGACGGCCCGTAGAAACAGTAGGCCTTCTACGGGCCGTAGAAACAATGGGCCTTCTACGGGCCGTATCATCAATGGGCCTTATACGGGCCGTATGATCGATTGGCCAAACATGGGCCAATAACAGGCCGCATTATGGCCGTAAATGGGCTAGAGTTGGAATCATCCGTTCATGGGCCGACTGTAATGGGCCATCGTTAATAGGCCGTATTTGATGACGCTATGAAAACGGCCCAACGTATTAACGGACCACAAACGGGCCGACTATAACCACGGGCTGAATTTGGCCCACAAGTAGAAAATGACAGTAACGGGCCGTAAGTAAACGAATGCTAGAAATGAGCCCAAGAATAAATGGGCTCTAATAAGGCCAAAAGATAACATGGGCTGGAAATGGCCCAACGGAATAATGGGCCGTTAATGGGTATAAAGTCATACACTGTTCATTACGGGCCAGTTTCACCACGGGCCGTTAATAGAACACTTCTACGACAGCACAGGTATGACTATCTTGATTCTGTCATAAATTTGTCATGGATGTACATGCATGACAAAAAAAGCGACCTACTGTGACAAAAACGTATCATCACGGAAGTGTATTTTTTTGGTAGTGATCACCGTCACCATTGTCGGCATCGCCCGCACCATCGTCGATCATGTCGCCTTCATCCGCAGCGACCACCACCGCGTCATCCTCGGAGGTGAAGGCCCTAACTAGGGCGTCCACATTGTCCTCAACTCAGCGTTCCAGGTCGTCCCGGATGGCCTGGTGCACAGGGGCAATGGCGGCGTCAAAGTCAAAGTTGGGGTAGGTATTCTGGAGGTGGCTGAAGACACGGGAGAACGCGCGCTTGAGCAGGCCGTGGCTCCTCTCCTCAACAAGCACGCGAGACCACTCGGATCGATTCTCCAAGCACGTCACCACGCCAGTGAAGAAAAGGAGGTGATTGGCGTAGTCGTCCGAGTGGGGATGAGGTGCATTTTCATCACAGACGGCGCCCAGCGCCGCATTGGCTCTGGTCCCGAGGTTTTGGAGCATGGGGGCGTGCTCGCGCTCCAGCATCCGCCGCCGAAGCGCTTCCTCCCTGCCCTCCTACGCGGAGGATTCGGCACCGGTGACCTGCCGCTGAAGGGAAAGCAGCTCGGCATGTGCGGAAGCCAGCTCGGCTTGCACTGAAGATAGGGCGGCTGCAGCGGCTCTCTCGTGATGTTCAGCCTCGTCCAGCCCTGTCTTGAGGGCCTTGGTCCTGCCCACAGCCTCGGCTTCCTCAAGCTTCAACTTCAGGTCGTACCTGCCCACAAGGTCTGCGCGAGCCTTGGCCGCCCAGCAATCAACTTCCTCCTGGGCCTTGGACTCGCGTGCGCTGCAGCATCCTCAGCTTGGGCAACCTGGTGCTCCCTCGTCTCCAACCGCTCGAGCTCAAGACTGCGCTCTGCGTCTTCCAGCGTCAGCGCTTCCTCATGCCTGAGGATCTCTTCCTCCTCGGCAGGAGTCCCCTTCATCGATGCTAAGGCAGCCTTACGCGCCTCCACTTGCTGCTCCAAGGAGGCACTCCAGGCTTGGAGCTTCCACGCGCGCTTCTCTGCGATCTCACGACGTCGTTCAGCTTCCCGAGCTTCTTCCAAAGCATGTGCGCAAGCTTCGCACGAGGTCGCAGGAGACGCCTCGGCCTTCGTGTTATCAAGCTCGCGTTGGTGGCGCCCAAGGTTGATGGCCACCTTCAGCTTATGCCCCTCTTCCACCAGCCGTAGACCCTCGGCCTCAAGGCGCGCGTCTACATCCGCGAGCTCCCCGCCAAGCCAGTTCATCGCGCACATCGCCTCCCGGAAGAGCTCGTGGAGGACGACGCTCCTTTCGTACGCAGCTTTAAGCGCGCAACTGACTCCATCCTCCATGGCAAGGGCCGTCAACGGGAACCGAAGTGGCTCGCCCCTTTCCTGTAGGGGGCTGGGGGCTGGTGCCCCCCCTCCCGGATGCCGACTGGGCTTCAGCAAGAGCCTGGTTGGGATGAGGCTCACCGCTCGAAGAAGGAACCAAGACTGAAGCCATCCAGTCGCTGTCCATAACCAGAGGAGGAGACCTTGGCACGCTCGTCACGCCCTCAACAAGGCCACGAAGAAGAGACGACAGGAGCGCGGGCTCAGGGCGCCAAGCCAGCGCACCTACCTCTCCAACCGACCCTGCGACGGGGGCAGCATATTGTCCTAGGATGCTCAAGGCCAGTGAAAGATCCGAGGCAGGAGGAGTCTGCTTCCCGAGGGGCTTCACGGCCTTACCAGATGGGATCCTGAAGAACCACCGTCAGGAAGGGAAGCGGCACTCAAGTAATTACAGGGATAAGGTACATACTCATCTATGGCAATGTACTTCCTCTCTTTCAACAGCAGGAAAGCGCAGCTGCCGCAGCTTGGGGACCCATTCCTCTTGCGGAGCGCATCAAAGTCTACACGGAGCCGGCTGGAGCGTTGGGCGTGGCGACCGGCACAACGCGTGGCAGGTGAAGCGCCCGAGGAGATGGCCTCAGGAGAACCAAGCTGGGGTGAGCCATCAAGTACCGCCTCGTGACGGCCTCCAAAGGCCTCAGGAGTGTTGGCCTCGGGAGCAGCGGGTTGCGTCACCCCCTCAACTACTTCCTCAGCATGGGAGTCGTGGGCTCCCGAAGTCGACGCCTCGGGTACTGCGGGTGGCTCCAACGCAGCGCCACCTACGCCTCCAGCTTCCGGTGATGCTTGCCCCCCTACGTCCACTCTTGGGGCACCGACAGCAAAGATGGGTACCACGGTGACGGTGTTCTCACGGGACCCCTCAAGGCCAACTGGACGTAGCCCCCATTCGTCAAAGGGGGGCATCTGCCCCATGAACTCCACCTTGTTCAGGCAGCAGTACAAGTGACAGCCTTCTGGTGGCATATCGGCTGGCGAGGGGTTGCCCGCCAGGACCTCGAGCACTGTTCTTCGTGCCGCAAGCGGAAGCTCGGACTCCTGGAGCATCATGCGGTCCAGGCCGGTGGATAAGGCCCACATCGGCTGGGAATGGCGCTGAAGAGGGGCGATGCGGCGTCAGAGGAACTCCATCATCACCATGGGCGCAGTCCAGCCAAGGTCTTTCAACCTCCTCATTTGAAGCCAGACAAAGGCAAGACGAGGGCTCGTAATCTTCTCGTAAGCCCAGCCGAAGCTGGGAACGGCGGGCGCAGACGGAGACGAGAGCAAAGGGCTGAGCACTCCAACATCCACGTACACCCACCGCGTTCGGAACTCGCCCGCAGACGGCGGGAGATCGAAGTCAATCCATGAGCCGGCTGTCGTGGCCACGGCCTGGAAGCTCAGGCACCCGGAGCGTAGCCGGGGGTCGGTCAGGTGCAGCGAGAAAAAGTGGCGTAGAAGGGCCACGGAGGGGGCGATTCTCACCATGGCCTCGTAGGCAAAGGCAAAGATGGCGAGAAGAGCGACATGTTGGGGATCTAAGTGCAGCAGATGAATCTGGTAATGGGAAAGTACGGCGTTGAAGAAAGCGGAGAAGGGAGGAACCAGGCCGGCACACAGGGCGTCGACGAAGAACTGGACCTCGGTGGCTTCTCGATCAATGGAATATCGGGACGCCGGCTAGGCCACCGTCCTACCCCATTCATTGAAGCTGGTGGCAAGCGCAAGGCGGACCTTGTCCATGGCCTCCTCATTGAGCACCCGTGATCGGCCAACAGCGGGCTCGACGGCAGGAGGAGGGTTGACTGAGGACATGGGCTTCTTCCCTTTCTCCGTACGGTTCGGCGCCATGGCGATGGGGAGGACTGAGCTCAGGTTGGATTGGTAGAGGAGGCTGAGGTTCGAGGAAGCGAAGGAGTCGGGGGTTGCGTTGCCAGCAAGGGTGAAATAACTATGTGGGAGGCCGTGGCCGCCTAGCCAGGTGGATATCATGGCTGCATGGGGAAGCAGGGCCGCCCACGTCGAATCGATCGCCATGTGTTAGAAAAGACCGCAGGCTTTTGGGGCCCGCAACGCTCCGGGCTTGCCCTTTGTCTCCGCCTCGAAGCCAAGCCCGAGCGCGCCTTGGGCCCGGGGGCTACAGTCGGTATTCCGGGAACGGGGGTCACCAGACTTTCTGCCTGCGGCTCGCAGCGTGCCTCCACCAGCGGCCCCGTACGATCCATCTCACCAGCAAATATTCAAGACCCTCGCAAGGCGGACGACGCTAGACCTCCTCAGGGGCGGCCTCACCAGGCTGGCTCGCGAGGGGCGGAGAGACCAAGGCGAGGGGCACCTCGCGAGGTTCCTATGACGCAAGCCATGACGACCGGAACCAGGCGGGCGCCAACGCGCAATGTCCTCATTTCCTCTTTGGTGCTAAAGGGGCAAGCGCAGGCGAGGAGTCCTAAGGCATCACGCAAAGGTTTCCATATCAGTGAAACAAGACCAAGACCAGCACGACGGCAAGACGGAGGTCACTGTGGAGCCCAAGGCGGCGTCACCACCAGAGCCTATGGCAGGCGAAGACCACTTTTGTTAGGATAGCTTGTACTAGTTGTCTCCCTTCGAATTTGGCCATTGTGGGATCCCTTCCCGCTCAATATTTGGGAAGAGGACCAGGGCCTCTATAAATAGGACTAGCCACCACCAAGGGAGGCAACTGATTCAGACCCAGATCATCCTACACCACACAAGTTCACCACGCACAAGAACACCTCTCCTCAGGAGGCTGTTCTTCCCATGTAACTATTCATCCTCAGCCCAAGAGGCAATCCACCACACCACACTGGAGTAGGGTATTACACCACAACAGTGGCCCGAACCAGTATAAATCTTGTTTGTCGTGTTCTTTGGGTTCGTGGAGCTAGGCCGCGAGATCGTAGAGTGTGTGAGATAGAGAGGGGGAGAGATCTTCATGCGCACCCCAGTGTTCGAACCTCAAGGGTTTTGCTAGAACCCGAAATCCGACAAAAATAGAGAACAAAAAAATACGAAAAAACAAAAAAAATTACCTCTTGCTCTGGCGAGGTCGACCGGTGGGGCGGGGCGGCGCAGGGGCTGCGGGGAGGAGGACGGTAGCGAGGTGGGGCGGCGCAGGGACCTTAGGGAGGGGTCCGGCACCGGGGCGTCCTGGCGCAGGCCTCTCTGGCGATGGGGCGCGGCAGGGCTCCTGTTTGCGCAGGGGGGAGGGCTGGATCCGGCGGCGGGGGCTGGGTCTGGGGGGCGGGGAGGGCCGGCGGCGGCGACAGCGGCGATAGAGGAGAGAGGCGGGCGTGCGGGAGGGAGAGAGAGAGAAAGAGAGAGACTGGGGAGACGGCTCGGCCCGTTACGTGGGCCTTCTTTGCCGTCTGCTAGCAGATGGCAAAGAGGGCCACTGTTAGGGCTGGCCCACGTCTCCTCTTTGCTGTCCACAAGCGGATGACAAAAGAGTAACATTGTCGTCTGCTAGCAGACGGCAAAATAGTCACCTCTTTTTCCATCCGCTAGCAGACGACAAAGAATCTAACCTAGCCGTGCCGTGCCCTGTGGGGCCCACCGGCTCTTTGCCGTCTGCCGTCTAGATCTTTGTCGTCAGCTGGCCGACGGCAAAGAAGCAGCTGACGGCAAATAGCATTTTTTCCATCTGTACTTTCTTTGCCAGCAGCTGGCAGACGACAAAGACATGGCAGACGACAAAATGCCAGATTCCAGTAGTGTCCGCGGGCGGCCATTTAGATTAGGTAGTATTAATTATACCATGAGAGCCGTATTAGCACCACTTAGTTCATGTAAATGTAATGAAATCCATCATGTTTATATGGAGATCCGCCTTTTTATATGAAATCCTTCATGCTTATATGAAATGAGTCCGTGTTTGCATGAATTTCCTCTGGTTGGTTAGAGTTGTGAAAATATATGCCGCTGGCGTTTGATGTCGTCCTCCGCAGAAGGAAGCGGGAGGAAATTTGGCGGCTGCCGTTGGAGATGCTCTTATACTGGAAATAATAGAGTCACATCCAATCCATTTGAGTTAATTGCGTGTATGATTCTCCCTCTATAAAAAGTTAATTGCATGTACAGTGTACATGTGACTTGCAGGGTGGCCACAGCTTCTTACAGAAAGTAAAAAAGAAACAAATACATCCTTAACTTGTATTCTAAGTACTATGTGGCTTCCACTGTCAGTATAGTAGAAAAAGAATTATATATTAAATATAGATAATATATAATATATAATATAAAAATCTAAAGTGAAAGACAGAATTCGAACTCAGGTCATCGTGTTGCGAGCATCCGGCGCTAACCAGTCCATCACATTTTTGTTGTGGACCATGCTGGAGATATGTCTCTGTGTCTACTCTTATACTCCCTCCATTCCTAAATATTTGTATTTTTCAAAATTGAAATGGACTACCACATACGGATGTGTAAGTAGACATATTTTAAAGTGTAGATTCACTCATTTTGCTCTGTATGTAGTCACTTGTTGAAATCTCCAAAAAGACAAATATTTAGGAACGGAGGGAGTAGAAAACAGAATTGGTGATGATGGTGTGCATGCCATCCTACAATATAGGCCGTCGGATTTATATCTAATGGATAGGAAGGAAACTATGGCAATTTTGCAAAAAGATACCCACACCCCTCTCCACATTTACAAATAAGGCCTTCCCTTGTTCATCCTTTTCTGTCACAAGATAAACTACTCATACAAATGCATCTTGATGTTCTGTGCGACGCATGGGCATCTAGCTAGTTTCTTTTAAAATAGTTACTGCGATAATTGGATTGAAGTGATATATTTTATGTTTGCCCCGAATGATTTCAGATTCACTAGTAGTTCGGCATCGAAACAGGGTGGAAACTGTTAGATGAAGCCGATAGAAACAAGGCACACCGGGTTCAGCGACATCGTCACTACAGTAGTGCATGCATGAGAAGTATACATATCGACGGGGCTACGAAGAGAAAGACATATCGAGTATGTTTGATTGAGGCACAGAGACACAACAAGCGTGTGTGTGTGCGCGCGCGCGTGAGAGAGAGAAACGAGTTGATAGATTAAGATCAAGATCGAGTTGTCACCCTTCTACTGTCATTGTTGGGGGTGGGGAGGGGGCGGGAGAGAAAGACGTATCGAGAGTGTGCGCGTGGTAGGCACAGAGGCACAACTAGCGAGTGTGTGTGTATGTGTGTGTGTTTGAGAGAGAAGCCGGTAGATAGATTACTATCAACATCGAGGTGCCACCCTACTCCTTCGGTGTCGGGTAGTGTACATGTGTGTGTGTGTGTTTGAGAGAGAAGTCAGTAGATAGATTAGTATCAAGATCGATGTGTCACCCTGCTCCTTCGGTGTCGGCAAGTGTGTGTTTGTGTGTTTCTGTGGGTGTGGGGGGGGGCAGTGACACTTAGATATAAGGAGAAGGAGTTTGTGTGACACGTATCTATATTAAGGGATAGGTAGATAGCATGTGTGCGAGGCATACTTAAAGCATCACGGAGATAAACAAATGGTGTGCATGCAAGTGTCAGAAAAAATGAAGAGAGAAATAATGTCTACGCACGCGCGCGTTTGTGTGTGTGTGTGTGAGTGAGAGAGAGAGCGAAATCTAAAAACAAAAGGTGCTCTGAAGGAATCCCATTGTATGTATTCATATGGTTCCGGAACTCGAGTTAAACTTAGGCATATGTGTGAGAGACATAATTATACTTTGAGACATTAGTGGCGGTGGGTGGGCGGAATTAAAGGGGTGGGCGTGTTCGACAGAGAGAGCATGTGTGTTTCTGTGTGAGAGACTTGTAGGACGGGTTAGAAAGACGGATTCTAACCTTGACGGAGGGTGAGAAATGCACGAAGTACGTGTGTGTGATTCCGATGCCCATGGAGAAATGCGATATGTATGCGTGTGATATATTGCACAATTCATTCACATATCACTATCTAGCGATCGTGAATGTGCATCACTTGAGCATAAATCAATATATACTTCGTATTGTGGCCAAAGATACAATATCGATTCAACGCTATAAAGATTGTACACTCACATATCACATCTTTTCTCTAAATAATCCTTTTCGATTGTGCATGCCAAAGTTACAATGATGTTTCTTCAAACAACCAATGTAGCTATCATGTACATGCGCCATTGTTAGTCTAGCATTCAAATTCATTAGTCTTGGATGATTTAAGGTTCTATCATGAACTAATATATGTAATATTCATATATGAACTCAACATCCATTTATTTTTGTGTGCCTCTACAATATCCATTTCTTTTGTGGGACTACAATGTCCATTTCTTTTTCTGCGCCTCTACAATAACACGTCAATGCATTATGTTTAAAGTAAATAACCAATGGCACTAAATTATCTATTTACACAAGAAATACATAGGCTAAGCGTTTGATCCCTTTTTTGTGAACGCGCCTCTACACCCATACGATTGGCCACGCCCGTGTGAACGTCCAAGTTATCTGTGCATCATCCCAAATTATTGTCTTTTTTCTAGGGTGGACTTCACACCAGTTATTAACTGCTGATGCGTGCCCCGTGTACACAGTCTCGCATGACCTTCCCGCTAGCACTGTCCAAAATTAGTTGAAACTGGATACGAACAATCCTGTGGGCGGAAAAATCTCCCGCCTCCTTCTAAAATTTCCGCCACCGAGTCTTTAGCATGCGAAATTCCCCTTTTGTCCTTGGTGCACGGAGAACAACAGATACAAATACTTCCCTCATTTACATAATAGGTCAGGGCTGCTTTGGTAACTTCGGGTTCCCCCCACCACACGACACCCCCGTTTCCACTCCCCCTCTCGCAAAAATGACTAACTCCACAGCACCAGAGCATATGACATCACGCCGTCCGTACTTCATCGGCCTTTGTACCCCTCCCCTCTCAAAACCCTAGACTAGTCATCTCCCGGCGTACCAGAGCCCATTCACTGCCAGTGGGTGTCCACCTCGCCGGATCTGCTTCTGCGGCCGAATCTACCCCTCCCACCTCACCTGGAAACAAGTAGACTGCTCATCCACCACTGTACCACACCCATTCAGTGCCGGCCTTGTCCACGGCGCCGGATCTGCTTCGCCAGTACTCTCATCAACTGCAGCGCATCTGCAGCGGCTCCTACGTACTGCCCACTAGAGACGCTTCGTCCATACTCCCAGAGCCGCCCCACCGATGCCCCCATCGACGGCCTCCGATCCTCTTCGCCGACACCTTCCTCAACCCTACCGGAGCCGCTTCGTTGACACCATCGTCAACCCTACCAGAGTAGCTTCGCATATACCATTCTCAATCCTACTGGGGCCGCTTTGCCAACTCACAAGTCCACGGCCTTAGATCCGCTTCATCGCACCCTCGTTCAACCTACCGGAGCAGCTTCTGACGCCTCGTCCACGGCCGCAGATCCGCATCGTCGACACCATCCTGAACCCAACGACTGGAGCAGCTTCACTGACGCCCTCGTCCACGGCCTCAGATCCGCTCGCCCACACCGTAGTCCTCCCTACCGGAGCCACTCCACAAACACCCTACTCCATGGTTCTAGATCTCCTTACTGGACCCTCATAGCCAGCACACCATCATCACCCTTGACTTTTCTAACCTGATTCCCACCATCTGGCAAGATGCCAAGCACCCGCCATGGCCTAGGTACTTGTCACCTTTAAACCTGTCCAGCATCACCTACCCGATGTACTTCAAATATACTAATAGGTCGTTGTTACATGTTATGTAGCTGGCAAAAACTACAAGGACGATATTTCTTCTAGATCTAACAGCTTGGCCAACCAATATCCTGGACTAAGGCTTTGCTATGATCTTGTAAGTGTCTCTCTCTCTCTTGTATTATTGTGTGCCTGCCAGTGTGCTTTGCTAGGACTTTCGACCAGTAATCCCTTTGTGAAGACAATGATTTCTACTACTAGTTGCTAAATTAGATATGTAGATGTAATACATGATACTACCTTCATTCCTAAATATAAGTCTTTCTAGAGATTCCAGTATAGGCTACATATAGAGCAAAATGAGTGAATCTACACTTGAAAATGCATCTATATACATTTGTATGTGGTCCATAGTGGAATCTCTACAGAGACATATATTTAGGAACAGAGGTAGTAGATTACACAAAATCGTAGGTGGAATGTAGGAATTCTAGTGCACCACATTAGGCTCCCTTACAGTTCCTGCTAGTCCAGCACATAGAGTCATGGCTAGTTTATGCTACATACACAATCGTTAATTGGTGGTTTAAATATGTGCAAGGGATATGCAATGTATTATCATGTAGAGATGTCCGAAATTAGCCGTGTCAACTTGCAGATAGGTTTACGCAATGAAGAAGTACAAGATGTATGTGGCAATTTCATGGAACATTACAAAAAAAGGAGAGGCAACGATGAGCCTATACAGTGTGCTATGGTAGGTCACTCAGGCCCAGTTCTTTTGCAATATTCTCTCAGAATCAGCCCCTCTCTATCTTCTCCTAGAATCTTTGACCCCCTTTTGTTTTACAATACCACCTAATTAGACCCTAACTAGATAGGATTGTAAAATAAATGGGGCTCAAAGATTCTGGGAGAATCTGGGTAGGGGTCAGATTTTGGGACAATCTGGCAAAAGAACTGGGCCTCCATTGCAATCTTCGTGACATGTTATTTGTATGTCAGTTTTATTGGTGAAGTTTCTTAGGGATAGTTATTACGAATTATCCTAAGAAAATAAGCACTTGTGGATATAAGCTCCAGGTAATATGCCAACGAGTTCTTTTCATTGCATTCCTTTTCAGGTTATCTTTGGTATGATCAGTGAAAACTCTAGATTGCATTATATTTTGTCATTTTGCTGCCCATTTGAAAATAATTTGACTTGCAAACATCACAAATTGAACCCAATGCAGTAATTAAGATGATAGGAAAACAGACCATCAATATTTGTTCAGAATGCAAATACAAAGATACCATCTACTTAGAACAATCTAGTTTGGTCGTTGTCTTCCATAGAGATCCCATTGCCTAATTTAAACGAAGAACACATGACTCAAATTTAAATGAAGAACAATTATTTATCAAAATTCGATGGTCCAAGTGGCTGGTTATTATCATATAGTAGCACCACCTGAAAGCATCATATAGCAGTAGCAGCTCATAGCAAGTCATCATATAGCAGGAGCAACAATAATGTGTAATTCATGATATACCAGCAGCATCTCATAGCAATTCATCATATAGCAGCAGCAGGAGCTGCTCATAGAAATCCATCATATAGCAGCAGCAGGAGCAACTCATAGCAATTCATCATATAGCAGCAGGAGCAGCTTATAGCAACTCATCATATAGCAGCAGCAACAGCTCATAGAAATTCATCATATAGCAGAAGCTGCTCATAGCAATTCATCATATGGCAGCAACAGGAGCAGCTCATAGCAATTCATCATATAGCAGCAGTAGGAGCAGCTCATAGCAATGTATCATATAGCAGCAGCAGAAGCAGCTCATAGCAATTCATCGTATAGCGGATCAGAATGAAAATTTGGCAAAAAATGAGAGGATATCCTCACCTTGTTGGATGAGCTCATCCTTCAACAGCACCTCAAGGCCACGGCTTGGGAGGAGGGGAGGTGCCTTCTGCCGGAGTGTGGCATCGGCCATAGTTGTGCGGCGCCTGCCAGAGTAGTGCGTTGGACGGACCACAGTGGAGCAGCTGCTGGAGACCATGAGAATGAGGGGCGGCGCCAGAGGGAGGAGTAGCTGGGGAGATTTGGCCCTACCCAACGGCCATGTAGCCTAGCTGGTCAGAGCATCATCGAGGACTAGGCCAGATGGGCCCAGTGGCGACAGTTCGCTAGAGGAACCCTGGCGCTGCAGGCAGGGGATCAAGGTAGAGGGAAAGGGGAGAGGAGATGCAAGCGGGCAGGGTAATGAACACTTGTGTGTTTGTTTTTACTTGAGGGTCAGGTGTGACGCGGGCGTGAGTAGTGGCATTTTGAGTGTAATATAGGCAGACAACAGAGTCATTTCACTATTCCCCTTCCCTTCAATTTTTAGTGAGCTTCTACCAGAAACACCCCCCTCCAAAGCAAAATATGTTAAGCCCAAGCTCATAACTCAAAAATGACTTCTTTACATCTTTTATGGCTTATTTTGACAATAAGCTCTGAAAGGCAGAATAGAATTGGCCCTTAACCTGCAATTAAATTGTGTTTGCAATGATGAATCACTCCTGCCTGCCATAGTGTACATTTAGGCATCATCATACATTGCAGAACGTAATACATGTGCATTCCATTGTAGAATCTGGAATACACAATGTTTATGTTAGTTCATATGTTGCACGTGATGTTTAAATGCCCCTTACATCTGGTCAGTCAAGTGATGGTCTTTAAGCCTCCTTCTTTGCTTCTTTTCTTGATATGTAAGATTTGCTCACACATCTGTTCAATTGCTTGTTTGTATCAGCGAGCCATACTAGGACTGTTTGCTTTGATTACTTGTTGTTCTTGAGCTAACACTCTAACTGGGCTTGTCAATGATTTAAACACTAAGGGCTGCTGTAGTGGGGGTTTGTCTAACTCATAGGTGACATAAATGTTTGGTTGTACACTAAAGTAGGCTCTCCAAGAGTACCTGGAGATCTAGTTTGAAGGAATGCCTAGTTTTTACATAGTGCACACGTATTAAATGCTCATTTCATTGTGTTCAAGTGCAAGAGATGTGGCATGTTTCATTATGTGATGTTGTTTTGTTATAATCTCATCCTTTTGTGTTGTTCACAGATTGGAAAGTATGCATATTTATTTTCCGAGGAGAAGAGTAACTAGTTTGTGTCACCTTGCAGAGTGCAGAGGGGGTGCAATGAAGATAAGATTGAGGATTTCCAAGTAGCAGATGTTAGGAAGGAGCCTTGCAAGAGAAGGAGGAGCAGTGCTGAGCCTGTTCAACCAGTTAAGGTAAGTCACTATATCCAACTCAACAGTTCAATTGCTTGTTTGTTTCAGGCATAGTTAATTTGCTCTTTTCAATTGCTTTATTTGTCCTTGGTTAATGAGATGCCCAAACAATGATGCCTGATGTTGGGTACTTGTATAATTATTAGTTGACATAATTAAAGGCCTTACCATTTAATTACTCTGGCGAAGTGTGACATTATTGTTAGTCCTGTTTTTCCATGTAAAAAATAGTTTGTGTTGCTTGCTTCACTGTTGTAACTATATTTTTGCCCTAGTCATGTGTACTTACAGAAACATTTCAGGATGAAGTGACATCAACTCAAAGATCTGCGAGTAGTGCAGCATGGCCATTACCAAATGATTATGGATTGGAATTGGAATGTGCTGATGTTCTCGAGCATGAACTAGAGGTGGCAAGACAACATGTACATGATTCTCAATGTACAATCAACAAATAGAGACTGGATTGCAGGTATTAGATGCAAGAGTCAAAAAAATGAAACGAGACACTGAGGTAACCACGAAGGAATTGGAGATTTTGCAGACTGAAATTTGTGCTATCTGAATCCGGCCAATCCTATTTTGTGAAGAGATTACAGTTTAGATGGTAAGTTCTGTGATGCGTGTCCATGATGTATGAGCTTTATTTATCCAGTGTATGTAATTTGCTATTTGTGTATGCTTTATTATCACTGATGCCGAACTATAATGCCCAGTGGGTATATTCAGCTCTAATTTCTTTATAGTATAGTGTATGATTATTCTACGTTTATATGCCTTAGTCTTTTTATTGTATAGTGTATGTTTTTTAGAGGTAATAGTATAGAGTAGGATAATTCTTGAATATGCTATATCGTTGAAACGGGGGCCAACACGCTCAAACATTTCCTGGATGTCATACAAACAAACAAACGTGTGTAGTCAAAGCGGGCCTGAATTGGGCTGGTCGAAATAATATTTAGTGGATCGCAAATGATGTGGCCCACCGTAACAATGGCTCTTAGCAGGCCGTTGTCAGGCCAAAGCTCGATAGGGCCATATAAATGGAAATGGCCCATGGGCCTCTAGCAGGCCGAAATAAATGTCAATTTTGTCTTGGCCCTTTTACTTTATGGGCCAGTAAGAGGCCGAAAGTGTTATGGGCTAGAGGAGACCCAATTTGCAAACTAGGCTGTTAACAGGCTGTGAGTCGCGTCAGGCTAAAATTTTGCCCTATGAAACATGGGCCCCTAATGGACCCAAAGTCAAAGGCCCAACTATTGTGCGGGTCGTTAACAGGCCGAAAGACAAAATGGGCTAGGAATTGGCCCATTTAACGAATGGGCCGAGGATAGGCCTAAAAGTCACAATGGGCAAGAATTGGCCCAACTATAGAATGGGCCGAGAAAAGGCCGAAAGATGTTCCGGGCCGTTAACGGGCGGGAACTAACAATAGGCTGCTCACAGGCAGAAACAATCTCGGACCATAACTAGGCTCAAAGACGTAGCGGGTCGTTAACAGGCTGAAACTGACGATGGGCTGGAAATTGTCAAATCTAGAATGGGCCTTTGATGGGCTGATTCTGTCTAACTTGTATGGGCCGTGCTTGTGAATGGTCCTGACTCAAGTAGGCCGCTAATGAGTCAGCCCGCTTATTTTGACAGGACCAGCCTTTTAACCTGAATGGGCCATTGTTGGGCCGAGACACGTGTTGACTGATCATAGGCCTGTTTCGTCCATTCGCTAGATGACAATTGTCCGAACGCCGGGCCGACACATGGATCTGCTGGCGAATGAGAATTTTACACATGGAAAATCCCCATTGGTCAGCGCTGTTAACGGGTTATCGGATCCAAACCAGAACCCGATAGCTTAACGGCTACCCGTTACGGTGGATGCCACATGTCGATTACCCTTGACGAAAGCACTTCTATGAAATGCGATTTATCATCATTGAAGTGGACACTTTTGTTATCACAATTTTTGTAATGTCATGGAACACTTCTACGACAGCACAACTATGACAATCTTGATTCTATCATAAAATAGTCATGGATGTACATGCACGACAGAAAACGTGACCTAGCGTGACAAACACGTATCATCACGGAAGTGTATTTTTTTTGTAGTGTTACCGACAACAGCACCCAGTTCACGAGCCGCGCCTTCATGCAATATGTTCATGCCCTCAGAAGCAAGATCTCATTTGCCTCTGTCGCACATCCCAGGAGCAATGGGCAAGCTGTGAGGTCGAATGCTGAAGTGCTACGAGGACACAAGACAAGAACCATTGATACGCTGCAGAAGCACAGCGGGCGGTGGATTGATGAGCTGTCGGTAGTCCTCTGGTCCCTCAGAACAACACCAAAATCGAGCTACCTAGCGGATTCACTTCTCCCTAGTCTATGGGGCAGAAGTTGATATCCCCACAGAACTCATTTACGGGTCGCCTCGAGTGCTTGCCTACGATGAAGTAGCACAGGATCAGCACTGGCGTGACGACGCTGTGCTACTTGAGGAGAACCATCTCCAGGCTGCTACGCGTGCTGCACGCAATGAGCAAGCCCTGCGTCGCTATCACAGCCGCAGGGTTCATGCCCGGTATTTTGAGGAAGGCGACCTTATCCTTAGGAGCGTTCAGTCCGCCATGGGTACAAACAAGTTGACGCCAAACTGGGAGGGCGCTTACCGGGTAGTTCGAGTCACTAGACCTTGTGCAATCCATCTGGAGACCGGAGATGGCATTCAATTGCAAAACTCATGGAACATTGAGCATCTCCGCAAGTTCTACCCATAAGGCACGGCTGTCGGGCCCTGCCCGACAGCCACCCTTTTTGTACAGGCCTTGCCTCAGTTGCATGTAACCCCTTGTACAAAGCCAGGCGATGACCCTGAGCAACAGAGAAGTAAACGAAGTGCTGGGGGGGAGATCAAGTTGCATGCATGCATGAGCATTTCAAGAGCATTGCATAAGCATTTCATAAGCATTTGCATATGCATATAAATACGGTTGCATCCTGCATCATTTTCATCTACATGAGGTTGCAGGTTCCTGCCGTGAGCTTAACCTCTATCGGGAGTTGGGAAGATAAACCAACACTGCGATCTCCGGCAAGCCAAATAGATAAGTTCTAACTCTTGTCCGTAAGTGTTCTGTAAGATGAAACTTGTGCATTAGAAAACCTCACCGCTCTTCGAAACTTAGGTGCTCCCATCCTTGGACTCGAACGTTGCTCCGACCAGGATGGTCGCAGTGTCCTTTGGTGAAAAGAGATTGGCGGGGGGGTGGTCCCTTTATCAATGCCTGGTAGGCTCAGTTCTCCAACGGCAATAGAAAGGTACCGGCAGGATAGCCTTCCGGGGAAGACTTGTTTATTTAAAAATAAAGAGGCATTCCACCTCTGCATGGACGTATACATGCATGAGTTCCCGACAAGGTTCATCTTTTTCATTAATATGCTAATAATACAAGTACAAACCTTATAGAACACTGACGTGGACTTGACGGATTACATTATTTGAACAAAATTTGGCTAGTGCCTACAGATTTAAGATTGAAAAAAGATGCGTGAGCAGAAGGAGCGCGTGAGCAGAAGCCCAGCCTACACCCACCGGGCTCCATGAGAGGTAGCCTAACAGGGCCATAAGGACGTCGGCGAACACGTTGATGGAGAGCATGGCAAAGGCGACCCGTCAACCGCTGCCATCAGGGCTAGCAGGACACGACAGGTCTAACGGAGCTGCATCCCGAGAGGAAGCCTGCCAGGGTCTAGCTGGAAGGCTGCTGGAGGAAGCCGGGAGGCACCATCCCCACCTCTGCACACAACTCCTAGGCAAATCGCATTGCCAGAAAGGAGATGCAGGTGCAGATGATGGTGCTGCCGCCTGATGAATATGGTGCAGGCGATGCTCACCAGGAGTCAGAGTCGTCGCCCTCCCACTCGCCACCGTTGTCGTCACTATCCTCCTTGTTGATTTTGCTCGAGGAGGAGCTTTCATCGTTGGTGAAGCTCTCCACGCAGCACCCTAAGCGAGTTCTCGAGCGCCCAACGATCTTGACGTAGAGCACGCCGCTCTCATTAATTTAAACTGTAGAACGTGCCCCTCCGACACGCTATGGGCACGAGCGAAGGTCTTCCAACGATGGTGGAGTTACATAACACGAGGAGTAGGAAAGTCAACATCTACCCACATGCCGCCATTCCCACAGCCCCTCATGTGCAACCTTAGCGCGTGCGGCTGTTCGAGCTCCATTACCCGTGCAAATGGAGTCGGGAGGCGAGATGGCCGCACGAAGGATTTTACTGCCTGATGATGAATTCTCGGGGCTGGTCTCCGACATGGCCTTCCATCAGAGGAGGAGCCTCCAGTTGGGGCGCAGTCGATACACCACCCCGTCCTCCTCTCCCTCGGGCGCCACAACGACCGCGACCTCGCCCCCTTCCTCCTCCTCTCACGGCGGGTTCCACCTCCGCATGCTCCATAGGAGGAAGGATGAACTGTTGAGTAGAAGCCCTCGTCCTCTCACTATGACTGGCAAAAGAAGATTGGGGAGGAAGAGGGAGAAGTGTGTGTGAGCAAACGCACCACTCCCTGTCTTCTTATAGGGGGACGAGGCAGGGGGCTGACTTCTCATAGGAAGCAACCTCCCCGCTCCTCCAATACAGCTTCCCCATGCCTCCAATGGCTCGAGGAATCAGGGCCGACCCTCTGTTTCAACCAACGTTGCCCAGTTTTCTACTATGGCACCCGTCCCTGCACTCTCCACATCCACCACCTACCCTACTCAATGCATGGAGTACACGTGGCGCATGCGCTCGAAGCAGGGAGCAAGTGGGATGGTAGTTTCTTCCCCATGAGCATGGGGCGTGGGCAATCCGCGGGCCATGATTTGAGTTTTTCCGTAATGTTGCACATGACGTGTAGGAAAACCGGAAACTCGCCTGGGCTCAAGATTAATGAAGAAGCAAAGAAGACCCGAGGAGGCCAGCCTCCTCTACACCCCTGCATGTGCACTTATTAGGACCTACCCAGATGATGCTCAGCAGCGCGTTCGGGGCAGGCCCGGGGGCTTCTGTCGGTGCAACAAACCCTGGGTCCATTGCCCTAACTGTGCACAGGCACGGGAGCAAGGTTACAGCACCAAGGATAGGCCAAAGTACAAGAAATCAAGATTCTCAAAAGGCCAACATGCAGATGAAGAGGACCAAAGCCAATCCAGGGAAGTAAGAAACCACCAGAAAAGACTCCCTTGCTGGGTAGGCGAGCCCGGCAAGGACGGGGTCACCCTCAAAAGAAGGCCTCTAAGACCCCCCCCCCCCCCGGGCAGGGCCTCCCGGGGCTCACGGAGACGCAGCCACCTCACGAACCCACTTCACCAGAACGCACGTCATCTATTAGTGCGGTGTCAAGCCGCAAAGTGACTAAGTGGTAGCCATTTTCCACATGGTGGCCTCTTTCTATAGGGAATATCCACAAATGACACACGTCCTACAACGTGTCAAGCGAGCAGGTGCGAAGCTGGCAAAACTGCCCGACAAGGCATGCCAGGCAGACGATGATGTGGCATCGAGCGACGCATTTAATGCGCTCTGTCAGCCTGCAGAGTTAGGTACGATAGCACTGTTTGCTATCTTATTAGTGCGTAATGACTGATTTTCCACAGTGGTGACCCCTTAACCTATAAAAGGAGGCCCGATGCAACCTTATAAAGGGTTGGACCCTAGATTAGTGAATCCACCCTTCATTTTTCGTACGCTCGTATCTGTTTCGCCCCGAGGCAACCTGTCACGCCCAATATGCGATCCTATTAGAGGAACTCAAAGTTTCCACCAAGGATAGAGCTGCATATTGAAATGCTTTTGCAAGGTGGATATCATTACATTGTACCATTACATAATAGATGGGGATACATACAAAGGGCATACAATGCCACAAGAATACACCAAACATCATACATGAGAAGAACATCCGACTATGGATGAAACACAAACTGAAACTCAAACGACATCCACCCTACTAGCCCAGGCTGCTGACCAGGAACCTATCCCAAGATCGACGAAGAAGAAGAACTCCCAGACAAGTAAACATCGCTGTCACGTCAAGATCATCGCATAACCTGTACCTGCGACTATTGTAGTAGTAATCTATGAGCCACGAGGACTCAACAATCCCATTACCATGGGTATCAAGACAAGCAAAGCTTAATGGGTAAGGAATGGACAAGTGGTGAGGTTGCAGCAAGCGGCTAAGCATTGTATGGTGGCTAACTTACGAGTACCAGAGTAAGATGAGAAACTACGCAAACGGTCGCAAACTAGTAATGATCAAGAAGTGATCCTGAACTACTTACGTTCAACCATAACCCCACCGTGTTCTCTTCTCGAACTCTCTCGAAAAGAGACGGTCACGGTTACGCAAGCGGTTGGTGTATCTTGCCACCGTGCGGAAGGGGCCACCCCCATAGTGCAATCCCCTCCGCGGCAACCAGTGCGAGGGCCATGAGACCAAGAACTTGATGACATCTTGATGGCTTCATCTGATCCTCGAGCACGTCAAGGCCGACGGTGAGCCCCGAAGGACAGGCGGATGGAGGGCACGGACGTCACCATCGAGTGACGCTGCGACGGCCACCACCATTCCAATGGGCGCATTGGCCCCAATGTCGATGAACATGCGCTCGGCATAGGTGGGTACCTACCTTTTTATTGGAAATATGCCCTAGAGGCAATAATAAAATGGTTATTATTATATTTCTTTGTTCATGATAATTGTCTATTGTTCATGCTATAATTGTGTTATCCGGAAATCGTAATACATGTGCGAATACATAGACCACAACACGTCCCTAGTGAGCCTCTAGTTGACTAGCTCGTTGATCAAAAGATAGTCATGGTTTCCTGACTATGGACATTGGATGTCATTGATAACGGGATCACATCATTAGGAGAATGATGTGATGGACAAGACCCAATCCTAAGCATAGCTCAAAGATCGTGTAATTCGTTTGCTATAGCTTTTCCAAATGTCAAGTATCATTTCCTTAGACCATGAGATTGTGCAACTCCCAGATACCGTAGGAGTGCTTTGGGTGTGCCAAACGTCACAACGTAACTGGGTGACTATAAAGGTACACTACAAGTATCTCTGAAAGTGTCTGTTGGGTTGGCACGAATCGAGACTGGGATTTGTCACTCCGTATGACGGAGAGGTATCTCTGGGCCCACTCGGTAATGCATCATCTTAATGAGCTCAATGTGACCAAGTGGTTGATCACGGGATCATGCATTACAGTATGAGTAAAGTGACTTGCCGGTAACGAGATTGAACGAGGTATTGGGATACCGACAATCGAGTCTCGGGCAAGTAACGTACCGATTGACAAAGGGAATTGTATACGGGATTGATTGAATCCTCGACATCGTGGTTCATCCGATGAGATCATAGAGGAGCATGTGAGAGCCAACATGGGTATCCAGATCCCGTTGTTGGTTATTGATCGGAGAGTCGTCTCGGTCATGTCTGCGTGTCTCCCGAACCCGTAGGGTCTACACACTTAAGGTTCGGTGACGCTAGGGTTGTTGAGATATTAGCATACGGTAACCCGAAAGTTGTTCGGAGTACCGGATGAGATCCCGGACATCACGAGGAGTTTTGGAATGGTCCGGAGGTGAAGATTTATATATAGGAAGTCAAGTTTCGGCCATCGGGAAGGTTTCGGGGGTAATCGGTATTGTGCCGGGACCACCGGAAGGGTCCTGGGGGTCCACCGGGTGGGGCCACCTATCCCGGAGGGCCCCATGGGATGAAGTGGGAGTGGAACCAGCCCCTAGTGGGCTGGTGCGCCCCCCCCCCATGGGCCTCCCCTGCGCCTAGGGTTGGAAACCCTATGGGTGGGGGCGCCCCACTTGGCTTGGGGGGCACTCCACCCCCCTTGGCCGCCGCCCCTCCTTGGAGATTCAATCTCCTAGGGCCGGCGCCCCTGGTGGGGGGAGGGAGGGCAGCCGCACCCTAGCCCCTGGCGCCTCCCTCTCCATCCCGTGACACTCCTCCCTCTCCCTGAGCTTGGCGAAGCCCTGCCAAGATCACCGTTGCTTCCACCACCACGCCATCGTGCTGCTTGATCTTCATCAACCTCTCCTTCCCCCTTGCTGGATCAAGTTGGAGGAGACGTCTTCCCAACTGTACGTGTGTTGAACACGGAGGTGCCGTCCGTTCGGCGCTAGGTCATCGGTGATTTGGATCACGACGAGTACGACTCCATCAACCTCGTTCTCTTGAATGCTTCTGTGCGCGATCTACAAGGGTATGTAGATGCACTCCTCTCTCCCTCGTTGCTAGATGACTCCATAGATTGATCTTGGTGATGCGTAGAAAATTTTAAAATTCTGCTACGTTCCCCAACAGTGGCATCATGAGCTAGTCTATGCGTAGTTTCTATGTACGAGTACAACACAAAGCAGTTGTGGGCGTGGATATTGTCAATTTGCTTGCCGTTACTAGTCATATCTTGATTCGGCGGCATCATGGGATGAAGCGGCCCGGACCGACCTTACACGTACGCTTACGTGAGACTGGTTCCACCGATTGACATGCACTAGTTGCATAAGGTGGCTGGCGGGTGTCTGTCTCTCCCACTTTAGTTGGATCGGATTCGATGAAAAGGGTCCTTATGAAGGGTAAATAGAAATTGGCATATCACGTTGTGGTTTTGGCGTAGGTAAGAAACGTTCTTGCTAGAAACCTATAGCAGCCACGTAAAAACTTGCAACAACAATTAGAGGACGTCTAACTTGTTTTTGCAGCATGTGCCGTGTGATGTGATATGGCCAAAAGGATGTGATGAACGATATATGTGATGTATGAGATTGATCATGTTCTTGTAATAGGAATCACGACTTGCATGTCGATGAGTATGACAACTGGCAGGAGCCATAGGAGTTGTCTTAATTTATTTATGACCTGCGTGTCAACATAAACGTCATGTAATTACTTTACTTTATTGCTAAAGCATTAGCCGTAGTAGTAGAAGTAATAGATGACGAGACAACTTCAAGAAGACACAATGATGGAGATCATGATGATGGAGATCATGGTGTCATGCCGGTGACAACGATGATCATGAAGCCCCGAAGATGGAGATCAAAAGGAGCAAATGATATTGGCCATATCATGTCACTATTTGATTGCATGTGATGTTTATCATGTTTTGCATCTTATTTGCTTAGAACAACGGTAGCTTAAATAAGATGATCCCTTGTAATAATTTCAAGAAAGTGTTCCCCCTAACTGTGCACCGTTGCGAAGGTTCATTGTTTCAAAGCACCACGTGATGATCGGGTGTGATAGATTCTAACGTTCGAATACAACGGGTGTAAGCCAGATTTACACACACAATACACTTAGGTTGACTTGACGAGCCTAGCATGTACAGACATGGCCTCGGAACACGGAAGACTGAAAGGTCGAGCATGAGTCGTATAGAAGATACGATCAACATGAAGATGTTCACCGATGTTGACTAGTCCGTCTCACGTGATGATCGGACACGGCCTAGTTGACTCGGATCGTTTTTCACTTAAGATGACTAGAGGGATGTCTATCTGAGTGGGAGTTCATTGAATAATTTGATTAGATGAACTTAATTATCATGAACTTAGTCTAAAATCTTTACACTATGTCTTGTAGATCAAATGGCCCACGCTAATGTTGCCCTCAACTTCAATGCGTTCCTAGAGAAAACCAAGCTGAAAGATGATGGCAGCAACTATACGGACTGGGTCCGGAACCTGAGGATCATCCTCATAGCTGCCAAGAAATATTATGTCCTAGAAGCACCGCTAGGTGACGCACCCATCCCAGAGAACCAAGACGTTATGAACGCTTGGCAGACATGTGCTGATGATTACTCCCTCGTTCAGTGCGGCATGCTTTACAGCTTAGAACCGGGGCTCCAAAAGCGTTTTGAGCGACACGGAGCATATGAGATGTTCCAAGAGCTGAAAATGGTTTTCCAAGCTCATGCCCGGGTCGAGAGATATGAAGTCTCCGACAAGTTCTTCAGTTGTAAGATGGAGGAAAATAGTTCTGTCAGTGAGCACATACTCAAAATGTCTGGGTTGCATAACCGCTTGACTCGGCTGGGATTTAATCTCCCGGATGATGCGGTCATTGACAGAATCCTTCAGTCGCTTCCACCGAGCTACAAGAGCTTTGTGATGAACTTCAATATGCAGGGGATGGAAAAGACCATTCCTGAGGTATATTCAATGCTGAAATCAGCGGAGGTGGAAATAAAAAAGGAACATCAAGTGTTGATGGTGAATAAAACCACTAAGTTCAAGAAAGGCAAGGGTAAAAATAACTTCAAGAAGGACGGCAAGGGAGTTGCCACGCTCGGTAAGCAAGCTGCCGGGAAGAAGCCAAAGAATGGACCCAAGCCCAAGACTGAGTGTTTTTATTGCAAGGGAAGTGGTCACTGGAAGCGGAACTGCCCGAAATACTTAGCGGACAAGAAGGCCGGCAACACTAAAGGTATATGTGATATACATGTAATTGATGTGTACCTTACCAGTACTCGTAGTAGCTCCTGGGTATTTGATACCGGTGCGGTTTCTCACATTTGTAACTCAAAGCAGGAGCTGCGGAATAAGTGGACTGGCGAAGGACGAGGTGACGATGCGTGTCAGGAATGGTTCCAAGGTCGATGTGATCGCAGTCGGCACGCTGCCTCTACATTTACCTACGTGATTAGTTTTAAACCTCAATAATTGTTATTTAGTGCCAGCTTTGAGCATGAACATTGTATCAGGATCTCATTTAATTCGAGATGGCTACTCATTTAAATCCGAGAATAATGGTTGTTCTATTTATATGAGAGATATGTTTTATGGTCATGCTCCGCTGGTGAATGGTTTATTCTTAATGAATCTCGAGCGTAATGTTACACATATTCATAGTATGAATACCAAAAGATGTAAGGTTGATAATGATAGTCCCACATACTTGTGGCATTGCCGCCTTGGTCACATAGGTGTCAAACGCATGAAGAAGCTCCATGCCGATGGACTTTTGGAGTCTCTTGATTACGAATCATTTGACACGTGCGAACCATGCCTCATGGGTAATATGACCAAGACTCCGTTCTCAGGAACAATGGAGCGAGCAACCAACTTATTGGAAATCATACATACTGATGTGCGCGGTCCAATGAGCGTTGAGGCTCGCGGTGGCTATCGTTATGTTCTCACCCTCACTGATGACTTGAGTAGATATGGGTATGTCTACTTAATGAAACACAAGTCTGAGACCTTTGAAAAGTTCAAGGAATTTCAGAGTGGGGTTGAAAATCAACGTGACAGAAAAATCAAGTTCTTGCGATCAGATCGTGGGGGAGAATACTTGAGTCACGAATTTGGCACACACTTAAGGAAATGTGGAATAGTTTCACAACTCACGCCGCCTGGAACACCTCAGCGTAATGGTGTGTCTGAATGTCGTAATCACACTCTATTGGATATGGTGCGATCTATGATGTCTCTTACCGATTTACCGCTGTCATTTTGGGGCTATGCTTTAGAGACTGCCGCATTCACTTTAAATAGGGCTCCGTCAAAATCCGTTGAGACGACACCGTATGAATTATGGTTTGGGAAGAAACCTAAGTTGTCATTTCTAAAAGTTTGGGGATGCGATGCTTATGTCAAGAAACTTCAACCTGAAAATCTCGAACCCAAGTCGGAAAAATGCGTCTTCATAGGATACCCTAAAGAAACTATTGGGTATACCTTCTACCTCAGATCCGAAGGCAAGATCTTTGTTCCCAAGAATGGATCCTTTCTAGAGAAAGAGTTTCTCTCGAAAGAAATAAGTGGGAGGAAAGTAGAGGTTGATGAAGTATTACCTCTTGAACGGGAGAGTGGTGCAGCTCAGGAAATTGTTCCTGAAGTGCCTGCACCGACTAGAGAGGAAGTTAATGATGATGATCATGAAACTTCAGATCAAGTTGCTACTGAACTTCGTAGGTCCACAAGGACACGTTCCGCACCAGAGTGGTACGGCAACCCTGTCTTGGAAATCATGTTGTTAGACAATGGTGAACCTTCGAACTATGAAGAAGCGATGGCGGGCCCGGATTCCGACAAATGGCTTGAAGCCATGAAATCCGAGATAGGATCCATGTATGAAAACGAAGCATGGACTTTGACTGACTTGCCCGATGATAGGCGAGCCATAGAAAATAAATGGATCTTTAAGAAGAAGACAGACGCGGATGGTAATGTAACCATCTATAAAGCTCGGCTTGTCGCTAAGGGTTATCGACAAGTTCAAGGGGTTGACTACGATGAGACTTTCTCACCCGTAGCGAAGCTGAAGTCCGTCCGAATCATGTTAGCAATTGCCGCATTCTATGATTATGAGATATGGCAAATGGACGTCAAAACGGCATTCCTTAATGGTTTCCTTAAGGAAGAATTGTATATGATGCAGCCGGAAGGTTTTGTCGATCCTAAGAATGCTGACAAGGTGTGCAAGCTCCAACGCTCGATCTATGGGCTGGTGCAAGCATCTCGGAGTTGGAACATTCGTTTTGATGAGATGATCAAAGCGTTTGGGTTTACGCAGACTTATGGAGAAGCCTGCATTTACAAGAAAGTGAGTGGGAGCTCTGTAGCATTTCTCATATTGTATGTGGATGACATACTGTTGATGGGAAATGATATAGAATTCTTGGAAAGCATAAAGGCCTACTTGAACAACTGTTTTTCAATGAAGGATCTTGGAGAAGCTGCTTATATATTAGGCATCAAGATCTATAGAGATAGATCGAGACACCTCATTGGTCTTTCACAGAGTACGCACCTTGACAAGATATTGAAGAAGTTCAAAATGGATCAGTCAAAGAAGGGGTTCTTGCATGTATTGCAAGGTACGAGATTGAGCACGGATCAATGCCCGACCACGGCAGAAGATAGAGAAAAGATGAGTGTCGGCCCCTATGCCTCGGCCATAGGGTCTATCATGTATACTATGCTGTGTACCAGACCTGATGTAAACCTTGTCGTAAGTTTGGTAGGAAGGTACCAAAGTAATCCCGGCATGGAACACTGGACAGCGGTCAAGAATATCCTGAAGTACCTGAAGAGGAATAAGGATATGTTTCTTGTTTATGGAGGTGACGAAGAGCTCGTCGTAAAGGGTTACGTCGATGCTAGCTTCGACACAGATCTGGATGACTCTAAGTCACAAACCGGATACGTGTATATTTTGAATGGTGGGGCAGTAAGCTGGTGCAGTTGCAAGCAAAGCGTTGTGGCAGGATCTACATGTGAAGCGGAGTACATGGCAGCCTCGGAGGCAGCACAAGAGGCAATCTGGGTGAAGGAGTTCATTACCGACCTAGGAGTCATACCCAATGCGTCGGGCCCGATGACTCTCTTTTGTGACAACACTGGAGCTATTGCCCTTGCCAAGGAGCCCAGGTTTCACAGGAAGACCAGGCATATCAAGCATCGCTTCAACTCCATTCGTGAAAGTGTTCAAAATGGAGACATAGATATTTGTAAAGTACATACGGACCTGAATGTGGCAGATCCGTTGACTAAACCTCTCCCTAGAGCAAAACATGATCAACACCAGAACTGCATGGGTATTCGATTCATCACAATGTAACTAGACTATTGACTCTAGTGCAAGTGGGGGACTGTTGGAAATATGCCCTAGAGGCAATAATAAAATGATTATTATTATATTTCTTTATTCATGATAATTGTCTATTGTTCATGCTATAATTGTGTTATCCGGAAATCGTAATACATGTGTGAATACATAGACCACAACACGTCCCTAGTGAGCCTCTAGTTGACTAGCTCGTTGATCAAAAGATAGTCATGGTTTCCTGACTATGGACATTGGATGTCATTGATAACGGGATCACATCATTAGGAGAATGATGTGATAGACAAGACCCAATCCTAAGCATAGCTCAAAGATCATGTAATTCATTTGCTATAGCTTTTCCGAATGTCAAGTATCATTTCCTTAAACCGTGAGATTGTGCAACTCCCGGATACCGTAGGAGTGCTTTGGGTGTGCCAAACGTCACAACGTAACTGGGTGACTATAAAGGTACACTACATGTATCTCTGAAAGTGTATGTTGGGTTGGCACGAATCGAGACTGGGATTTGTCACTCTGTATGACGGAGAGGTATCTCTGGGCCCACTCGGTAATGCATCATCATAATGAGCTAAATGTGACCAACTGGTTGATCACGGGATCATGAATTACGGTACGATTAAAGTGACTTGCCGGTAACGAGATTGAACGAGGTATTGGGATACCGACGATCGAGTCTCGGGCAAGTAACGTACCGATTGACAAAGGGAATTGTATACGGGATTGATGGAATCCTCGACATCATGGTTCATCCGATAAGATCATCGAGGAGCATGTGGGAGCCAACATGGGTATCCAGATCCCGCTGTTGGTTATTGACGGGAGAGTCATCTCAGTCATGTCTGCGTGTCTCCCGAACCCGTAGGGTCTACACACTTAAGGTTCGGTGACGCTAGGGTTGTTGAGATATGAGCATACGGTAACCTGAAAGTTGTTCGGAGTCCCGAATGAGATCCCGGACATCACGAGGAGTTTCGGAATGGTCTGGAGGTGAAGATTTATATATAGAAAGTCAAGTTTCGGCCATCGGGAAGGTTTCGGGGGTAATCGGTATTGTACCGGGACCACCGGAAGGGTCCCGGGGGTCCACCGGGTGGGGCCACCTATCTCGGAGGGCCCCATGGGCTGAAGTGGGAGGGTAACCAGCCCCTAGTGGGCTGGTGCGCCCCCCCATGGGCCTCCCCTGCGCCTAGGGTTGGAAACCCTAGGGGTGGGGGCGCCCCACTTGGCTTGGGGGGCACTCCACCCCCCTTGGCTGCCGCCCCCCCTTGGAGATTCAATCTCCTAGGGCCGGCGCCCCCCTAGGGGTCCTATATATAGTGGGGGGAGGGAGGGCAGCCGCACCCTAGCCCCTGGCGCCTCCCTCTCCCTCCCGTGACACTCCTCCCTCTCCCTGAGCTTGGCAAAGCCCTGCCAAGATCACCGTTGCTTCCACCACCACGCCGTCGGGCTGCTGGATCTTCATCAACCTCTCCTTCCCCCTTGCTGGATCAAGTTGGAGGAGACGTCTTCCCAACCGTACGTGTGTTGAACGCGGAGGTGCCGTCCGTTCGGCACTAGGTCATCGGTGATTTGGATCACGACGAGTACGACTCCATCAACCCCGTTCTCTTGAACGCTTCCGCGCGCGATCTACAAGGGTATGTAGATGCACTCCTCTCTCCCTCGTTGCTAGATGACTCCATTGATTGATCTTGGTGATGCGTAGAAAATTTTAAAATTCTGCTACGTTCCCCATCACTTTTGAGGCTGGGTGCCATGCCTTCACCCGTGAGCTGCGGCAAGTCCGTTGGCCATCCGCTCGCACATTCAAGCCAGAGATTCCAGAGAAGTATGATGGGAGACAGAACCCGACAGAGTTCTTGAGCATATATACCATCGATGTTCAAGCTAGCGGGGGAAGAGATGAGAAGGTTTTTTCCAACTACTTCCCTTTGGCACTCAAGCCAAACGTGAGGTCTTGGCTGATGCATCTACCGGAGAACTCCATCTCGACCTCGGCTGACCTGTGCCATGAGTTCATTGGCGCCTTCATGGGCAGCCACCAAGAACGAGGACAGTCCAGCGATTTGCAACTTCTCCCGCAGAAGGAAGGAGAGACTCTACCAAAGTACATGCAGAGGTTCAGCCGAGTCCACATGAATATTCCAGATATCCACCCGGCAGCTGTGATAGATGTGTTCCAGTCCAACGTGTGCAACCGTCGGATACGTTTCAAGATGAACATTCGATTGCCCAAGACTTGGAAGGAACTTTACACCTTGGTGGACAAGTGTGCTCGGGTGGAGGAGGGGAGAAAACTCCCTGGAGAAGAGGATGGCGTCGATGTCGACTCGGAAGATGATGGCGAGGCCATCAGTTAGAAGAAGAAGAAGAATAACAAGAAGTGCAAGGATAAAGCCGTACTAGCCGTTGAAGGTTCGGGCACGCCTAGTACTAGCAAGAAGGCTAAGGCCAAAGCCCTCGGTAAGGAAGTTGCCATGTGCACTAACTGTCGGGAGGCTGCGACTGCCGAGAAGGGTAGAAAAGGTGATGGACTGTATTGCAAGATTCATCGGACCAAGGGCCACAATCCCCAGGAATTTCATCAGGTTGAGCGGCTTGTCAAGAAGCAGAGGGCTGAATATGAGAAGCGTGATAAGGAAAAAGGTCAGAATGGCGCGGGTGCGAAGGGCCGACGTGGTGAACCAAGGAAAACCCGCCAGGGGCCGAGAGAAGGAAGATTGGAATGGTGAAATTGATGGAGGGGATGAAGAGCAAACCAGCGAGCCGGAATTCTAGAAGGCCACTGACGCCTTGTGCATTGATGGAGGTGCATCTCTGCACTCCTCTCACCGCTAACTTAAACGGTGGGCGTGTGAGGTCAATGCCGTGGAGCTAGCGGCAGAGTCTCGGAAGCCACTCAAGTGGTCACGCATGCCCATCATCTTTGACGTAGAGGACCATCCTGACCGCACCACCGCGGTAGGATGCTTGTCGTTGTTGGTTTCACCAACGATCCGCAACCTCAAAGTCACAAATATGTTGGTTAACGGGGGGTGGTTTGAATCTTATTTCCCCAAAGGTTATCAATGAACTTCAGATAGCATAGGAAGAACTCAAAGTGATGGGCAAATTTCAAGGAATCAACCCCGGTAGGAGTCATCCTAAGGGAAAGATCACGTTGCTAGTGACATTCGGAGGAGAGTTGAACTACCGGACTGAGAAGGTTGTGTTCGATGTGGTCGACCTCCCCCTGCTTTACAATGGAATCCTTGGAAGCCTAGCTCTGGCAAAATTCATGGAGGCATCCCACTATGCTTACAACACTCTGAAGATGCCAAGCCCGGTGGGAGTCATTTCCATTCCATCAGACGAGAAGGATGCAATTATTTGCGTGGATAAGATGTACTCGGACACAGTCGTAGCAGAGGCCGTGGATAAGATGTACCGGGACACAGTCATAGCAGAGGCCATGGACACCAGCAAATAATCCAGGAAGCGTACCTCTTCGGAGTATGTTGTGCCTGTTGATGACTTGCCTGTGAGTTCCAACTGCAAGAGATCCAAGGCTTCTACACCTCATGTGAAAAAGGTCCCAGCAGGGCTGGCTAGCGCTAATGGTACCTTTACTATCTGTAACACCCCCAATGTCATGCTATAGTGACCACATAGTAATGGTGCCATGTCATCGCAATTAATTTTCAAAACCTCACTTTGATCCAAACCGAATTCAAATTGAAATTAAAATAGAATCAAATAATTATTTCATCAAATTGTAAAACAAAAATGTTCGCTGGATTGCAAAAAATTACTAAATAATTTTCTTGAACGAACCAATATTATTTGAAATATTACATTGGCCCCAACCTATTTAAAACAGTGCCTGAAACAACCTTTTTATCCACTTGCATTTATGCAAAATTCAAAATTAATTCAAATGCTTGCCAACGTTTTTATGGCAGTACTAAATATTGTAAAGTAATTATGTGGCACAACTCCATATTTTATAAAAGCATCTTGTGGACAAATATTTTGCAATCCAGAAAAGAAATAAATAAATAAATAAAAGAAACGGGAAAAAGAATTAGAAAAGGGGCCTTGGTGGCAGAGGAGGCCCAGCCCGCACCCCTACTTATCTCCTACCTAGCTACAAGAACAGGCAGGGATAGCCGTGGCGCCATCTCCATGGCCGACGCCACACGTCGAACATCCATGCCCCCTCCCAGCCCTACAAGGCGCCGCCCGCGACCCCGTACAAACCCTCGCATCTTCTCCCTCTTCCTCGCGCCGTAGCTCTTACCCCCACACAAATCCGAGACCCCGTCGCCACACACGTCGTCGATCTCGTGCTCCGGAGCCGTCCCGCGCCACGCCACTTGTCCAAGAGACTCGCCGTCCACGTCTCCTTCGCCCGAATGCTTCGAATCGAGTAGGGATGCACCGCATCATCGCCTTCATCGTCGTACTCTCCACCACGACCGCATCATCTCGCCATCGATCTACAACACCACGCCACCCCGATCGTCGCAAGCACGTCCCCGGCCTTCCCCTCGGTGAGCCGCGTTGATTCCCCTGTTTCCCCCTTCGAATCTGTGTCGTTCGCCCACGCCCTGCCTGCGCCCATGCGCTCACCGTGTCGCGGCTAAGCCCCTGCTCCGCCTTGGCTGTGCCCGTGTTGTTGCCGCTCCACGCTGCTGCGGGTCATGACCGTCGGGCCGCCTTTGCCGCACACGCGCTCAACCGCCTCTCACTTCTGCCCATTCGCGGCCTAGCCGCGCTGCCCGCATGCACAGTCCCGCCTGCGAGCCACCGTAGCCGCTGATGTTCGTTGCCGCTCGCTACGCTGCACGGTTGCTGCTTGCGGAGGATCTTGCGCGGCCGCCGCTGCTCGCCTCAGGCTGCCCTGCGCTGGCCCCTCGCCTCTGCGCATGACCCGCCGCTCGCCGTGGCTGCTTCCGCGCTCGCCGTTGCCTCTACTGGCCGGCCGCACCACACCCGGCTCCCAGCCATGGCTACATGCGTGCCCAGGCACCCCCGTCGTTGTCTTAATTAGTAGCTTAGCCCCAATTAGAGTAGGCCTAATCCACCTCTAACACTCATTGACTGGTGGCCCCCACTGTAGCAATTAACTAAATCATTGGGTCATTGACAGTAGGCCCCACTACTTAATTAGGATTATTTAAAACGTGTGAAACTCTGTTGATTAATTTGAGTCTATGACACCTGGGGCCTGCGCGTAAGTTTAACCAGTCAACCGTCAACTGTTGAATGTTGACCGGGCTGCTGACTCAGCCCCATGGCCCCACCTGTCATGCACATGTGCTAGTTACAGCTGTGTATAAAAAGTATCTCACTGCTTAATTCCGAAATAATAATAAATCCAGAAATTACAAAATCAATAAAACTTTGTAAATCCATAGAAAATAATCCGTAACTCGGATGAAAATAATTTATATATGAAAAATGATCAGAAAAATGAGACGAACCCGAAGACGCTACCCACTTACCTATCAGATGCCTCTAGCACTGCCAACATGGAACCTTTCTCTCTGGATCGTCTATCCGGTAATTGCCCAAAGCCGGGGATATATCCACAGATATTTTCCCGCTCCGTCTGTAACGTGTAGCATCGTGTTAGGACATCCCTAGCACCAAGTATTGATGTGTTATGCCTTGTGTTGCTTTGATTGCTCTGTTATTTATTGTGTTCCCCCTCCGTTACTTCTTTCCGGTAGACCCGGAGACCGCTGCCGATACCCCCGTGATCGACTACATCAACGATGACCCCTCCTCGGCTGAGCTTCCAGGAAAGCCCCCCCTTGATCACCAGATATCGTCTATTCTTGTCTCTACTTCTTGTATTAGAGTAGTGTAGCATGTTACTACTTTTCGTTAATCCTATCATGATGCATAGCCTGTCCTTGCTACTATTGTTGTTACCTTTACTTACAATCCTACATGCTTAGTATAGGATGCTAGTATTCCATTTGTGGCCCTACATTCTTGTCCGTCTGCCATGCTATACTATCGGGCCGTGATCACTCGGGAGGTGATCACGGTTATATACTTATACATAATATATGATACTTGTGGTGACTAAAGTCGGGTCGGCTCGACGAGTGCCCGCGAGTGATTCACGGATTGGGACCGAAAGGACGTTCGTCCTGACGGC
This sequence comes from Triticum urartu, assembly GCF_056163025.1. NCBI lineage: Eukaryota > Viridiplantae > Streptophyta > Magnoliopsida > Poales > Poaceae > Triticum > Triticum urartu. The sequence goes on along the minus strand of NC_141876.1, from coordinate 227,574,133 downwards.
CCTCTGAGTGAACCTTTGTGGCGGCGCGACAGGGTATGTTGAGACCACCTAGGAGAGAGGTGGGCCTGGCCCTGGTCGTCGTCCGCGGTCATTTCAAAATAACACGCTTAACGAGATCTTGGTATTTGATCTGAGTCTGGCCACTGGCCTATACGCACTAACCAACTACGCGGGAACAGTTATGGGCACTCGACGTCGTGGTATCAGCCGAAGCCTTCGTGACGTCAGCGACTAAGAGGCATGCGCCGGATTGGACTGGAATGCCTACTCTTGTATTAGGGAGGCTAGGTCTGTTTCCGGCCGCCCTCGCAACATGCAGGTGTGCAATGGGCGATGGGCCCATACCCCTGCACTATAGGATTTAGACTGGCGTGCTGACCACTCTGTTGTGCCTTGGTGGGGCTGCGACATGTTGATCTTCCGAGGCCGGGCATGACCCAGGAAAGTGTGTCCGGCAAAGGGGACCGAGCGTGTTGGGAAATGTGGGGCACCCCTGCAAGGAAGTTTATCTATTCGAATAACCGTGATCTTCGGTAACAGGACGACTTGGAGTTGTACCTTGACCTTATGACAACTAGAACCGGATACTTAATAAAATACACCCAGACAAGTTCCAGAGACAACCCGGTGATCGCTTTCCCACAGGGCGACGAGGGAAGGATCGCCGGATAGGATTATGCTATACGATGTTACTTGGTGAACTTAACATCTACTCTATTCTACTCTTGTAAGACGAAGGCTGCCAGAAGAGATGATACTTGTTACTTTCCAGCTATTATCTTCTACTGCTGCAAGATGGAGGCCGCCAGAAGCGTAGTCTTCGATTGGATTAGCTATCCCCCTCTTATTCTGGCATTCTGCAGTTTAGCCCACAGATATTACCCCTTTACACAGATACCTTTCCATATGTAGTGTAGATCCTTGCTTGCGAGTACTTTGGATGAGTACTCACGGTTGCTTTGCTCCCCTTTTTCCTCTCTTCTCGGATGATGCAACCAGATCGGTGGAGTCCAGGAGTCAGAGGATCCCGAGGATGTTTCTACATGGAGTTCGGCTTTGAGGAGTAGTTAGGAGGTCCCAGGCATGAGGCCGTGACTTTTCAATCGTTGATACTTTTGTGCTAGCCTTCTTAAGGCAGACTTGTTTAACTTATGTCTGTACTAAGATACTGTTGCTTCCGCTGACTCTTGTGTATTCGAGCTTATGTATTCGAGCCCTCGAGGCCCCTGGCTTGTAATATAAAGCTTGTATTATTTTAAATTGTGTCTAGAGTTGTGTTGTGATATCTTCCAATGAGTCCCTGATCCTGGTCGTACACATTTGCATGCATGATTAGTGTCCGGTCAAATTGGGGGTGTCACAAGTTGGTATCAGAGTCGACTGCCTATAGGAATCTCCCTTTCCAACTCCCTGGCCGAAGTTGAGTCTAGTAATTACAAAACCTTTTACTAACATGGTTGTGTGGCTTACGGACCCACATCGCCATTGGGTGGTATTAGGATCTTTTATTCCTCGTCTATACTCTGGGACTCTGTTCTCTCATCTATTCGGGTTAAATGAATTTACTAACTACATTAGGTTCTCGTAACGACTTTCCCCGGAGAGCCCCTTCATTCCGGATGGTTGCCTGCTTCACTAAATGACTTCGAAGATACTCTCCGATCTACTCCATAGAACTTGTGTTCATTTCTTTTGCAACCCCTTAACACTGTTGTATCATTATGGATAACTGCGTACCCTCGCCATTCATACTTCCATCCCTTCTTGTTATTACAAGATATCCGAAAGTATTCTCCGACTTTCGAGAATCCTTTTTCTGACCGCCTTGCAGCTCTTTTCCGCCTGAATAACCCTACGAATAATTCCTCACACTTATCGGGGATTCATTCATCCACGGTTAATCATATGTATCATAAAATTCTCCAAATGCAATTCGATCTCCCGAAGATCCTCTGCAGCCTAGTGCTCCTGAAAGTCTTGTCTCCCTGCATTATTGTTAAATCCATATGTCCGGCAATATTCATTAACATCCTTCGTCATTGTCATCCTGAACCTATTGATTAATTATGTTGCGATTGCTCGCAATCATCACTCGAACCCTGAGTTGGATCTCGGCCAATCATGTTGTAACTGATTGTCCACCTAGTTTCCTTCAACTTGAACGTCGAATTATTTAGCTGTTACTATAATATGATGCCTTTGCATTCTTTTCTTCCTCTGATTGAGTACCGATACTCACCTCAGCTCCATTGTGGATCGCCAGATCCAATGTTGGATTATTATCTGACAATGTCCTTCATATTCAATCACCTTGTGAGTTCTTCCCCCGATATATAATGCCTTTGGTAAATTGTATTCTCTAATTTGGCTAACCATGCTCGGCTTTCGAGCTTGTGATATTTACTCTTCAAGTTTGTGGTATATGTCCCTAAGATGTCCCCATGGGTTGAATCTATGCATTCCATAATCCGTGTGAAGTCGAGAGTTTTCACGAGTCATACTCTTCTGGTGTTTTGCCAGATAAAATTTCAACTCTACAACTACGTCGAAAGTGAGAAGTGAATGAAAGGGTTTGCATTGGAGAAGTGGGAGTCGACCTTAAACTTTGTGTTCATGCCCATTGAGGGAGTCCTGGATTAGGGGGTCTCCGGACAGCCGGACTGGTGGACTATGAAGATACAAGATTAAAGACTTCGCCCCGTGTCCGGATGGGACTCTACTTGGCGTGGAAGGCAAGCTAGGCAATACGGATATGTATATCTCCTCCTTTGTAATCGACCTTGTGTAACCCTAGCCCCTTCCGTGTCTATATAAACTGGAGGGTTTTAGTCCGTAGGACAACATACAATCATACCATAGGCTAGCTTCTAGGGTTTAGCCTCTCCGATCTCGTGGTAGATCAACTCTTGTAATACACATATTATCAAGTATAATCAAGCAGGACGTAGGGTTTTACCTCCATCAAGAGGGTCCGAACCTGGGTAAAACATCGTGTTCCTTGCCTCCTATTACCATCCGCCTTAGATGCACAGTTCGGGACCCCCTACCCGAGATCCGCCGGTTTTGACACCGACATTGGTGCTTTCATTGAGAGTTCCTCTGCTCGTCATCATTAGGCTTGATGGCTCCCTTAATCATCGATAGCGATGCAGTTCAGGGTGAGACTTTTCTCCCCGGACAGATCTTTGTCTTCGGCGGCTTCGCACTGCGGGCCAACTCGCTTGGCCATCTGGAGCAGATCGAGAGTTACGCCCCTGGCCACCAGGTCAGGTTTGGAAGCTTAAACTACATGGTCGATATCCGCGAAGACTTGATCTTCGACGGATTCGAGCCCCTTCCTAATGTGCCACACGGTCACGATGAGCATGATTTAGCTCTGCCATCGGACATTGTTCAGGAGATCGCGCCGGCAACCGCTCCGACCCTCAATTCGGAGCCAGTTGCGCCATCCATGGACGGGTGGATAGACCCCGCCACGGAGGCCGCACTCTCATCGGCGATCGAGCCGAGTATCGACCTTACCCTTCATGGCCACGGACTCTGAACTGCCTGCGCCCATACCTATCGAATCCGACTGGGCGCCAATCATGGAGTTTACCTCCGCGGATATTTTTCAGCACTCGCCCTTCGGCGACATACTGAACTCATTAAGGTCTCTCTCCCTGTCAGGAGAGTCCGGGCTGAACTATTTTCGGCAGGATTGGGATGCGTATGACAAAGAAATTCGTCGCCCACCCATCACCCACTTAGTAGCCACTGTCGACGATTTGACCGACATGCTCGACTTCGACTCCAAAAACATCGACGGTATGGACGACGATGCAGGAGACGAACAGGAACCACTGCCCACAGGGCACTGGACGCCCACTTCATCATATGATGTATACATGGTGGACACACCCAAAGAAAACGACGACGAGGAACGGAACGACGCAGCGAAGGGTTGTTCCCTCGGGAAGCAGTCAAAGCGGCGGTGTAAGCGCCACTCCAAATCCCGCCTCGGCCGAAACATCGGTCATATAGACCCAGCGATAGAGCACGGTGAACCATCGCCCGACCAGGGCAACACGGAGAATCAAACCGAACAACCCGACCCCGTCGAAGATAACAGTCCGGACGATATCACACCGGATAGGCACCCGGAGCAACAGAATGCCCATCAAAGGCTGGTTGCCACTGCGAGGAGACTGAAAAAGCAGAAGCAAAGGCTCAGGGTTGCACAAGACACACTCAGAATCAGATGGAGTGAAGTACTCAACACTACAGCGAAGTATGGCGGTAATCGCCACACCAAGAGCTACCCGAAGCGAAAGCTGCTACCTGAATTCGATGAGGAGGCCTTAGATCCCCCGCAATCAAAAAACAAAACGGCCATCTAGTCCGATAGACGACCTCGTGGCCAACATAGAACGGCAAACGACGCCGCACATAAGCCGGTACGCTATCCACGTGAGGACTCGCATCAAAAGTACGGCGCAACCAGATCCATCTACGGGCCACGCAAGCGCGCTCCAGCACACAATGCAACACAACAAACATCCAATACCACGGTACATCCAAATAAAGGGGTGCCGCACACCCCCTATGTTTTCACCGATGAGGTGCTAGACCATGAATTTCCAGAGCGATTCAAACCCGTAAACATAGAGGCGTACGATGGAACGACAGACCCTGGGGTCTGGATTGAGGACTACATCCTCCATATCCATATGGCTCGAGGAGACGATCTCCAAGCCATCAAGTACTTACCCCTCAAGCTCAAAGGGCCAGCTCGGCACTGAATTAAAACCCTCCCCGAAAACTCCATTGGAAGCTGGAAAGAGCTTGAACACGCCTTTCGGGCAAATTTTCAAGGGACCTATGTTCGACCACCGGATGCAGACGATTTAAGTCATATAACTCAACAGCCTGGAGAGTCAGCCCGGAAGCTTTGGAACAGGTTCCTCACTAAAAAGAACCAAATAGTCGACTGTCCGGACGCTGAAGCCTTAGCAGCTTTCAAGCACAGTGTGTTGAGACAAATGGCTTGCCAGAAACCTCGGCCAAGAAAAGCCGAGAACAATGGCAGCATTAACAAGCCTCATGACCCGCTTTTGCGCGTGTGAGGACAACTGGTTAGCCCGATGCAACACCAGCGACCCAAGTTCATCCGAAGTCAGGGACAGAAACGGGAAATCACGACGCAGCAAAAACAAGCGTCGGAATAAAGAAGACAGCCCAAAGAGCACAGCGGTAAACACCGGATTCAAAAGCTCTCGGCCACGTCAGCAAAAGCTGCCCCCAAAGGCAACAGAGATGAACTGTCCAGCCTAAACAAGATTCTGGACCAAATATGTCAGATCCATAGCACCCCCGATAAACCTGCAAATCATACCCATAGAGAATGTTGGGTCTTCAAGCAGTCCGGCAAGCTTAACACCGAACACAAGGGGCAGGATACACCAAGCGAAGACGAGGACGAGCCTCGTAAGCAAAGCACTGGGGAACAGAAGAAGTTCCCACCAGAAGTCAAAACAGTAAACGTATTACACTTGACAAAGGGGAGAAACAAAGCGGCACTCCTAGAGACACATGCCCCAGGGCCTATCACCGCGGAGTCCTGCCACTGATCGTTCCAACTGGTCACCTTCAACCATCGAGATTACTCGGCAAGTATCCGGTGTGCAGGATGGGCTGCCTTGGTATTAGACCCAATAATTGACGGATACCACTTCACACGAGCCCTGATGGATGGTGGCAACAGTCTAAACCTGATATATCAGGACATAGTCCACAAAATGGGGATAGACCCAACAAAAATTAGCCGCAGCAATACTACCTTTAAAGGAGTAACGCCGGGCCTAGAGGCCCATTGCACGGGCTCCCTGCTACTAGAGGTTATATTCGGCTTTCCCGATAACTTCCGTAGCAAACATTTAACGTTCCACATCGCTCCGTTCCAAAGTGGCTATCAAGCACTACTCGGACGCGAAGCTTTCGCTCGCTTTAACGCAATACCGCATTACGCTTCCCTCATGCTTAAGATGCCCGGTCCACGTGGCATCATTACAGTAAATGGAAATATTGAGTGCTCCTTGCGCGCGGAAGACCGTGCGGCTGCCTTGGCAGCCGCACACTAAACGGCCTCACCAACTAAAGCATCTGACAGGTCGTTAAGACCACGGACACGGTTGGACGAGTCCGGTACTGCTATATGTAATTGATACAGGTTTGATGGCTATACCCCTATTACAATACAAGGGGGTCAACGCGTGCGCACAAGTGACAATCAGGCTCAACTTTACTCATATTGTTTATTTAGTATAACTTACCTTTTGCACGACAACTTTTCAATTAAGTTCCTCTCTTTTTCAGATGACCATCGTGCTACACCCGTCCAGAATACAGCATAACAGAGACACAGGCGCAGACGTGCAGCAGGGACCCGTTTGAAGGATTCTTTTTAGATTAAGACCCTGCGTAAACCTTTTTTACTATCTCTTGTTGATACACATCCCTCAGATTCTCAGTACAATTGAGAAGGATGCTGACGTATTGGCATGTGGCCACGTCAGAATATTGCACGTACCTGGACACTAGGGGCTTATTACAAAGGGCACTGTTTAGGCCCGGTTTACACCATAAAGACTGAATACCTTAGGGAGCATTCGGCGTCACGAGTTTGGCCTTATATGCATCAGCTCCGAATCATATCTTTGGTCAAATGTTGGGTTTGCCTGGCTCCTATGTTTTTCTGCCTTACGTTCCGCTCTATCGGCTAAGGCGGCACCAGGAGAACTACTACGATTGTGCCCTGGTTCATCCGGACGAGCACCTCAGTAGAGAAAGCTGAAAACTAGCTGTCATGATATAGCGTGAGACTGGTCAACCACTCGATGACCTATCGGAATCTTCGGGATTCCTCCGCCTTAACGAAGGGCTGTTTCCCGGCTAGGCATGTACGCACCCTGAATTTGGATGAGTGCGGAGCCACCAGGGGCTATATAGTAGCCCCACTGTCAAACTCCTCTGGCTAAGTGGAAGTGTTAAAGCATTATAGTCCGGTTGCCTAGTTCGCTACGATATCACCTCCTTAATGGACCAAGACGTTGGGTCAAGTGTGAACATGCGTCTTCTGCGAACACCCTCGCATTATATGCATGGGGGCTGAAGCCGACGACTGCAATCTTTCAGGTTATATACATATATACATAAACGGCCGCACAGGAGGCATCATAATACTTTCGGGCAAAAGTATAAATACAGCCTTGATAAACTTAATAAAACATAGTTTTTACAATGGGAACACATGTCACTCAAACATAATATTCTTCAAGCACTGGGCCTCTATCGAACAAGCGCCTTCAAGAACTTCTTCAAAATAGTGCTCGGCAGCCACTCGGCCTATGGCCGAACCCTGCGCCACAACATTGTTGGCATCCATCTCCGCCCAGTATGTTTTGACACGGGCAAGGGCCATCTGCGAGCCTTCTATGCACGCCGACCTCTTCATCGCATTAATGCGCGGCACCGCACCAAGGAACTGCTGCACCAAACTAAAATAGATGTTCGGCTTTGGCCTTTCCGGCCACAGATGATCCACAACAGACCTCATGGCGAGTCCGGACAATCTATTCAGCTCGGCCCATTCGGGAAGCCAATCAGTCAATGGAAGTGGACGCTCTGGAACGTTAATTTGTGACCAGAATAGCTTGTCCAATTCACGATCTGTTTGATCTCGGAAGTATTCGGCCGCATCGACAGCACTCGCCACCAAGTCCAGATATGCATCCACCGAACTCCACAGCCGGTCCAGAGGGGCATACCGAGGATCTCCAAACTTCCTCCGCAGCATAAAGGGTTTCCCAGCTGCGATATCCCTGGCTTGACGCAGCTCCTCCTTTTTCGCTCTCATCGCAGAGCGGGTATCTTTGGTCGCCATCGTGGCCTTTTCCAGGTCCGTTGCCTTCGCCCGGTTTTCTTCTTCAAGAAGATGGCAACGGTCGGCAGTATCTTTTAACTTTACAGCCATCCTGGCCATTTTCTCTTTGCTCTCGCAATGTGCGGCCTGTTCGGCCCTTAACTCTTCGGCCGCTTGCAAAGCAGCCGCATTGCTACTCGTTGCTTGCTCCTTGGCTCAGGCAAGCTCCGCGCGAAGGGTCTCAACGGTGGCCGCTCCATCTGTAGTCACAACATATTAAAGATACTGGCATCATGCTGCTCTTATCATGTGACAATCACCAGAAAGGCCACTCACCCTGTGCCTCGTCAAGCCGCTCATTGACAAGCACGATGTCCGCATCTGCCGCATCCAGCTGCCGCTATAGTTCGGCATACCCATCAGTTCGGCTAGCCACCGGAGCCTCCACCACCTGCACATAAAGGCAGTGTGGTTATTGCCTGGGACTATGATCCTCTGTTTGCCGCCATTTTCGACGACAACCAAAGTCTCAGGGGCTACTATCTACACAGGGCACATCTAAAAATGTGCGGTACTTCCAAAAATATACATCATTTCACGTACCTCAAAACCCGTTAGTAGACTCATAAAGGCTTCATGCAGCCCACTTTCAGCGGACGAAATCCTTTCAATCACCGTACCCATCAATGTGCGGTGCTCTTATGAGATAACCGCCTTCTCCAGCAGATCCCTCCGTACATCCGACCGCGCACCAGACGGTGCCGGACTCTTTTGATTGCTCTCTTCGAGAGCCGGATACTGAGGACTTCGGGTGGCCATAGGATTACCTTCTGGCCTTGCCGGATCAGGAGAAACCCTCCGCGACGACACCTCAGGGTCACCCGCTTCGTAAGGCGGTGTGGCAGGGGGAGTCGTTTCTCTCTCCATCATCTCCGGAAGAAGATCCCCCGAAGACGAGCTCAGCTGAGAAGGGCTGAGATCCCAACTGCAAGATAAATACTTCGGTTATTTTTCTCAGAAGTAAGGTAGGATATCTTCACTATTAAATACCTTTTGATTACTTACAACTTGTTAGAGGGCTGATCCCCGCGCGGACATTGTGCGGCAAGAACACCCTCCGAGGCAGGACCCTCTGGCGGAGATTTCTTCTCCCGTTTGGAAACCTTGATTTCCGGATCTTCGGAGGTAGTCCTGTTCCTTCCACGAGGAGAGAGAATGTCAGATTCTTCCCCTCGGTTATCCTCCCTCATGGAGGCGCTCATTCCCTCGGTTGGAATAGGTAGCGACGGAGGCCCGCTTTCGCCCTCTTTATTCCCCCCTTCATCTTCCTTTGAGGGCACCGGACAAGGTGCTGGCTCGAGCATCTTTTCCAGCACCGGATTGTCCAAGCCTTCAGGAAGGGGGGCCGAACACCGGATCATCTTCGCCTTTGTTATCCAGTCCTGGTCAAAGAGCGATTCTTCAGGATGATGTCATGATAAATAAAAGGACGGTGTGTTCGGCCATGGGATTACTTACTTGGGCAGCGGTGCGGTTGCTGCTCAGGCCCACGTCCTCGGTAGTGTCCGGACACTCTATTTGGGGTCCGAGGAACGATTTGTACATCTACTCGTGCGTCATGCCAAGGAAATTCTGAATAGTGTGCGGTCCTTCTGGGTTGAATTCCCACATATGGCGGGGCCGGCGTTTGCAAGGCTGGACTCGACGAACCAGCATGACTTGCATTACCATAACCAGACTGAAATCTCCCTCGAAGAGATCTCGGATACGGCTCTGCAGTATTGGCACATCCTCGGCTGGACCCCAGGTCAGTCCCCCGTTGATCCATGACATCAGTTGTGGTGGAGGGCCCGAGCGAAAGGTGGGGGCAGCTACCCACTTGGCACTTCGGAGAGCTGTGACGTAAAACCACTCCCGTTGCCACAATCCGGACACCTTTGGAAAGGAACCCTTTGGCCATGGAGCATCAGCAATTTTGCTTATTAAAGCACCTCCGCATGCTGCTACTGTCCCTTGACCATCTTCGGCTTCACATCGAAGGTCTTAAGCCACAAGACGAAGTGAGGGGTAATGCGGAGGAAGGCCTCACAGACGACAAAAAATGACGATATGTGAAGAAGGGAGTCCGGGGCCATATCGTGAAAATCCAGCCCGTAATAGAACATTAGACCCCTGACAAAGGGATCCAGAGCGAGGCCTAGTCCTCAGAGGAAGTGGGAGACGAGCACAACGTTCTCGTTGGGTTCGGGAGTAGGGACGACCTGCCCTCGGGCGGGCAGCCTATGCGAAATTTCGGCGGTCAGATATCTGGCCTCCCTCAACTTCTTGATGTCCTCCTCCGTGACAGAGGAAGACATCCACCGGCCTTGAAGGCTGGATCCAGACATGATTGAAGGTCCGAAGCACCTGACCTTGGCTTTGGGTGTTAGAACTCGAGGCGTGGGAGGGATTCGATTGAGCACGGGAGGGAAAAAAGTAACAGCCTTGTCCCTTTGTAAAGAGGGTGAATATCAAGCGTCCTCCTCGTGGCCGTTTAGGACTTGCCTAAAATCTAGGAGTCCTAGGCACGGTTGGGTTACCCACATTCGTATTGATGAGAATCCCGTAATAAGGGGAACACGATCTCTGCTTTGACAAGACGTGTCAAGAAACCGCCTCGTGTTATGTGCGGGGCTGGTTAAAGAAAAACGGTTCAAATAATTACCGGGCCGTGGCGTGATGTCATGCTGCCAAAACGTGTCAGCAGATTAGATTTATGGTAATATTGTTCTCTCTACGGTGGTATGTGGAACTTATTTTGCAGGGTCGGACACTATCCTTGTATTCAAATTCTTCCATGGTGTATTCGGAGGAGGAACCTGCCTTGCAATGCCGAAGACAACACTGCGCGTCGGACTCATCGTCATTGAAGCCTGGTTCAGGGGCTACTGAGGGAGTCCTGGATTAGGGGGTCTCCGGACAGCCAGACTATATCCTTTGGCCGGACTGTTGGACTATGAAGATACAAGATTGAAGACTTCATCCCGTGTCCGGATGGGACTCTGCTTGACATGGAAGGCAAGCTAGGTATTACGGATATGTATATCTCCTCCTTTGTAATCGACCTTGTGTAACCCTAGCCCCTTCCGGTGTGTATATAAACCGAAGGGTTTTAGTCCGTAGGACAACATACAATCATACCATAGGCTAGCTTCTAGGATTTAGCCTCTCCGATCTCGTGGTAGATCAACTCTTGTAATACCCATATTATCAAGTATAATCAAGCAGGACATAGGGTTTTACCTCCATCAAGAGGGCCCGAACCTGGATAAATATCGTGTCCCTAGCCTCCTGTTACCATCTGCCTTAGACGCACTGTTCGGGACCCCCTACCCGAGATCCGTGGGTTTTGACACCGACACCCATGGACCTAATGTGGAACTTATCATGGAAGCTTCTTGTGATAATAATAATCCCCTTATTATAAGTTCATCTGGTATCTATGTTTGGTCATTTGCAACCGTGGTTCTGACCATGATTGTTCCCCTTTAATTTCATTTCTCGGACAAGTTAAAGCACTTGTCTTCTGCAGATCAATGCATCTCCGCAACCTCTATTTTGATCTTCCTTCGAGTATTACCCTCCGGTACCTCGAGAATATCAAAGAACTGTGTTGCTTCCTATGAGTCTTCATCTAGTATTGTTTCTCATTGATTCCAGATTTCCCACGGATCTGAGTTATTAATCCCTTGAGGACACCGATAATTGAATCGGTTGAATCGATTCCGCACTCCGATTCTATAACTCTAAGTAATTTTCATTTCTTACGAGTTTAATAATCCTTCAAGCCATTTCTAGTCTAGCCAACCATATCATTACCATGCTAATTTTAACTGTGCTACCTGGTCCTTATTCCTGGAGCGCAACTTTCGACGATGAGCTAATCCTACGACGATTTCCTCGTCTTATTGTTTCACCTCGAACATCAAACTTGACTCCGAGTTTGTGTCGTACCTGTTGCTCCAATAATCTTTCGTTGCACTAGTCCTTTCGCTTGATGTAGTTGCTATTCGATTGCATCTACATGAAGCCTCTCCCAAAAAATGTTTCGTGATGATCGTCAACATTTTGACGCCTTCTAGGATATCAATCGAATTCATGATGATAAGTTCCATCCTCGTCCCTTGGTAATTCGATTTACCATCGACAACATCCTTATCTTCCTTTCATCACAAACTTGTTCATGTTGTGGATGCGACTTGCTATCCAGCTTGTATTATGTTCTAGCTTGAAGTATTGCCATCTCTTATGTCAAGGGTGTTGTGAGGATTACTCCACCAACTAAGAATTCTTGATAAAGTGATGCTTCTCGCCATCACCATTCTATCTCTTGGAGCCCGTGTTCATTCCAACCAAAATACCAATAGGTGAACTCTGCTGTGAGACTTTAGTATTTCTAGCAGCCCTGTTGCTTTGAAGTTAATGGTCGGTAGTTCATTCCAGTCTTTTGCTTATTTGAATCATCATTCTAGCATTGATCGTGCTACTTGGTCCATATTTCCATATGCATTTTCGTTCAAAGTTCAATTATGGATGTTCTCCTCGAACATACATCGTTATATACTTTGCTGTGTCCAGTGTTATCCCCTTGTTCACTTAATTATGGAAATCCATGTTATGGGTATCTTGTTGAATTATTGTTGATCTCGTCAACCACATCCTCATCTTTTCCTTGAAATTGTATGACTTATTTTGAGTTGCTTCCGATGGATCCCTTGTGTATCCAAAGTCTGACCTTTCCATAATGACCATGTTAATACTATCCTGAAGCATGACTGCGGTACTGAAATATCAACAAGAACATTGTAAGCGCAATGCTAAATGTTTCTTGATCACGTATCCAACATCATTGTGTGGGTACATATCATAATTCTTCTTACTCCTTTTATCTATATGGTCATGACTTTGATCTCCTGACACGTATATCATGCCCTGCTGAATCTTGGAAATGATATACTCCTATTCATTTTGTCTAAACACATTTTCCTTTCCATTTGTTTATTGAACCTTTCTTTGATCTACATATAATCTAAGCAATAATAATTTTCTGCTTATTTAAACACCTTGGTGTACAACTTTGTCAGTAAGACCCTGTTACTATTGTTGATAACATTCCGGTGACCACCGATGGACGAGAACTTTGCCTATTGGTCCGCCTCGTTCAACGAGCATGAAAATGGTTCTCTTCGTCCCTCGCCCTTAGTACCGAAGTTGTTGCCGACATAACTGACAGGCTACCCACTGACTTGCCTTCCTATCATGACCGTGCAAGATGTCACTGCTCCTTCTACTTTTAACCCACATGGTGGGCCCATAACCCATAGTTCTACATGATCGAAACCTGACTCTCTTGTACACACCTGTTTCAAAGTTACCCCTTGCGCTTGGTTTCATATGTAATTCGCGAGCCACCTTCCTAGTGATCTATGCGGGTATCAGACACAATACTTATTTCCGTTGCCCGGAAACCCTTTCACCTTCTGATTAGGCATCTAAAGATTACCTGGTTGCTTGAAACTCCTTATTGTACCTTATTACTTTGCTCTCGATATTTTGTTAAGTTTCAATTCAAGTTACTTTCCGCCACATTCCCTGATGTTATCTACCAGTTAAGCAACTTAGTAGAGGACCGTTCTTTCAAAGTTACCCCTTGTCCTTTTGTAAGTATGATGAAGACCCCGAAGAAAGGATGATGACTTCATCATGATGACCTGGAGCAGAGGAATGAAGACGTCAATGGAAGGGATCGACTTCTTCAGGACGAGCAACCTAGAACGAAATGATCCGTTAGAATTCCATAACCAAAACTTTCCTCCTTACTCCACCTCTTAAATCTTGAGATGATATTTCTTGTAGTGGAGGAGATTTGTAACAACCCCCAATGTCATGCTATAGTGACCACACAGTAATGGTGCCATGTCATCGCAATTAATTTTCTAAACCTCACTTTGATCCAAATCAAATTCAAATTGAAGTTAAAATAGAGTCAAATAATTATTTCTTCAAATGGTAAAACAAAAATGTTCGCTGGATTGCAAAAGTGTACTAACTAATTTTCTTGAATGAACCAATATTATTTGAAATATTACATTCGCCCCAACCTATTTAAAAAAGTGCCCAAAACAACCGTTTTATCCACTTGCATTATGCAAAATTCAAAATTAATTCAAATGCTTGCCAACGTTTTTATGGCAGTACTAAATATTGTAAAGTAATTATGTGGCACAACTCCATATTTTATAAAAGACATCTTGTGGACAAATATTTCGCAATTCAAAAAAGAAATAAATAAATAAATAAAAGAAATCAGAAAAGAAATAGAAAAGGGGCCTAAACCTATTTCTGATTAGGCCTTGGTGGCAGAGGAGGCCCAGCCCGCACCCGCACTTATCTCCTACCTAGCTACAGGAACGGGGCAGGGACAGCAGTGGCACCATCTCCACGGCCGACGCCGCATGTCGAACATCCATTCCCCCTCCTAGCCCTACAAGGCGCCGCCCGCGACCCCGTACAAACCCTAGCATCTTCTCGCTCTTCCTTGCCCCATAGCTCTTGCCCCCGCACAAATCCGAGACCCCGTCGCCACACATGTCGTCGATCTCGTGCTCCAGAGCCGTCCCGCACCACGCCACTTGTCCAACAGACTCGCCATCGACGTCTCCTTCGCTCGGATGCTTCGAATCGAGCAGGGATGCACCGCATCGTCACCTTTATCACCGTTCTCTCCACCACGGCCGCGTCATCTCGCCGTCGATCCACAACACCACGCCACCCCAATCGTTGCAAGCACGTCCCCGACCTCCCCCTCGGTGAACCGCACTGATTCCCATGTTTCCCCCTTCGAATCCCTGTCATTTTCCCACGCCCTGGCCGCGCCCGTGCGTGCTCACCGTGTTGCGTTCAAGCCCCTGCTCTGCCTTGGCTGTGCCCTTGCTGTTGCCGCTCCACGCTGCTGCGGGTCATGGCCGCCGGGCCGCCTTTGCCGCACACGTGCTCAGCCGCCTCTCGCTTCTGCCCATTCGTGGCGTAGCCGCGCTGCCCACGTGCGCAGTCCCGCTTGCGAGCCGCCGTGGCCGCTGATGTTCACTGCCGCTCGCTACGCTACATGGTTGCTGCTTGTCGAAGATCTTGCGCGGCCGCCGCTGCTCGCCTCCGGCTGCCCTGCGCCGGTCCCTCGCCTCTGCACGCGACTCGCCACTCGCCATGGCTGCTTCCCCGCTCGCCGTTCCCTCTACTGGCCGGCCGCACCATGCCCGGCTCCCAACCATGGCTACATGCATGCCCAGGCACCCCTGTCGTTGACTTAATTTGTAGCTTAGCCCCAATTAGAGTAGGCCTAATACACCTCTAACACTCATTGACTGGTGGCCCCCCCACTGTAGAAATTAACTAAATCATTGGGACATTGACAATAGGCCCCATTACTTAATTAGGATAATTTAAACCGTGTGAAACTCTGTTGATTAGTTTGAGTCTATGACACCAGGGGCCCGCGCGTAAGTTTGACTAGTGAACAGTCAACTGTTAACTGTTGACCGGGCTGCTAATTCAGCCCCCATGGCCCCACCTGTCATGCACATGGGCTAGTTATAGCTGTGTATAAAAAGTATCTCACTGTTTAATTCCGAAATAATAATAAATTCAGAAATTGCGAAATCAATAAAACATTGTAAATCCATAGAAAATAATCCGTAACTCGGCTGAAAATAATTTATATATGAAAAATGATCAGAAAATTGAGACGAACCCGAATACGCTACCCACTTACCTATCAGATGCCTCGAACACTGCCAACATGGATCCTTTCCCTCCGGATCGTCTATCCGGTAATTGCCCAAAGCCGGGAATATATCCACAGACATTTTCCCGCTCCTTCTGTAACGTGTAGCATCGCGTTAGGCCACCCCTAGCACCAAGTATTGATGTGTTATGCCTTGTGTTGCTTTGATTGCTCTGTTATTTATTGTGTTCCCCCTCCATTACTTCTTTCCGGTAGACCCGGAGACCGTTCCCGATACCCCCGTGATCGACTACATCAATGAGGACCCCTCCTTCTCGACCGAGCTTCCACGCAAGCCCCCCCTTGATCACCAAATATCGCATATTCTTGTCTCTACTGCTTGCATTAGAGTAGTGTATCATGTTACTACTTTTCGTCAATCCTATCCTGATGCATGGCCTGTCCTTGCTACTATTTTTGTTACCTTTACCTGTAATCCCACATGCTTAGTATAGGATGCTAGTATTTCATTTGTGGCCCTACATTCTTGTCTGTCTACCATGCTATATTATCAGGTCGTGATCCCTCAGGAGGTGATCACGGGTATATACTTATACATAATATGTGATACTTGTGGTGACAAAAGTCGGGTCGGCTCGTAGAGTACTCGCGAGTGATTCAAGGATTGGGACCGAAAGGATGTTCGTCCTGACGGCCCTCTGAGTGAACCTATGTGGCGGAGCGACAGGGTAGGTTGAGACCACCTAGGAGAGAGGTGGGCCTGGCCCTGGTCGGCGTCCGCGGTTATTTCAAAATAACACACTTAACGAGATCTTGGTATTTGATCTGAGTCTGGCCACTGGCCTATACACACTAACCAACTACGCGGTAACAGTTATGGGCACTCGACGTCGTGGTATCAGCCGAAGCCTTCGTGACGTCAGCGACTCAGCGACATGCTCCGGATTGTACTGGAACGCCTACTCTTGTATTAGGGAGGCCAGGTCTGTTTCCGGCCGCCCTCGCAACGTGCAGGTGTGCAATGGGCGATGGGTCCAGACCCCTGCGCCATAGGATTTAGACCGGCGTGCTGACCTCTCTGTTGTGCCTAGGTGGGGTTGCGACGTGTTGATCTTCCGAGGCCGGGCATGACCCAGGAAAGTGTGTCCGGCCAAAGGGGATCGAGCATGTTGGGAAATGTGGTGCACCCCTGCAGGGAAGTTTATCTATTCGAATTGTCGTGATCTTCGTTAACAGGACGACTTCAAGTTGTACCTTGACCTTATGACAACTAGAACCGGATACTTAATAAAACACACCCAGGAAAGTTCCAGAGACAACCCGGTGATCGCTTTCTCACAGGGCGACGATGGGAGGATCGCCGGATAGGGTTATGCTATACGATGTTACTTGGTGAACTTATCATCTACTCTATTCTACTGCTGCAAGACGGAGGCTACCAGAAGCGAGGATACTTGTTACTTTCCAGCTATTCTCTTCTACTGCTGCAAGATGGAGGCCGCCAGAAGCGTAGTCTTCGATTGGATTAGCTATCCCCCTCTTATTCTGGCATTCTGCAGTTTAGCCGATAGATATTACCCCTTTACACAGATACCTTTGCATATGTAGTGTAGATCCTTGCTTGCGAGTACTTAGGATGAGTAATCACGGTTGCTTTGCTCCCCCTTTTCCTCCTTTTTCCTCTCTTCTCGGATGATGCAACTAGATCGGTGGAGTCCAGGAGTCAGAGGATCCCGAGGATGTTTCTACATGGAGTTCGTCTTCGAGGAGTAGTTAGGAGGTCCCAGGCAGGAGGCCTAGCCTTTTCGATTGTTGCTACTTTTGTGCTAGCCTTTTTAAGGCAGACTTGTTTAACTTATGTCTATACTAAGATATTGTTGCTTCCGCTGACTCTTGTGTATTCGAGCTTATGTATTCGAGCCCTCGAGGCCCCTGGCTTGTAATATAAAGCTTGTATTATTTTTAATTGTGTCTAAAGTTGTGTTGTGATATCTTCCAGTGAGTCCCTGATCTTGTTCGTACACATTTGCGTGCATGATTAGTGTACGGTTAAATCGGGGGCGTCACACTATCAGTGCCACCCTTGATGACAAATAGGAAAGCGCGCTCGTTGCCTTCCTCCGAGCGAATATCGATGTGTTTGCTTGGCAACTGTCTGATATCCTCGGTGTTCCGAGGGAGGTAATCGAGCACCACCTTGTTGTCTACCCACATGCCTGACCCTCCAAGCAGAAGGTCCGAAAGCAAGCTTTCGAGTGGCAGCAATTCATTGCAGAAGAGATCAAGAAACTTGAGGCGGCTAGTTTGGTCAGAGGATTATTGCATCCAACATGGTTAGCAAACCCAGTGGTCGTACGCAAGGCTAACGAAATATGGAGGCTTTGCATAGATGTCACAGATCCTAACAAGGCCTACCCAAAGGACCCATTTCCCATGTCGTGCATCGACCAGATTGTGGATTCCACTTCAGGATGTGATTTGCTCTCTTCTCTGGATGCGCACTCTGGATATGATAAGATTTTTATGTCCAAGGAAGACGAAGAGAAGACCTCGTTCATCACCCCATGTGGCACATAGTGCTTCGTGCGCATGCCTTGCGGGTTGAGGAGTGCCGGGTCCACTTTTTCAAGAGCAGTCCAGATTGGTTTTGAATCATAGTTGCAAAGGAACATTGAAGCTTATATGGATGATATTGTGGTGAAGACCAAGGACAGATCAACCCTGATCCAGGATTTAGAAGAGACGTTTGTTAATCTGCGCAAGATCAACTTGAAGCTGAACCCGTAGAAGTGCGTGTTTGGCGTTCCCTCCAGCAAGCTTCTTGGTTTCTTTGTGTCCCATCTCGGGATAGAGGCCAACCCTGATAAAATCAAGGCTATCGAGCAGATTCAGGCACCTAAGATAGTTAAGGATGTAAGCCGTTTGAGAGGGTGCCTTGCCGCGCTTAGCAAATTCATCTCCAAGTCTGTCGAGCGTGCCTTGTCATTCTTCAAGATCTTGAAGAAGGTAGGACCCATGAAGTGCACCCCAGAAGCAGATACAACACTGCAAGATTTGAAGACGTACTTGTCCTCCGTGCCCACTTTTGTTGCTCCCAAATCACAAGAGTTGTTGCTGCTATATCTGGCAGCAACTAATCAAGTTGTTAGTGCAGCACTAGTGGCGTAGCGGGAAGTGGAGGAAGCAGCAGCCTCAGCTAGCGTCCCTTCCAGGGGGGGAGTGAGAACATCCTGGCAACGCCAGAAATGGATCAGGACAAAGAAGAGCGCGGCAGCAGAAACAACCCTAAGGACGTGGCTAGGAAGAAAGTGGTGAAGTGCCCGGTGTACTTCATCAGCTCCCTATTGCAGGGGCTAGATCTAGGTACTCTTGTGTGCAAAAGTTGATTTTTGGCCTTGTCATGGCCTCAAGGAAATTATGCCACTACATCCAAGCCCATGAGATCACGGCTGTCACCCGCTTTCCTTTGCAAAGGATAGTCCGAAACCCTGAGGCTACCGAAAGAATAATGGAGTGGGCATTGGAGTTATCCAGCTTTGGCCTAAAATTTGAAAGCACCTCAATGATTTAGAGCAGGGCATTGGGAGAGTTTATTGTAGAATGGACGCCAACCCCTGATGAAGAAGTGCTGGAAACTATTATTCCTAGCAAGGAAGCACCCCAAGAGTGGATCATGTATTTCGATGGTGCCTTCTCCCTACAAGGTGCAGTGGCTGGCGTACTTCTCATTGCTCCCACTGGAGAGCACATGAAGTACATTGTCCAGATGCATTTTCCCCGGGAGGAGGCGACCAACAATACAACAGAGTATGAAGGGCTCCTTGCCAGGCTCAAGATTGCCACTGAACTGGGAATCAAGAAGCTGTTCATTCGAGGAGATTCACAACTTGTGGTGGGACAAGTCAACAAGGGTTACCAAAGTCCATTGATGGAGGCATACATTGAGGAAGTGAGAAGACTGGACGAGCACTTTGACAGATTGCAAACAGAGCACGTACCCCGTGCGGAAAACAACATTGCTGATCATCTATCAAATTGTGCTGAACAAAAGCTTCTTGTGGAACCAGGAACTTTTGTTCTCCATCTTACTCAGCCCTCTGTATCCCCGGCAACAATGGCCAGAAAGAGCAGGAAACTAGACTCCGGTAAGCCTCTCCCGGTAAAGCCTCTCGGGGCTCCTGGCAAGGACCCTGCCGAAAAAAACTCCCCTTCGATTGGCGGGCCGCACCCCCCTATCTGGCCACTGTTCCCCGTAGTCGAGGAACGCGCCCCCACAAATGAGGAGGTGCCTCTAGTACTTGTTGCCGAGCCCCAGGCTCCAAGTTGGGCAAGGCACATAGTCCACTTCCTCCAAACCGGAGAACTTCCCGAAGAGTAAGAAGAAGCTGAAAGAGTATCAGGGGGACGGTATGTATCAGTTTATCGATGACACACTACACAAAAGAAGGCCCAATGGTGTGAAATTGAAGTGCATTTGTCGGGAGGATGGAAAGGAACTGCTGGCAGAAATACACAAAGCCATGTGCGGCTCCCACATTGGATCAATGGCGTTGGTTGGGAAAGCATTCCGGCAAGGATTCTATTGGCCCACAGATCTCCAAGATGCGGTTGTTGTGGTTCTAAGTCTGACAGTAGAATGGAGGGTAGGGATGTAGAGGCGAGATCTTAGCTATGGAGGAGTTGTACACGAGAGTTTTACGAGTTCAGGCCCTTCTCAGAGGAAGTAACAGCCCTACGTCTCGGAGCCCGGAGGCGGACGACTGGATTATATGCGTGTGTGTTACAGGGGGTGCGAACCTTTGTGCCTGTGGAGGGGGGTGGCTTATATAGAGTGCGCCAAGACCCGAGCCAGCCCACGACACAGAGTGTTTAAGGTACATTGAAGAGAGAACGTTACTGGTAACGCCCACATTAAAGTGTTGTAAATGTCAATTAAGTCTATAAGTAAATGCTCGACCGTTGCATAGGCAGAGTGGCTTTAGCTCTTCTGCCCGTCGAGTGACTTCTGCGACGGTCGAGTGACATCGATTCTTCCGAGTGGAACGTTTCTGGTCGAGTGGATGATGGTACCCTTTGGATGATCCTGGCTTTAGGGTGCTGTCCTAGGGGAGGATGTCTAGGTCAGGTCTATGACCCTACCCTAGGTACGTAGCTTCATCATTAGCCCCCGAATGGTTCAGGGTTCGAGTGGAGAAGGAGCTGATAATCCCTCCGATTCAGCTTTTGTGCTTTGATAATGTCTCGCCCAGAGGTCGAATGAACTTCCATGATGGCTTCAACTGCTTGTTCAGTCGTCCTGATCCATTCTTGGTTTTGTCGAGTGAACTTTCGTTGTTAAGTTTCGAGTGTTGATATGGGAAAAATCTTCTATCTGACGGGTTGTTCTGCCGTCTGCGGATTTCACGGGATTCAAATTTTGGGAAGCGCACCGAGCGGAGGAGGCCGCAGTAATCGGGACGGATTAGGCAGGCCACCTCGATCTCCGTGCCACCTTTTTTGCCACGTATCGCGCGCACCTGTTGCGGGATTTGATAAGATCATCCAGGCCTACAAGTCAGTAACTCGGAAGCGACCTTATATAAGGCGTCGGACCGGGGCCTTTGAACAGTGCGCCCCCACTCTTCTTCCTCCTCCTCAGATTCCTCCGCTGCG
Source organism: Triticum urartu (assembly GCF_056163025.1). Lineage (NCBI taxonomy): Eukaryota > Viridiplantae > Streptophyta > Magnoliopsida > Poales > Poaceae > Triticum > Triticum urartu. The sequence goes on along the minus strand of NC_141876.1, from coordinate 227,552,801 downwards.
CCTGCTTCTGCTCTCGGCGTCGTCGCCCCGCTCGAACTTGACTCGCTGCCATGGGGAAGGAGAAGACGGTGGCGTTGGAGCGTGCGAAGAAGGCAACGGTGAAGGCGAAAGGGAAGAAGACCAGCCGGGGCGGATCTTCGTCGAGGTCCGGCCTGCCGCCTGGCTGGATCCAGGGCGACTGGATCTGCTCGACAATCAGTCAAGATGACATTGATGACCTGGTTGAGGGGGGACTGATCCCCCATGAATCGGTGCGGCTCCCGGGGAACGAGACCGAGTCGCAGCCGTAGGAGGGTGAGTGCGTCCTCCTCGCCACTCATGTCGACCGCGGGTTTTCTTTGCCTCCCCACCCTTCCTTCGTGGTTTCTTGAACTTCTTCGGGGCTCAACTCCACCACTTTTCTCCAAACACCATCGTGTACCTCGCTGCTTTCGTGTCTATGTGCGAGAATTTCTTGGGTTGCCGACCACACTAGGATCTCTTCAAGCACATATTCACATGTCGCTCCTAGACGGTCAAGAAGGCCAACCCGAGTGGCGAGAGGACGCACGTGATATAGATGTGCGGGGGTCTTGGAATCCAAATGAGGAACAAGAGTACCTTCCCAGCTATGATCCTTCCCGACTCGGTCCGGGGCTGGCAGTCGACCTGGTTTTACTGCAAGGACCAGCCGACCCCGGTTCAGTCGATTGGACTTCCACCCTTATCCATGGCTCGAGTGATCCCGGAAGAGAAGGCGCATGTGAAGGTGTTGGTCGAGAGGGTCATCCAACTTGTCCGCGACGGAGTGACTGGTATGGACCTGCTGGAGGTCTTCCTCAGTCGATGCATCCAACCACTCCAAGCACGTGACCATTCGATGTGGATGTACTCGGGACTCGAGGATTCCACTCGGATCCAACCGGAGGATGTTAGTGAGGACACAGTGGAGATGTGGCTGAGAGGTATTACTGGCAACAAGGATAATCCCCGGGGGTCCAGGAGGGTGGTTCCATTCGACCATTTGCGCCAGCCGGAACAGGTACAATTTTGCATTGTTGAGTGTCTTCTTGATTTACTATGTAACATCTTGTTGACGGTCGACTGTCTTTCTTTTGTTCATTTTCTTTTCAGGCTCTTATTGATATGTACTCGATGCCCAATGGAGTGCAGGAGAAAAATGTCGAGGAAGAGGTGAGTGGGGGCGAGAGTGGTGAGTGGAACTCGGATGCAGAGGAGGACGAGGTGAGCGACGACCCAAGTGACGAAGAAGAGGTCGACTCGCCTCCTCGCAGAGAAAGGAGGTCCAAGCACGCTCACGACCCGACAAACACCCCTGACCTGGTGACCGCACCGACTGGGCAGTCTTCAAAGCGCCCTCAGACGTCTTCTCCGGTGCCAACTGAGAAGGGACCGAAACAGCTCAAGACTGCGCCGCCTCCTGCGCCGAAACCGTTGAAGGCCACATCCTCTAAACCGCCGAAGGCTTCGCCCAGAATCAAAGTGACCATTCCTACCATCTCCGGGTAATCATCTGACCCAATCTTTTGGTCGACTCGAGCAACAGAACATAACCGACTGAAAGTTGACATTTGCAGTGCTGCTACCTATGGAACTTCTTCCCGCCAATATCGGACGAGGAAATGGAAGACGCGGTTACCTCCAACCCAGGTAAAATTCTCGTGATCTTGTTCTTGATTATTTGGCCGATCAAATTCTGGCAATTCACTTGGGGTCGACTGATTTATTTGCAGCCCCACCCAACGTTATCGAGCTTCCGGATGATGATGAAGATGTGGCCCCGAGGCCCAGAAAGAATAAAAAAGTAGCGGCTGGCAAGACATCTCAGCCGGGACTGACGATGAAACCAACTGTCCGACAACCTGAAGATGCAGGTGGGGCCTCTGTAACTTTTGCTGTCCCATTGTCGAGTGAGCGCCCTACACCGTCAATTGTACCAGTATTTCCTTCAGCCGCCCAACCCTATGCCTCGGAGCTCCAAGCTGCCGCATCTGGGCCGTCTGCCCCTTTCTTCACCAAATATCATATTCCGGAAAGCCAGTCGGACGCCGCTACGGAGGCTATCCGTCAGGCTAACGTGATGATGGAGCGGATGAAGACGGTGCACGAGAACAACCAGGCTTCTTACGATGCCACCGCGGCTCTTCGGGCCAATGTCCAGGTAAGTTGGCTTTCGACTGACCTTGTTCTATTAGGATATGCTACCTGAAATATTTTCTTTCATACAATCTCTTATTGTTTGCGTCGAATCTGTACACCCACTAGGTATTTTGTTGTCTTTAGTATTTGTGCTCTTCCGTTCGGCCTGGGCGAGTGGGATCTGAACCGGTGGGGGCACGCTAAGTGCACCCACTGGGTGTAGTCCCCGAGACTGCAGTCGACTGCGGGTAGTCGACTGGGGTCTGAGTACTTTTCACTTTCCTTTCTTCCACTTGATTCGGGCGGACCGACCGAGTGGGATCTGAAACAGTGGGGGCACGTCAAGTGCACCCACTAGGTGTAGTCCCCGAGACCGCGGTCGACTGCTGGCAGTCGGCCGGGTCTGAATAGTTCTTCAGTCTTTCTTCTCTTTTTTTACTCGACCCGGGCGGACCGGTCGAGTGGGGTCTGAATCATTGGGGGGACGCCAAGTGCACCCATTAGGTGTAGTCCCCGAGACCGCGGTCGACTGCGGGCAGTCGGCTGGGGTCTGAGTAAACTTTTAAGTTTTATTCACTCAGAAGTAAATAATCTTTGATCTTGTCGATTGACATGTCTTTTACCTTCTGCAAAAATCTTGTACTCTCATTTTTAAGTTCGCCGAATTTGAGAAGCAGAGGCAACTCAACCTTGACTTGGGCTGGCCCAACAAAAATTGAAGAAAGCTCAAGATGAAGCTGCTGGTATGGAAGGTAACTGCCTGTCAACTGTTCACGTCGATCATCCTTTAAAATATTTCTTCGATCTCTTGTTTGATCCGATTGCTTATTTTGAAGAGAAAATTAGGTTGGCTCTGGAGAAGAAGGACTTGGACCTTGCAGCTGCGCAGAAGGAAGCTCAAGATAAGACCGCCCTTGCAGACCAGAAGCTGGCTTTGGTCGGAGTGCTGGAAGAAGAAGTAAGCAAGCTGAAGTCCTCGCTCACTGAATCCTACCGAGAGGTAACTCGTCTGAAGAAGGATAAGATGGTTCTGAATGAGAAGCTGGAGTCCGCGGCTCGTAAGAGAAATGACGTGGAAGCTTATCTGAGAACTCTTGCCAAGAAGCTCTTTCTCATGCTTGAAGGTACTCCTTTTAATCCAACTGCTCTACTGCTTGTGAGTTATCCCAGTCCAGTCGACTCACTAACTCCTTGACTGCAGAATTCTGCCAAAACTTTGACGAGGAGACTAGAAGGATCGAGACGGGTTTGGACCCTATTGTTTCTCCAGTCGGCGACGAGGCTGCCATTAATGTGCTTCGACTAGAATCCCGTGTCGCTAGTGTTACAAGTTACCTCGCTCGTCTGAAGGTGGCAGTTTCACGGATTGACTCATCACTCTGGCCAAGGGCGACGCTTCAAAATGACCTCAAGTCTTTGATGACTCGGCTCAACGAGGTCCCTGGTCAAGTGCGAGAGTGGAAGAAGTCCTCTGCCTGGTGTGGTGCTGACGTGGCGTTGTCCTTGCTAAGAGTCCACTGCAAGGAAGCCCGCGAAGATAAGCTGGCGGCGATCAAGGTCGCCAACACCAAAAGACACGATTTCCAATCCTCTATGGAGACTTTCATATTTGCCGCCAGTCGGATTGCAGATGGAATCGACTTGGACAAATTCGTTGAACCTGCCAGCCCTCCTCCTGCCGAATGAACAAACTTTGAGATTTAAACTTGCCTTAAATTTGCCTCGGGATGCCGAGTGGTTGTTGTAACCATTAAAATCCTTCGGGCTTGGTGCTCGAATACTTTTGATCCGTCGCCTGGAATTCTTAGGATATATCTGAACTTGGCTTATTTCTGAATATGTTCGTATTTGCCTTTGCATGGAATTTGCTCTTTGGGATGTAGCCCTAAAGTGGAGAGTTCAATCGACCTGCGCCTTGTCATCCCTGCGGGTAGGTATGGGACGCACATTGTATTTGTGGCGTAGCTCGGACAAGAAGGTCGCGGTCGACCTGCACCTCGTCGTCCTTGCGAATGGGGATGAAGTGTACGTTGTACTTGTGGCGTAGCTCGAAGTAAAAGGCCGCGGTTGACCTACACCTCGTCGTCCTTGTGGATAGGGATGGAGCGTACGTTGTACTTGTGGCGCAGCTCCTAAGTGCAGTCAACCTATACCTCGTCGTCCTTGCAGATAGGGACATATTTTAAACCTTAGGAGAATACTAGACTGCAGCTAAGCATGTGAGTGGGAGGGTTGATCACCACTCGGTAGGATTTTTTAAACTTAGGCGAGTACTGGACTGCAGCTAAGCCTCCGAGTGGGAGGGTTGCTCACCACTCGGTAGGATTTTTTAAACTTAGGCGAGTACTGGACTGCAGCTAAGCCCCTGAGTGAGAGGGTTGCTCACCACTCGGTAGGATTTTACAAACTTAGGCGAGTACTGGACTGCAGCTAAGCCCCCGAGTGGGAGGGTTGCTCATCACTCGGTAGGATTTTTCAAACTTAGGCGAGTACTAGACTACAGCTAAGCCCCCGAGTGGGAGGGTTGCTCATCACTCGGTAGGATATTTCAAACTTAGGCAAGTACTAGACTGCAGCTAAGCCCCCGAGTGGGAGGGTTGCTCATCACTCGGTACGATTTTTAAAACTTAGGCGAGTACTGGACTGCAGCTAAGCCCCCGAGTGGGAGGGTTGCTCACCACTCGGTAGGATTTTACAAACTTAGGCGAAACGGATTCGCAGCTAAGCCCCCGAGTGAGAGGCTTGCTCACCACTCGGTAGGATTTTACAAACTTAGGCGAGTACTGGACTACAGCTAAGCCCCTGAGTTGGAGGGTTGCTCACCACTCGATAGGATTTTACAAACTTAGGCGAGTACTGGACTGCAGCTAAGCCCCCGAGTGGGAGGGCTGCTCATCACTCGGTAGGATTTTTCAAACTTAGGAGAGTACTGGACTGTAGCAAAGCCCCCGAGTGGGAGGGTTGCTCACCACTCGGTAGGATTTTACAAACTTAGGCGAAACGGATTCGCAGCTAAGCCCCCGAGTGAGAGGGTTGCTCACCACTCGGTAGGATTTTACAAACTTAGGCGAGTACTGGACTGCAGCTAAGCCCCCGAGTGGGAGGGTTGCTCGCCACTCGGTAGGATTTTACAAACTTAGGCGAGTACTGGACTGCACCTAAGCCCCCGAGTGGGAGGGTTGCTCACCACTCGGTAGGATTTTACAAACTTAGGCGAGTACTGGACTGCAGCTAAGCCCCCGAGTGAGAGGCTTGCTCACCACTCGGTAGGATTTTTTAAACATAGGCGAAACGGATTCGCAGCTAAGCCCCTGAGTGAGAGGCTTGCTCATCACTCGGTAGGATTTTCTTTTGAACTTAGGCGAAACGGATTCGCTGCTAAGTCACCCACTGGGGGATTTCAGACGCAAATAAAAGCAACAACAATTGTTCAAGAGGACTGTAAAGCTCTTGTCTTTGATAAACAAATTACAAAGGTATTTCTTATTACATTTTATTCGAACGAGTACTTAAGTATAAAATGGGTGGAGCAGCTCCGCATTCCAAGCCCGTGGCTCGTCCTTCTTATGCTCGACATTGTAAAGGTGTTATGCTCCATTGTGGAGCACTTTGGTGACAATGAAGGGACCTTCCCAAGCCTGGGCGAGCTTGTGCGGTTTTTGCCGATCCACTCGAAGAACCAAGTCACCCTCTTGAAAGGCTCGACCCTTCACGTGTCTAGCGTGGAATCGACGCAAGTCTTGCTGATAAATGGTTGACCGGATCAAGGCCATCTCTCTTTCCTCCTCAACTCGTGGTGCATTATGAAGCAAGTCGCTCGGTAGTATAGCTTCAGCCCCATAGACCAAGAAGAATGGAGTTCGGCCAGTCGGCCGATTGGGAGTTGTCCTCAATCCCCAAAGCACTAATGGAAGTTCATCAACCCAGGCGCCCGCTGTGAGCTTGAGATCTCGCATCAGTCAGGGTTTCAGTCCTTTGAGAATCAGGTTGTTTGCTCTTTCTGCTTGTCCATTCGACTGGGGATGGGCGACTGAAGCATAGTCGACTCGTGTGCCTTGTGAGGCGTAGAAGGTTCTGAACTCATCAGAATCGAAGTTCGATCCGTTATCAGTGATGATGCTGTGCGGAACCCCATATCTGAATGTCAACTCTCTGATGAAGCTGACAGTAGTACTAGCTTCAAGATTCTTAATAGGCTTGATTTCGATCCATTTGGTAAACTTATCGACTGCTACAAGCACATGAGTGAAGCCACTCCTACTAGTCCTTAGTGGACCAACCATGTCCAATCCCCAAAAAGCAAAGTGCCAGACGAGTGGAATGGTCTTCAGGGCCGATGCAGGTTTGTGCGACATGTTGGAGTAGAACTGGAAGCCTTCACATATGTCGACTATATCTTTCACCATTTCATTTGCTCATGGCCAATAAAATCCAGCTCGGTATGCTTTAGCCACAATGGTCCGAGAGGACGCATGGTGACCACAGGTCCCCGAATATATGTCGTGGAGGATCACTCGACCTTCTTCTGGCGTTATGCATTTCTGGCTGACCCCAGTTGCACTTTCTTTGAACAGTTGTCCTCTTATTAGAGTAAAGGTCTTGGATCGATGGATGATCTGTCGAGCCTCTTCTTTATCCTCTGGGAGCTCTTTCCTAAGGATATATGCAATGTATGGCACTGTCTAGTTGGGAATGATGACCAACACCTCCATGATCAAGTCGACCACGGCTGGGACCTCGACTTTAGTCAGATCTGTGGCACTCTTAGGCTGCGGGGGCTCCTCAGCGAAGGGATCTTCTTGAACTGAAGGTGCATGAATATGCTCCAGGAACACATTACTGGGAATAGCTTCTCTCTTGGAGCCTATCTTTGCTAAATCATCTGCTGCTTGATTTTTCAGTTGGGGTACATGATGGAGCTCTAACCCCTCAAACTTCTTTTCCAACTTCCTCACCGCGTTGAAGTAACCATTCATGGCTGGGCTTCTGACGTCCCACTCCTTCATCACTTGATTGACTACCAAATCTGAGTCGCCATAGACCATGAGGCGACGGACGCCGAGTGAGATGGCCATACGCAACCCATACAAGAGTGCTTCATATTCTGCTTCATTATTGGAGGAATCAAAGTGAATCGGGAGAACATATCTGAGCTTGTCTCCTCGGGGGTATACCAGTACCACCCCAGCACCGGAACCATTCAACATCTTGGAACGATCAAAGAACATGGTCCGGTGTTCTGTGTGAACTTGAGTCGGCAGTTGTTGTTCAATCCGCTCGGCGAGGAAATCCGCTATTGCTTGGGACTTGATAGCTTTCTTTGCATTGAACTTGATATCTAAGGGAAGGAGTTCAATCGCCCACTTTGCCACTCGGCCAGTTGCATCTCTGTTGTTTAGAATCTCTGATAATGGAGCGTCGCTGACGACTGTAATGGAGTGATCAGAGAAGTAATGTGCAACCTTCTTCGTGGTCATATAAATCCCATAAACAAGCTTCTGATAATGTGGATATCTTTGCTTCGATGGAGTCAAAATTCAGAGACATAGTATACTGGGCGCTGAACTTTGTAGGCTTTTCCTTCTACTTCTTGCTCGACCGTAAGTACTGTACTGACAACTTGTCCAGTGGCTGCAATGTAAAGCAGTAAAGGCTCTTTGCTGATTGGAGCAGCAAGCACCAGCTGGGTGGAAAGTAGGGCTTCGAGCTCTGCAAATGCTGCATCAGCTTCAGGAGTCCACTCGAACTTATCTGACTTCTTCATCAGTCGGTAAAGAGGCAGTGCCTTTTCACCGAGGCGAGAAATGAATCGACTTAGGGCGGCCAAACAACCAGTAAGCTTTTGGACATCATGCACATGCACAGGGCATTTCATCCGGAGTATGGCACCTACTTTCTCTGGGTTAGCGTCGATCCCTCATTCGGAAATGAGAAAACCGAGTAATTTTCCGCCTGGAACTCCAAATGTGCACTTTGATGGATTGAGCTTGATATCATACCTTCTAAGGTTGGCAAAGGTTTCAGCAAGGTCAGCCAGTAGGTCGGAACCTTTACGTGACTTGACCACAATGTCATCCATGTATGCTTCCACATTCCGACTGATCTGAGTGAGCAAGCACTTCTGAATCATCCGCATGAATGTGGCTCCAACGTTCTTCAAACCGAATGGCATAGTGACATAACAGGAGCACCCAAATGGGGTGAGGAAAGCTGTTTTTATCTCATCGGGTCCATACAGACGGATCAGATGATACCCGGAATAAGCATCCAAAAATGACAAACGCTCACACCCCACAGTCGAGTCGACTATTTGGTTAATGCGAGCGAGAGGAAAGTGATCTTTCGAGCAGGCCCGATTGATATGTTTGAAGTCGATGCACATGCGAAGTGAGTCGTCCTTCTTTGGGACCATGACAACATTAGCTAACCACTCGGAGTGGTAAATCTCTCGGATAAACTCAGCTGCCAGAAGTCGAGCCACTTCTTCACCGATTGCCTTCTTCTTATGTATGGCGGACCGTCGAAGATGTTCTTTGACTGGTTTCACCTTTGGGTCGACTCGCAAACAATGCTCAGCCAGTCCCCTGGGAACACCTGGCATGTTAGAAGGTTTCCATGCAAAGATGTCCTAGTTCTCATGGAGGAACTGGATGAGTGCTTCTTCCTATTTGGAGTCGAGTGTTGTTGAAATGTGAGTCGGAGCAGCATTGGGATCCGTTAGATGAATATGAATCGGCTTCATTTCACCAGATGTCTGGAATGCTGAATCTGTGGCAGGCTTCCTAGCTCGCAACAAATCACTCGGATCTGCATTTTTTTGATACTCCTGCAACTCCACTACTCCCATCTTTGCATCGGCGATCTTTGAGCCCTTCTGGAAGCACTCTTCTGCCTTCTTTCGACTGCCGGTGATAGTGATCACCCCTTTAGGACCAGGCATCTTCAATTTGAGGTACATGTAACATGGTCGAGCCATAAAACGTGCATAAGCCGGCCTGCCTAGAATAGCATGATAAGCACTCTGGAAATCCACAACTTGAAATGTCAACTTTTCTTTGCGGTAATTCTTGGAATCACCAAAAACTACATCAAGGGCGATCTGGCCGAGTGACGCAACCTTCTTGCCAGGTATAACTCCATGGAAACTCATATTAATTTCACTAATTCTGGACATCGGAATGCCCATTGTCACCATCCATCAGAACCTTAGTCAATTGAGTGCCTTCGACTACTGGGTCGACCACCAGCGCTTGCCTCCCAGGGGTGGCTATGTGCGCTGGGTGATCGGACTGGTCGAATGTAATGGCAGTCTGAGACCACTTCAAATAACTGGGTGTCACTGGAGCGACCATGTTCACTTCTTTGTTGATGACTTTCAGTCGACTCTTACTCTCAACATCAGCGAAAATCATAAGAGTGGAATTGACATGGGGGTAACCATCATTGTCCTCCTCCTCATCCTCAACTTTGTCCACTTTGTTCTCCTTTTCCTTGGGCTGTTTCTCTCGGAATTGCTTGATTGGGAGTCGACACTTTCGAGTGGTATGCTTCGGGTAAATGAAATTACCCTCTTCATCTTTTTTGGTGTGAATGTGGCATGGTAAATCTAGCACATAATTTCCATCATGATCTTTTACTTCCTTGAGTCACGGCTAAGGCTTCACCAGGAGCGGCTGGCTCGGCTTTGCGCTTCTGCTTCCGATTGGAGTTCTCTCCTCCGGTTGTGTGGGTGAGTGTTTTGTGCTTGCCACTTCGGAGCTGGTCTTCTTCTTCACCATTAGCATACTTGGTGGCAATCTCCATCATCCGAGTCAGAGTCATATCTCCTTTCCGATCGAATTTCAGATTCAACTCCCGATACTTGACGCCTTCTTTGAAGGCACAAATTGCCTGGTGATCCGACACATTCTCCATTGTGTGGTGCAACGTGATCCATCTCTGGATATAATCCCTCAAAGTTTCATTCGGTTTCTGAACGCAACACTGTAATTCTGTCAGCCCTACCGGTCATTTGCAAGTACCTTCAAATGTTCTGACAAACACTTGGGCAAGATCTTCCCAAGTATAAATACTACCAGGCGCCAACTGATTTAGCCACGCTCTGGCCGAGCCCTCTAACATCAAAGGAAGGTGCTTCATGGCCACTTCATCGTTGCCACCACCAATTTGTACAGCCACTCAGTAATCCTCAAGCCAAGTGTCAGGCTTGGACTCACCAGTGAACTTACTGACTCCAGTCGCCAATCTGAAGTTGGGAGGAATCGTCATAGCCCTTATGGCTCTACTGAAGCACTCTAGACCAGAGACATGCACTCTGCTGCTGGTTGGAAAATCCCTGTCGTGGTCTTCTCTGTCAGCTCTGTTTCTGTCGACTAGGCCCTGAACGAGAATAGATCTCGCGTCAAAGCCCGGTTCCCTGGGGTTGACTGGAATCCTTCGCCCACCACTGTGAGGACGTCTGTCATCATGCTGCCCAGGCACGTATGACCCACTCCTTGGGGGAGGCGTGGGCACTCGACGACGATCATCGTGATCTAGTCGGTGATCATACTGCTAGCGGATTCTATACGGATCTCGCTGGTCTCCACGTCACTCACACCTCGGGGGCGATCTCGGGCTGTGAGCCGACTGGACTGCGTCTGCGACCACGGATCTGCTATGGATCCTATTCCGCGACTGGGATACTGTTGTATTCTATTCTCCCACTGCTCCGAGCAAAGCCTGGATCTGCACCAAACCTCGACCAGCCTCTGACTAGGAAGGTTGTATTGACTCCTCTATTCGGGCCGCAGCTGCAAGATTCTGGATCGGAGTTCGGTATACCTGAGTTGGAGGCGGAAAAAGTTGGCGTCGACTGGACTCGGGGATACGCTGCCGAGCACGCGCGTCGAGTGCGCGCTGGAGGTTCTCCAATCGAGTGCGCTCAGCCAAGTTGGCTAGGCGCGCCTGTAGGATCGAAAGTATGTCTAGAGGGGGGGTGATTAGACTACTTGACCAAATAAAAACTTAACCTTTTCCCAATTTTAGTTCTTGGCAGATTTTAGCTATTGTAGGACAAGTCAAGCAATCATCACACAATTCAAGCAAGCATGCAAAGAGTATATTGGCAGCGGAAAGTAAAGGATGCAACTTGCAAGAATGTAAAGGGAAGGGTTTGGAGAATTCAAACGCAATTGGAGACACGGATGTTTTTCCCGTGGTTCGGATAGGTGGTGCTATCCTACATCCACGTTGATGGAGACTTCAACCCACGAAGGGTAACGGTCGCACGAGTCCACGGAGGGCTCCACCCACGAAGGGTCCACGAAGTAGCAACCTTGTCTATCCCACCATGGCCATCGCCCACGAAGGACTTGCCTCACTAGCGGTAGATCTTCACGAAGTAGGCGATCTCCTTGCCCTTACAAACTCCTTGGTTCAACTCCACAACCTTGTCGGAGGCTCCCAAGTGACACCTAGCCAATCTAGGAGACACCACTCTCCAAGAAGTAACAAATGGTGTGTTGATGATGAACTCCTTGCTCTTGTGCTTCAAATGATAGTCTCCCCAACACTCAACTCTCTCTCATAGGATTTGGATTTTTTGGAAAGAAGATTTGAGTGGAAAGCAACTTGGGGAAGGCTAGAGATCAAGATTCATATGGTAGGAATGGAATATCTTGGTCTCAACACATGAGTTGGTGGTTCTCTCTCAGAACATATGAGTTGGAATTGTGTATGTGTTCTGATGGCTCTCTCCACGAATGAAGAGGAGGTGGAGGGGTATATATAGCCTCCACACAAAATCCAACCGTTACACACAGTTTTCCAATCTCGGTGGGACCGAATCAACAAACTCGGTCGGACCGAAAAGGTAAACCTAGTGACCGTTAGAGATTTTCGGTGGGACTGACATGCAACTCGGTAGGACCAATATGGTTAGGGTTTGGGCATAACGTAATCTCGGTGAGACCGATTACACAAACTCGGTGAGACTGAGTTTGGTAATAAGCTAACCAGAGAGTTGGTCAGGTAAACTCGGTGGGACCGATTTGCTCTTTCGGTGAGACCGAAAAGTTACAAAAAGGAAACGGAGAGTTTACACTGCAATCTCGGTGGGACCGGTTCGCTCTTTTGGTGAGACTGAAAAGTTACGAAAGGGAAACAGAGAGTTTGCAATCCCATCTCAGTGAGACCGAGATCCCTATTGGTAGAACCGAATTGCTAGGGTTTGGCAGTGGCTTATGACAAGTGAAACTCGGTGGCGCCGGATAGAAAGAATCGGTAGGACTGAGTTTGGCTTAGGGTTTAGGTCATATGTGGAAGTGGGAAAGTAGATGAGGATTTTGGAGCATATCATTAAGCACATGAAGCAAGAGGCTCATTAAGCAACACCTCATCCCTCCTTGATAGTATTGGCTTTTCCTAAAGACTCAATGTGATCTTGGATCACTAAAATATAAAATGAAGAGTCTTGAGCTTTTGAGCTTGAGCCAATCCTTTGTCCTTAGCATTTTGAGGGTTCCACTTTCACATCCATGCCATGCCAATCATTGAGCTTTCCTGAAATAGTCATCTTGGAATAGCATTAGCTCAATGAGCTATATGTTGTTATGAATTACCAAAACCACCTAGGGATAGTTGCACTTTCAATATCCCCCTTTTTGGTAATTGATGACAACATATAGATCAAAGCTTCGACAAATGATAATAAGCATGAAATATATCGTCGCTTTGAGAAGTATGTGACAAGTAAGAGCTCCCCCTAAATTTGTGCATATTTAAAATTTGCTTTGGACTGCAAATGCACAAAGAGTTAGAGTCATGGGTTACTCTTCCATGTCACATACATCTTGGTGGAGCGCTTAAAATGATAAGAATGAAATACATGCACTCATCACCAAGAATAGTGAATGATCACATAAGATAGATAAGATGATAATATTAAGCAAACATTAAGTGTAGCTTATGATCAAACACATGATCATCAATGTCTCACGAGCAATGACATAGTATCTCACACAAAAGCAAACAAAGTTCGAAAAACCACCAAATAAAACAAGAGAGAATAAAAGCAACACTCTCTCTCGAAGCCTATGATCTATACATTTTCTCCCCCTTTGGCAACAAGTTACCAAAAAGTTCCTAGAAAATGCATAGTGCTAAGTCAACACTCAGGCTTGATCTTCAGGTGGTGGTGGAGTCTGGAGCACTCCAAGGTAGTACTCTTCGTTGTCCTTGATGTATTGCCAATCAACCCATCTCATATCACAGACAATTGGCTTCTTGTCTAGCATCATTGTCTCATAAAAGTCTTGCTGCTCCTTGGTGTGAAACCTGTAGTCAACTGCAGTCCTTCTCCTTGAAGCATACGGGTCTGCTTCTCTCCACTTCCGGAACCCTGAATCTCTCCTGAGTTTCATATCCTCAGCCATAGGATGAGCATCGTTGTGGTCTGGGATCTTGGGCTTGAGCTTTCTAAGAACATTCTCTTCTTCTTCTTCTTCTTCTGCAGCTTCAGGCACTGGGGCCTTGTTCTTCTCAGTAGCTGGGATGCTTCTTGTGTTCCTCTTTGGCTTTGGCTTTGGAGCTGGCTTGGCCTTGGAAGCAGCTGCCCCTGTTCTTATGGCATCACCCATCAGCTTGGGTGCCTTAGGTGCTGGTGCAGCTACCTCTTCTTGTTCCTCCTCATCTTCCATGATGGAAGCCTTGCCAAGCACTCTGGCAGTGGTAGTTCTGGCCCTCTTCTTTTTCTTGTCCTGGCCAATTTCTTCCTCTTCAGATTCCATAGTGAGTTTCATAGTTTCCTCAGGAACAGCCTTCCTAGGCTCGGAGGTAGGAACTCTCCTAGTAGGTGCCTTTTTGTGCATTCCTGGTTTGATGGCTGCAGCTGAGCCATACTCTTTCTTGAGCACAACTCTCTTGGAAGTTGCTTCCTCTTCTGCCACATAATCCTCATCTTCTGAGTCTGAGGTTCTCTTCTTTCTCTGTCTTGTGGCAGCTTTAGGCAGATTGCTAGGGGTGCTCCTGCTGCCATCATCTGAGGAACTTGAGGGACTAGTGCCCTCACTCATCTGCACTTGCTGCTCTGACAAGTTCTGGCTATCACTTTGGTCTGACATGATGCAAACTCTGACTGCTGACCCTGTGAATAGGTTATAGATGAGATAGAGTGGATAAGCATCACAAAATGCAGAGATTTTTGCAAAAGAAAAATTCAAAAACTTAGTTTTAGTTTCCCACTGAAAGCATCTCGGATCTACCGATTTCTAAACTCGGTGATACCGAAGCAGTTTTGGCACCTAAACTAGTGAACTCGGTCAGACCGAGTCACAGTTCGGTGGCACCGAGACTGCTAGGGTTTCACAGAGTTCCAAAATCGGTCACACCGATAAGTAATTCTCGGTCAGACCGAGTCTCACTTGTGCAATGGCATAAGCCAAATCGGTGGGACCGAGTTTTTCAACTTGGTGGGTCCGAGATGGTTTCGGCGGAAACCTAACCCTAAAATTTTCGAATTAAACCTAATCTACGAGTTCATTGACTGGATAGAAGTTTAACAAATGTGGCAAGAATCATGATGATCACAATATGCTAAGAATCGGATTGGGGAATAGCACAAAGTTCGAGTCCATACCCTAGTTCGACGGAGACTCGCTACGGCGGCAACAGCGGGGTTGAATTTCCGTTGACGGTGACGGAGACCAGCGACTGGAGGCGGCTGGCGGCGAGGAGACGATCCGGAGACCAAGTTGGCAGAGCAGGCTATCGCGCGGGCGAAGGGGTTCGGAGAAATTTCCAATTTTTTGCCCGTGACTATATATAGCCCGACCCTGTCGGTGTGACCGAGTGGAACAACTCGGTGGCACCGAGATGCAAAACTGTATACAGTTGTTGCAACTCGGTGTGACCGAATGGTTCAAATCAGTTGCACCGAGATCGAAAACCTAGATCAACTTAATGATCTCGGTAGGACCAAAAGTAGGGTATCGGTCAGACCGAGAATCATAAAGAGGTTTTGGAAGTTTAAGTCTATGACGAATCGGGGACTCCGAACGCTCCTCACACAGAGTGGTTCGAATCTGACTTGATCAAATTTTGTGATGTAGCATGAATAGAGTTTGAGACGAGAAAAGCATAGATAGCTAGAGGAGGTTCTTAGGCATTCTTGTCCATCCACTTGGCAAAAGGAAATAAAACCAAACAATCAAAACAACAAGAGGATGTCCTGGAATGAGTAAAATATGCAACCAGCATGCTCACACAATAAGATGGCAAATGAAATATGTGACAAGGCATGCACAACCAATTCTAGCATCTATCAAGCAATTTGCGATGACAAGGTCATCTATATATGAGTATATTGACTTAGGAGTCAAGTGAGAACACTTGATCATAGGTCATACTCATTGTTTAAGCTCAAGTGGGGTTACCACTTTTACATAAAGCATTGTTGTGTTCACATCTTTAGAGTTGCTTTAGCTCAAGTCTTAGAGTAAAGCTCCCCCTAGATGTGATATCCCCCCTTAGAGGGATGAACTAACCTCGGGTTTTGTCGATGATGAATTCATGTAGATGTTGAAGATGTGGATGCTCAATGTTGATGTAGATCACTTGGAGCTATCCATTTGAGTGAATTGCACTTTCAATACCTACATGGGTTAGTCCCACAAGGAACAAACAAGGATATCCATAGACATAGAGTGTTGCACACACAAGATGATGTCCATGAAAACTTTTAGGTTACCTTGTCCCTTGTCTTACCGACAAGAGGGTTTGTGACTCCTTGAACTAGTGCAAGATGTGGAAGTTGATTGCACTTGTTCTTGCCAAAATGATAAGAGTGAAGTATGTTGGCGGAGTCACCCTCAAGAACTCTCTAATTCTTCTTCTTTTGGATCCACACCATCTTGATGGGAATCCTTGGAGTTGTAGTCATACTTGATGAAGTGGAACTTGAAGTAGTCTTGGGAATCCACTTGACTAAGGTCTTAGGAGCTTCTTCAAATGCATCAATTTCCTCTTGAAGCTTGTCCTTGCCTTTTTGCTTGTAGTCTTGTGGTGGAAGATCATCTTGAGCTTGTGTCCCCTTGAAAGAAGTATCATACTTCTCTTGTTGAGGAACAAACTTTGTCTTGGGGTATTGATCTTCTTCCCACTCAACTCCATTGGCATTGAACTTTCGTTCAAAACCAACACCTTGATTCTTTCGGTGCATTCCTTGCTTGCGCACAATTTCCTCGAATTGCTTACTCCCGGCAAGGCTTTTGTACACTCCTTTCTCTATAATTCCCTTCAATAAGCTATTTTCTTGCTCAAGTGTAACTTGGCTAAGAGAATCATTAGTGGAATCAAGAGAACTACTAGAAGCAACAATATTGGATTTAGCATGATCATTGTTACTGCTAGAGGAAGAATCTTTCCTGTTCTTGTTACTAGACTTGACTTGAGGCATGTAAGTGGATAAGAGTAAACGCTTGGCAATGTAAGAAGAACTTTTCCTGCAGAGATCATCATTGATTGCTTTTAAGAACTCATGCTCTTGCTCAAGATTGAGCTTTTCAAAGCGTAATTTCTCATGAGCTCTTAAAAGTTCTCGATGATCTTCGAAGATAGTTTCATGAGCTAACTTAAGAGTGTTTAGTTCTTTAGTTAGAGCCTCAATCTTCTCCTTATCATTGTCATTCGTTTTATCTTGATTAGCATGATTAATTGACGTTTCATCATAGTATTCATCACTAGAGTTGTCAACAATAAAATCATCACCTAACAAGTCATCTTCATCACTATTGAAATCAACATACTTGGGGTGTGTTACCTTAGGACCTTTGGCCATGAAGCATCTTCCAATCCCTTCATTTGGTGAGTCAAATATGTCGTAGGAGTTGGTTGACACAAGTGCTAGACCGGCAACACCTTCATCTTGAGTATCTTCGGAGTCGGAGTGATAACTTCTCTCGGAGTGGCTGTCGGAGTCGGAGCCGGATACCCATTCACCAACATGAGCTTGATGTCTTCGTTTTGTGTAGCTCCTTGATGATTTTTCCGTCCTTTCCGAATCCTTGCTTCTCCGTGAGTATCTTCGTTCATAACGATCATCTCTACTCCTCTCTCTTGGTGGTGATTCTTTGCTTCTTCTTTTTGGAGAATCTTCTCTTCTCTTGTAGGGAGCCATTGTAATAGTGTCCGGGTCTTCCACAACTGTAGCAGTTTCGCTCTCGACTAGAAGATCTTTTGTCATTGTAGGACCTTGACTTGAAGCTTCTATCTTTGCTTCTACTCTTGTAGAACTTGTTGAAGTTTTTCACCATTAAGCTCAATTCTTCATTGAAGTTTTGTTTCTCACTTGATGATGTAGGGGCTTCACATGAGGCTTTGTAGGCACCACTTCATTTGTTGTGAAGTTCCTCTTTATCCTTAAGTGACATCTCATGAGCAACAATTCTTCCAATCACCTCCGTTGGCTTGAGATCTTTGTAATTGGGCATCATTTGGATCAATGTGCACACGGTATCATATTTTCCATCCAAGGCTCTTAGAATCTTCTTGATGATGAATCTATCGGTCATCTCTTCACTTCCTAAGCCGGCAATCTCATTTGTGATGAGAGCAAGCCTAGAGTACATTTCAGCGACACCTTCACCATCCTTCATTTTGAACTTGTCAAGTTGACTTTGAAGCACATCCAACTTGGATTCCTTGACGGAGTCGGTACCTTCGTGCATATCAATCAAAGTGTCCGAAATTTCCTTTGGATTCTCAAGACGGCTGATTTTGTTGAATTCTTCGGGGCACAATCCGTTGAAGAGAATATCACAAGCTTGAGCATTGTATTGCAACATCTTCAACTCATCCGCGGTAACTTCACGGTTTGGTTCTTTCCCATCAAAGAAGTCACCTTGCAAACCAACACACACAATAGCTCAAACGGCGGGGTTATGTCCAAGAATATGCATTTTCATTTTATGCTTCCAACTAGCAAAATTAGTACCATCAAAGTAAGGACCTCTACGGTGATAATTTCCCTCGCTAGACGCCATACTCTCCTAGGTTGTGAAACCAAGGCTATGACCACCAAAAGCTATGGAGATCAAAGCAAATGGAGACCAAAGCTCTCATACCACTTGTAGGATCGAAAGTATGTCTAGAGGGGGGGGGTGATTAGACTACTTGACCAAATAAAAACTTAACCTTTTCCCAATTTTAGTTCTTGGCAGATTTTAGCTATTGTAGGACAAGTCAAGCAATCATCACACAATTCAAGCAAGCATGCAAAGAGTATATTGGCAGCGGAAAGTAAAGCATGCAACTTGCAAGAATGTAAAGGGAAGGGTTTGGAGAATTCAAACGCAATTGGAGACACAGATGTTTTTCCCGTGGTTCGGATAGGTGGTGCTATCCTACATCCACGTTGATGGAGACTTCAACCCACGAAGGGTAACGGTCGCGCGAGTCCACGGAGGGCTCCACCCACGAAGGGTCCACGAAGTAGCAACCTTGTCTATCCCACCATGGCCATCGCCCACGAAGGACTTGCCTCACTAGCGGTAGATCTTCACGAAGTAGGCGATCTCCTTGCCCTTACAAACTCCTTGGTTCAACTCCACAACCTTGTCGGAGGCTCCCAAGTGACACCTAGCCAATCTAGGAGACACCACTCTCCAAGAAGTAACAAATGGTGTGTTGATGATGAACTCCTTGCTCTTGTGCTTCAAATGATAGTCTCCCCAACACTCAACTCTCTCTCTCATAGGATTTGGATTTTTTGGAAAGAAGATTTGAGTGGAAAGCAACTTGGGGAAGGCTAGAGATCAAGATTCATATGGTAGGAATGGAATATCTTGGTCTCAACACATGAGTTGGTGGTTCTCTCTCAGAACATATGAGTTGGAATTGTGTATGTGTTCTGATGGCTCTCTCCACGAATGAAGAGGAGGTGGAGGGGTATATATAGCCTCCACACAAAATCCAACCGTTACACACAGTTTTCCAATCTCGGTGGGACCGAATCAACAAACTCGGTCGGACCGAAAAGGTAAACCTAGTGACCGTTAGAGATTTTCGGTGGGACTGACATGCAACTCGGTAGGACCAATATGGTTAGGGTTTGGGCATAACGTAATCTCGGTGAGACCGATTACACAAACTCGGTGAGACCGAGTTTGGTAATAAGCTAACCAGAGAGTTGGTCAGGTAAACTCGGTGGGACCGATTTGCTCTTTCGGTGAGACCGAAAAGTTACAAAAAGGAAACGGAGAGTTTACACTGCAATCTCGGTGGGACTGGTTCGCTCTTTCGGTGAGACTGAAAAGTTACGAAAGGGAAACAGAGAGTTTGCAATCCCATCTCGGTGAGACCGAGATCCCTATCGGTAGAACCGAATTGCTAGGGTTTGGCAGTGGCTTATGACAAGTGAAACTCGGTGGCGTCGGATAGAAAGAATCGGTAGGACCGAGTTTGGCTTAGGGTTTAGGTCATATGTGGAAGTGGGAAAGTAGCTGAGGATTTTGGAGCATATCATTAAGCACATGAAGCAAGAGGCTCATTAAGCAACACCTCATCCCTCCTTGATAGTATTGGCTTTTCCTAAAGACTCAATGTGATCTTGGATCACTAAAATATAAAATGAAGAGTCTTGAGCTTTTGAGCTTGAGCCAATCCTTTGTCCTTAGCATTTTGAGGGTTCCACTTTCACATCCATGCCATGCCAATCATTGAGCTTTCCTGAAATAGTCATCTTGGAATAGCATTAGCTCAATGAGCTATATGTTGTTATGAATTACCAAAACCACCTAGGGATAGTTGCACTTTCAGCGCCTCTTCTAAGGCCTGGGCCTTAGGGGTTTATCCAACGATAGGAGCGTGAAGCGCATCCATGCTCCGGCGGCGAAGTTCTTCCCTCCGCTACGAAGAGAGGGGTTCGGGGCGGTATTATTTGTGAACACGCGACGGATCGCTGGCCCCGTCACCGCCGTCTTCACGAGTGAAGCCAGGAGGATTGCGTGGTCCATTGACCATCAAAACTTCCGCCGTGGGGTCACTGCTGTCGCACTCGAATGCAGTCTCTACGGAGCCAGTCGAACAGGCCGTAGAGAGTTTCGTCGGGTTCGATTGCCGCGACTTGGGGGGTGGCCGACTGGCGAGCCACCGCATGCCGCACCCACCGCTGAAGCCTCGATCGACCGGAACGCTTGCTCCGGCGGGCTGTAGGGAGGGAGGTCAGCATAGGAGCCGACTGATACCAAGTCGACGACTACCATAGGAGGACGCCACGGACGCACGCGCGAAAGTGCATTGCCCCGCGGACGGGGAGCGCCTCGACGTCAAGTGGCGCTTCCTGGAGCCAAGCGGAGTCTTCGGCGACGAATACGAGCGCACCGAGACGGATCTCGCTGCCCTCGGCCAAACCTCCGCCCGAAACCATGTTGATGGGGATCAGAAAAATCGCAACTTCTCCAACAAGTCGCTAAGACACCGACCCCATGGTGGGCGCCAACTATCGTGGTTCTAAGTCTGACAGTAGAATGGAGGGTAGGGATGTAGAGGCGAGATCTTAGCTATGGAGGAGTTGTACACGAGAGTTTTACGAGTTCATGCCCTTCTCAGAGGAAGTAACAACCCTACGTCTCGGAGCCCGGAGGCGGTCGACTGGATTATATGCGTGTGTGTTAGAGGGGGTGCGAACATTTGTGCCTGTGGAGGGGGTGGCTTATATATAGTGCGCCAAGGCCCCAGCCAGCCCACGACACAGAGGGTTTAAGGTACATTGAAGAGAGAACGTTACTGGTAACGCCCACATTAAAGTGATGTAAATGTCAATTAAGTCTATAAGTAAATGCTCGACCGTTGCATATGCAGAGTGGCTTTAGCTCTTCTGCCCGTCTAGTGACTTCTGCGACGGTCGAGTGACATCGATTTTCCGAGTGGAACGTTTCTGGTCGAGTGGATGATGGTACCCTTTGGATGATCCTAGCTTTAGGGTGCTGTCCTAGGGGAGGATGTCTAGGTCAGGTCTATGACCCTACCCTAGGTACGTAGCTTCATCAGCGGTCGAGCTAGTCACCCAATGTGAAGCCTACCAGTTCCATTCCAAGAACGTCCATCTGCCTGCCCAACCTCTGCAGACAATCCCTTTGTCATGGCCGTTTTTGGTCTAGGGGCTTGATATCCTCGGCCCTTTCCCCGGAGCTGCCGGGGGCTTTGAATTCTGGTTCATTGGCATCAAAAAGTTTACAAAGTGACCAGAAGTAGAAGTCGTGAGAAAGGTGACTGCTCAGTCAGCTACCAAGTTCTTGAAAGGATTGGTGTGCCGCTTCGGGGTCCCTGCCCGGATCATCACCGACAAAGACACCTAGTTCATGAGCCATGCCTTCATGCAATATGTTCATGCCCTCGGAAGCAAGATCTGATTTGCCTCTGTTGCACATCCCAGAATCAATGGACAAGCTGAGAGGGCGAACATTAAAGTGTTGCGAGGACTCAAGACAAGAAAATTTGATAAGCTGCAGAAGTGTGATAGGTGATGGATTGATGAGTTGTCGGTGGTAATTTGGTCCCTCGGAACGACATCAAATCAAGCTACCTGGGAGACTCCCTTCTTCCTAGTGTATGGGGCAGAAGCAGTTATCCCCACGGAACTCATTTACAGGTCACATCGAGTGCTTGCCTATGATGAAGTAGCGCAAGATCAGCACCGGCGGGACGACAATGTGCTTCTTTAGGAGAACCGTCTCTGGGCTGCTACGCATGCTGCACACTACCAGCAAGCCCTGGATCGCTATCACAGCTGCATGGTTCATGCCCGGTGTTTTAGGAAGGCGCCTTATCCTTAGGCGCGTTCAGTCCGCCAAGGGTGCAGACAAGTTGACGCCGAAGTGGGAAGGCCCTTACCGGGTAGTATGAGTCACCAGACCTAGCGCAGTCCGTCTAGAGACCGGAGATGGCATTCAATTGCAAAACTAATGGAATATTGAGCATCTCCGCAAGTTCTACCCGTAAGGCGTGGCTGTCGGACCCTGCCCGGCAGCCTCCCTTTTCTACAGGCCTTGCCTTAGTTGCATGTAACCCCTTGTACAAAGCCAGGCACATACCCTAAGCAATAGAGAAATAAATGAAGCGCTGGGGGCCCCCCGACAAGTTGCATGCATGCATAACCATTTCATGAGCATCGCATGTTCATGAAGATAATATCGCATCTGGCATCATTTTCATCTACATAAATTGCAGGCTCCTGCCGAGGACTTGATCTCCAAGAGGAGATGGAAAGATGAGCCTACACTGTGATCTCCGGCAAGCCAAATAGATAAGTTTTTTTCTCTTATCCATACGCGTTCTGTAAGTAAAGACTTGTGCATAAGAAAACCTCACCGATTTTTGAAACTTAGGTGCTCCCATCCCTTGACTCGAGCGTTGCTTCGGTTAGGATGGTCGCAGTGGCCTTTGGTGAAAAAAGATTGGCGGGGGCTGGTCCCTCATCATGATTTGTGCCCGGTAGGCCTGACTCCATGGCAACAAAATTGAGGGTACTGGCAGGGTAGCCTGTGTAACACCCCATATGTAACCTTGCCATATTTGTATTCCAACTCTTGCCGTTTCCGTCACGAAGTTATGTTATTTCCTCGTTGTCGGGTTTTTGTCTTCATGTTGTTTTGTCTTTTTCATGCATCTCATATCATGTCATCATGTTCATCGCATTTGCATACGTGATCGTCTCATGCATCTGAGCATTTTCCCCGTTGTCCGTTTTGCATTCCGGCGCTCCTATGTCCTCCGGTGTCCCTTTCTACCTCTTTTCGTGTGCGGGTGTTAAACGTTTTCGGATTGGACCGAGACTTGCCATGCGGCCTTGGTTTACCACCGGTAGACCGCCTGTCAAGTTTCGTGCCATTTGGACTTTGTTTGATACTCCAACGGTTAACCGAGGGACCAAAAAGGCCTCGTGTGTGTTGCAGCCCAACACCTCTCCAAAGTGGCCCAAACCGCACCTAAACCTCCTCCATCATCTAGGTCGTTCGATCACGATTGTGTGGCCGCAAACCGTGCTCAATTTGGAGCCTCCTAGCTCCTCCTACATATAAAAAGGCCTCTTCCCCAAAAATTTCGGATCATTTCGCACCCTAACCCTAGCTCCTCTTCCTCCCGCCGCGCCGGACACGTCCGGTCCGGCCGGACAAAGTCGCCGCCGCCGCCCGCAGCCACTAAGGGCCCGCCACGTGTCCCGGCCGGCCTCCCCACCGCCGCGGCCCATGAAGCCCGCGGGAAGCCCTCCCGGCCCGCGCGCCTCGCCGCCCGGCTTCCTCGTCCCTGCCGCCCGAGAGCTTCGTCGCGCCGCCGCCCTGCCGCCTTGCCGCGCGCCCTGCCGCCGCCGCCGTCGACCGCCTCGCCACGCGCTCGCCGCCCCGCCGGCGATCTCCGACGCCGCGCCGCCTCGCGCATTCGGCCCAGAGCCGCCGTGCCCGCGCTGCGCCGACCACCTCGTCGGCCTCCCCATCCTCATCGCCGGCGTCTCGATGTCCCCCCACACCGGCGAGCTCCATCCCACTGTTCCGGCGAGTACTCCGGCGAGCACCTCAGGAAGCGTGCAGATCTGGATCCGGTTGACCTGTTGCCCTAACCCTAGTTTTTATGCACTTTTCATCATGTCGTATCTCTGCAACCGTGGTTCCGTCTTGGGCGTCTAGCATATCAAATTGTTCGTCTCGACGAGTACTTCATTTCATCTCATTGCATCATGTTCATTTGAGGTCATCTTGATGCCCTAAATGCTGTTGCAAGAGTGCTAGTTTCTGTTAGTTTCAGATTCATATCAGTAATTGGACTTTTGTCATTTTTGCCATGATTGATGTGTGCCTCCTATGAACTTGAGCCCTACATGTGTTTTGAAGTATGCCATGCCATCTTTACAGGGGTGTATGCCATGTATTTTTGTGACATCTGTGGTGACTAGCACAAGCATGCAAAGTAGCCCTCGTAATGTTGCTGATTTCAGGGACTTAGAAATATTCTGTCTTTGCCCTGATTATATTTTTATGCCATGTATTCATGTTGATACAGAGTGATCCATGCCTCTTTTGAGCATGATCATTAAGGGTGTTTTGTAGAAATTGTTGTTCTCTATCCATCCATGTCTTTGTTTGTAATTATGGAGCACCCTAGCTTGAGTCAATCGAGCTCTACTTTTTCTATAAAATGTTCCTGGCAGAATGTTTACGTGTTAAGCATTTTTACCGACGTTGTTGTAGTTGATCCATGCATGCTATGTTGTTGTTCTTGCCATGTTTAGCTTCTATGCCATGTCTACTTGCTGGGTGTATGCTTAGTTTGTCATGCAATGCCTTGTGGTGAGTGCATCGAGCTCGTAAACATGCCTACTTGATATTTGTTTTGCCATGTTCCAGTTTTCTACTAAGTCTGAATCTGTTAACGATAATTGCTATGTTCACATGGTTGCCATTGTATTTTCTGAGCCCTTTTGGCTTATGGTCAGTAAGGGACTTTTGTTGTATGCTTTGAGTAGCTTCATGCCATGCCTTGTTTTTCCATGATATGTTCCAATAGCATGTTGTTATCTTGCTCTAAACATTGCTTCCTGATGTTAAATTCCTGACTTGTTATTTTCACTAAGCCTGTAACCTGATATCTTTTGCACTTTTGCCATGCTTGTTTGAGCCTGCTAATTGAGTGAATTAGTCGTAGCTCAGTGTTCATCTTTTGTCAAGCATCTTGAGTGGATCCCTGCCATGTATTTTTTTGCTATGTTAGAGTGCTGTAGCATGTTGTTCTTCATGCATTTAGATGGTCTCGTGCTGTTAATCGTAGATCGGTGCCATATTTGTTTTGCTTGTCATTTGCAAACCGTGCATCCGATTCCGGTGATATTTATATCGATTTCGACCGAAATCAACTCCCCTTTCCAGTGGCACTCTTGGTTTTCCATGTTGAGGCCAGGTTCAATCATTGTTTTCCGAATCATGCATATGCACCGCATATCTCATCCCGCATATCATGCCATGTTTTGCATCATGTTGTTTGTGCATTGCGAGTGGTTGATTGTGTCTCCCTTTGCTTGTGTTCTTGCTTTGGGTAGAGCCGGGAGATGAGTACGTGATCGAGGAGCCCATTGAGTACGCTTACGAGGATCAAGCTAACGTCAACTCGGAGAACTTTGCAGGCAAGATGACATACCATCGAAATCACTTCTATCTTTGCTTGCTAGATTCTCGCTCTTTTTCTATGCCTATGCTACGATACCTACCACTTGCTTATCATGCCTCCCATATTGCCATGTCAAAGCTCTAACCCACCTTGTCCTAGCAAACCGTTGTTTGGCTATGTTACCGCCTTGCTCAGCCCCTCTTATAGCGTTGCTAGTTGCAGGTGAAGATTGGAGTTTGTTCCTTGTTGGAACATGTTTATTGTTGGGATATCATTATTATATCTTGTCTATCTTAATGCATCTATATACTTGGTAAAGGGTGGAAGGCTCGGCCTTATGCCTGTTGTTTTGTTCCACTCTTGCCGCCCTGGTTTCCGTCTTACCGGTGTTATGTTCCTTGATTTTGTGTTCCTTACACGGTTGGGTAATAATGGGAACCCCTTGACAGTTCGTCTTGAATAAAACTCCTCCAGCATGGCCCAACCTTGGTTTTACCATTCGCCACCTAGCCTTTTCCCTTGGGTTTCGCGGACTCAAGGGTCATCTTTATTTTAAACCCCCAGGCCAGTGCTCCTCTGAGTGTTGGTCCAAACTGAGCTGCCTGCGAGGCCACCTCGGGGAAACTTGAGGGTTAGTTTTACTCGTAGCTAGTCTCATCCGTTGTGCCCTGAGAACGAGATATGTGCAGCTCCTATCGGGATTTGTAGGCACATTCGGGTGGCTTTGCTGGTTTAGTTTTACCATTGTCGAGATGTCTTGTAACCGGGATTCCGAGTCTGATCGGATTGTCTTGGGAGAAGGAATATCCTTCGTTGACCGTGAGAGCTTGTGATGGGCCAAGTTGGGACTCCCCTGCAGGGATTTGAACTTTCGGAAACCGTGCCTGCGGTTATGGGCAGATGGGAATTTGTTAATGTTCGGTTGTAGATAACCTAAACCTTAATTAAAATGAATCAACAGAGTGTGTGGCCGTGGTGGTCTCTTTTCGGTGGAGTCCGGGAAGAGAACACGGTCTCGGGTTATGCTTGAACGTAGGTTGTTCTAGGCTCACTTCTTGATCATAGTTTTCTCGACCGTGCCTTTGCCTTCTCTTCTCGCTCTCTTTTGCGTATGTTAGCCACCAAATATGCTAGTTGCTTGCTGCTGCTCCACCTCATACCTTTTACCCTTCCTATAAGCTTAAATAGTCTTGATCGTGAGGGTATGAGATTGCTGAGTCCCCGTGACTCACAGATTACTTCCAAAACCAGATGCAGGGACCGATGGTACCGCTCCAGGAGATTCGACTAAGCTCAAGTGGGAGTTCGATGAGGACTCAGGACGATACCGCGTTTCCTTTCCAGACGATCAGTAGTGGTGCCCAGTTGGGGCGATCGGGGACTTTGTCGCATTTGGGATTGTTCCTTATTTTGGTTCCGTAGTCGGACCTTGATTGTATCTGGATGAATGTAATGATATTTATGCTATTGTGTGACGTTGCGAGTGTAAGCCAACTATGTACCTCTTTTCCATATTCATTACATGGGTTGTTGTGAAGATTACCTCACTTGCGACATTGCTTATAATGCGGTTATGCCTCTAAGTCGTGCTTCGACACGTAGGAGATATAGCCGCATCGTCGGCGTTACAAGTTGGTAATCAGAGCCTTCCCCGACCTTAGGAGCCCCCTGCTTGATCGAATCGTTGGTGTTGTTGAGTCTAGAAAAATGTTTTGAGTCATTTAGGATTATATATATCGGAGAGTAGGATTCTTTTTACTCCTCAGTCCCTTAGTCGCTCTGGTGAGGCATCCCGACGTAGAGTTTTGACTCTTCTCTTCTCAAATTTCACAAAAAAATTTAGGATCACGTGAGTGTCTTGGAATTGTTTCGATGGTTTTGTGACGAGAACATTGTTCTTGGTGCCTCTTGACATTTAGGGGTTGTGGCAGTGTCCCAGGGAGTTGAGCTCCGAGGTGTTGTCGTCACAATTTTATCGTCGCAATTCTGGAATACCTGAGTTTCACCGACATCGAAAATCTCTTTTATGCAGTTGTTGGTGAGATAACCTCGACGCCACCCATTACCGGGGTGGGAGTTCGGGAGTATTGCCATAACTCGTATAACGGATGCTTTTCGAAGGTTGAGGTAGAGGATTTCCAAAGGTTTCTTGGTTATGTGTTGAAGGATGGATACATCTGGATGTAGGATTTGCTTGCTTTGGGTGAGATATTATGCTTCCCCTGTATCCCCAACACCTGATTGCATAACCGAAAAGGTTCGGGAGTTTCATAGGTGGGAATTCATGTAGCTCTAGTATTTCTTCCGCAGATATTTGGTTTGTGATTGGGTAATCCTCACCAAGTATTTGTTCTTGTCCGTACCTTGTTGTTTTATTCTTCTACCTCTATCTAAGTGGCTTCTCAATTTATGGAAGTGTGACCATTTCAACTGGAATGCATTCGTTCATTTTGTTCAGATGTTAAGACTATATGTTGCAATTTCGATCCATTTGATTCAACTTGAATATATGTCAAGATGCTAATGGATGTCACCCTCTTCAGGATGGCTCCTCCAACGCGTCAGAATCCTGAACCGCCGCCACCACCTCCACCTCCGGAGGCATGGCAAGCTGTGATGGCCGCTACCAATGCCAACACGCAGCTGATCATGCAACTATTGCAAGAGCGCAACCAAGTGAATCAAGGCCATGGCAACAATCAGAATCAGTTTGCTACACTCAGCCAGTTCATCGCTAACCAGCCAAAGACCTTCAGTAACTGTGTCGAGGCAACAGACGCTGATGATTGGCTCGTGGATATCTGCAAGCATTTCGAGTGCAGCAACGTCAGACCTGAGGACTTTTTCAAGTTTGCCTCGTTCCAACTCAGAGACCAAGCTGCAGAGTGGTATCAGCAGTACAAAGATTCCATAGGAGGTCGTGTGATTACCTGGGATGAATTCCATCAAGACTTCAAAGCTCACCACATTCCTCTGAGTGTTGTTGAGAGCAAGCCTGGGGAATTCCGCAACCTGAAGCAAGGCAGCTTGTCTGTTTACCAGTATAACATCATGTTCCAGAAGCTCGTCCGTTTCGCTAAGCAAGACGTCCCTGACGAGAAGAGCATGATTTATCAGTTCAGAGGTGGCCTCAGAGAAGATCTCCAACTAGCTCTCGTGCTTTCTGAGCTGTAGAAGTACGATGAGTTTTACAACATGGCACTGAAACAAGAGACTTCTCAACTCAAGTGCGATGCTTCCAAGAAACGAGTCAGGGATGCAACTCCTTCTTCCTCAACTCAAGTGGCAACTAAGCAGCAAAAGTATTGGTTGCCTCCTGCTCCTCCATTCCGTCAGCCTTATCAGCAGAAGAGCAAAGGTGGCAATGGATCTTCCCACCCACCCAACCCAAGCTTTCAGAACAAGACTTCGTCTCATGCTCCAAGATCAACTGCTCCGTATCACCGTCCTCTCTCGGAGGTCATGTGCAAAAAGTGTCAGCAGAAGGGTCACTATGCCAACAAATGCTTCAATCAGAGGCGTCTTCCTCCTCCTCCTGTGAGATCTGCCAGCACCGCAGTGGTCAAGCATAATCCCAAGTTTGCAAAGGACATGATGAACGCAGCTCAGGCAGAGGACTCGTCAGATGTGATTATGGGTAACCTTCCTGTTAACGATGTTCCTGCAAAAGTACTTTTTGATACTGGTGCATCGCATTCTTTCTTGTCATTCCCATTTGCATCGAAGCACAATGTTGACACTAAGGTTTTGCCTAAATTCATGCAAGTTGTTTCTCCCGGAAAGCTTATGACTTCTAGTTTGGTTGCTCCGGATGTTTCTATCATGTTGGCCGACTATAAATTTCTGTCCTCTCCAGTGGTTCTTGGTAACTCGGATATTGATCTTATTCTCGGAATGGACTGGCTTTATAAGCACAAGGCTCGGCTTGATTGTGCTGCCAGACAGATTCAATTGACACATTCGTCTGAGGACGTAATCGTCTTTGCCGCTCGTGATAATACCATTCGACTGTTTTCTCTCAATGAGAAGGGTGAGCTGGATGCCATCTGTCAGATTCCAGTCGTTTGTGAATATCAAGACCTCTTTCCTGAAGAGCTTCCAGGAATGCCTCCGCACCGGCCAGTTGAATTCGTCATCGATCTTGAGCTTGGCACGGAACCTATTTGCAAACGTCCTTACAAGCTTGGACCTGAAGAGTTGAAGGAGCTGAAGAAGCAACTCGATATTCAAGAGCTTATGGGTCTCATCCGACCAAGTTCTTCTCCATGGGGCTGTGGTGTTCTTTTTGTCAAGAAAAAGGATGGAACAGACCGACTTTGTGTCGACTACTGTCCATTGAACAAGAAGACCATAAATAACAAGTACCCACTTCCCAACATCAATGAGCTTTTCGAACAAGTCAAAGGTGCTCAAGTATTCTCCAAGCTTGATCTCTGTATGGGCTATCATCAGATTCGCATTCGTGAAGAAGATATCCCCAAGATAGCGTTCAGAACAAGCTATGGTTCATATGAATACACTGTCATGTCTTTCGGCCTCGTCAATGCACCTCCAACTTTCTCCCGCATGATGAACTTCACCTTCAACGCCTACACAAATGACTTCGTCTTGGTCTACCTCGATGACATTTTGGTCTTTTCCAAGAACAAGGAGGATCATGCCAAGCACTTGAGATTGGTTCCGGATAAACTCAGAGAACATCAGTTCTATGAGAAGTTTTCTAAGTGCGAGTTTTAGCTCGATGAGGTTCTCTACCTTGGGCATATCATCTCCGCCAAGGGCATAGCTGTTAATCCCGAGAAGGTGTCTGCAATTGTGAATTAGGAACCACCTCAGAATGTGAAGCAACTCCGCAGCTTCCTTGGTCTCGAATGCTATTGTCGAAGGTTCATTGAGAACTTCTCAAAGATCGTGAAGCCTCTTTCCAACCTTCTCCAGAAGCATGTGAAGTACTTCTGGTCACCTAAATGTGACATCGCTTTCAACACCCTCAAAGAGAAGTTAGTCACTGCTCCAGTTCTGACTCCTCCTGATGAATCCAAACCTTTTGAGGTCTTCTGTGATGCTTCCCTTCAAGGTCTTGGTGCAGTGTTGATTCAAGAGAAGAAAGTTGTGGCCTATACCTCTCGCCAGTTGAAGCCCAACGAAAAGAACTACCCCACTCATGACCTCGAGTTGGCAGCAGTTGTCCATGCTCTTTTAACTTGGAGACATCTCTTATTGGGAGGAAAAGTGGACATCTTCACTAATCACAAGAGTCTCAAGTACATCTTCACTCAGCCAAACCTCAACCTCAGGCAGACTCGTTGGGTCGAAATGATTCAAGAGTATAATCCGAGTATTGAATATACTCCAGGCAAGGCCAATGTAATTACTGACGCATTGAGCAGAAAGGCTTACTGCAACAGTTTGATTCTCAAGCCTTACCAACCAGAGCTTTGTGAAGCTTTCCGCAAACTCAATCTCCAAGTTGTTCCTCAAGGATACCTTGCCAACCTCCAAGTCTCTCCTACATTGGAAGATCAGATTTGTGAGGCTCAACTTCTTGATGCCATGGTGAAGAAGGTGAAGATTGGGATTGCCAAGAGTCAACCCAAGTACAAGTGCTATCGTCTTGATGACAAGGTTACTCTATTCTTCGAGGATCGCATTGTTGTGCCCAAAGGTGACCTTCGTAAAGTCATTATGAACGAGGCTCACAATTCACTCCTCTCTATTCACCCTGGAAGTACAAAGATGTACCAGGACCTCAAGCAGTCATATTGGTGGACTCGAATGAAGCGCAAGATTGCTCAGTTCGTGAATGAATGTGATGTCTGTAGAAGAGTGAAAGCAGAACACCAACGACCAGCTAGTCTCCTCCAACCTCTTGCCATTCCAGAATGGATGTTTGACCATATTGAGATGGACTTCGTGACTGTATTTCCAAAGTCCAAGCGTGGCAATGATGCTATCTTTGTTGTCATCGACAAGCTCACCAAAGTGGCTCATTTTCTTCCTATCAAAGAATCTATCACAGCCGCTCAGTTGGCAGAGCTATATACCTCCAGGATTGTCTCTCTGCACGGCATTCCGCAGCTAATATCTTCAGATTGTGGCAGCATCTTTACCTCTAGGTTCTGGGATTCTTTTCAGAAGGCCATGGGCACCAACATTCGCTTCAGCACAGCCTTTCATCCTCAAACCAGTGGCCAAGTCGAGAGGGTCAATCAAATTCTTGAAGATATGCTCAGGGCATGTGTCATCTCTTTTGGTATGAAGTGGGAAGATTGTCTTACATATGCCGAGTTCTCCTACAACAACAGCTTTCAAGCGAGTTCGGGCAAGGCCCATTCGAGATTCTCTATGGCAGGAAGTGTCGTACTCCTCTTAACTGGTCAGAGACTGGTGAACGCCAGCTTCTTGGAAATGACTTGATCACAGAGGCTGAAGAAATGTGCAAACTCATTCATGAAAATCTCAAATCCGTGCAATCGCGCCAGAAGAGTTACTATGATAGCAAGCATCGTGACTTGGCTTTCGAGATCGGAGACCATGTCTACCTCCGCGTCTCTCCAATGAAAGGTACTCATCACTTCGGTATCAAAGGGAAGCTTGCCCCTAGATACGTGAGTCCTTTCAAGATCATTGGCAAAAGAGGCGATCTCGCCTATCAACTTGAGCTTCCATCCAACTTTGCAAACGTGCATCACGTGTTCCACGTGTCTCAACTCCGCAAGTGTTTCAAGACTCCTGACCGCACCATCAACTTTGAAGAGATTGATCTCCAGGAAGACATGTCTTATCGTGAGCACCCCATTGCTATTCTTGAAGAAACTGAGTGCAAGACTCGCAACAAATCTATCAAAGTCCTGAAAGTCAAGTGGTCACATCATTCCGACTGTGAAGCCACCTGGGAACGCGAGGACCTCCTCCATTCTGAGTACCCAGAGTTTTTCCAGTCCTAGATCTCGGGACGAGATCCTTTTGTAGTGGTGGAGTGTTGTAACACCCCGTATGTAACCTTGCCATATTTGTATTCCAACTCTTGCCGTTTCCGGCACTAAGTTATGTTATTTCCTCGTTGTTTGGTTTTTGTCTTCGTGTTGTTTTGTCTTTGTCATGCATCTCATATCATGTCATCATGTGCATTTCATTTGCATACGTGTTCCTCTCATGCATCCGAGCATTTTCCCTGTTGTCCGTTTTGTGTTCCAGCGCTCCTATGTCCTCCGGTGTCCCTTTCTACCTCTTTTCGTGTGCGGGTGTTAAACGTTTTCGGATTGGACCGAGACTTTCCATGCGGTCTTGGTTTACCACCGGTAGACCACCTGTCAAGTTTCGTGCCATTTGGACTTCGTTTGATACTCCAACGGTGAACCGAGGGACCGAAAAGGCCTCGTGTGTGTTGCAGCCCAACACCTCTCCAAAGTGGCCCAAAACCCACCTAAATCTCCTCCATCATCTAGGCCATTCGATCACGATCGCGTGGCCGCAAACCGTGCTCAATTTGGAGCCTCCTAGCTCCTCCTACCTATAAAAAGGCCTCTTCCCCGAAAATTCCAGATCATTTCGCACCCTAACCCTAGCTCCTCTTCCTCCTGCCGCACCGGACACGTTCGGTCCGGCCGGACAAAGTCGCCGCCGCTGCCCGCAGCCACTGAGGGCCCGCCACGTGTCCCGACCGGCCTCCCCACCGCTGCGGCCCGCAAACCCCGGGAAGCCCTCCCGGCCCGCGCGCCTCGCCGCCCAGCTTCCTCGTCCCCGCCGCCCGAGAGCTTCCTCGTGCCGCCGCCCCGCTGCCTCGACGCGCGCCCTGCCGCCGCCGCCGTCGACCGCCTCGCCGCGCGCCCTGCCGCCGCCGCCGTCGACCGCCTCGCCGCGCGCTCGCCGCCCCGCCGGCGACCTCCGACGCTGCGCCGCCTCACGCATCCAGCCCAGAGCCGCCGCGCCAGCGCCGCGCCGGCCACCTCGTCGGCCTCCCAGTCCTCATCGCCGGCGTCCCGACGTTCCCCCGCGCCGGCGAGCTCCATCCCACTGTTCCGGCGAGTACTCCGGCGAGCACCTCGGGAAGCGTGCAGATCTGGATCCGGTTGACCTTTTGCCCTAACCCTAGTTTTTATGCACTTTTCATCATGTCGTATCTCTGCAACCGTGGTTCCGTCTTGGGCGTCTAGCATATCAAATTGTTTGTCTCAACGAGTACTTCATTTCATCTCATTGCATCATGTTCATTTGAGCTCATCTTGATGCCCTAAATGCTGTTGCAAGAGTGCTAGTTTCTGTTAGTTTCAGATTCATATCAGTAATTGGACTTTTGTCATTTTTGCCATGATTAATGTCTGCCTCCTATGAACTTGAGCCCTACATGTGTTTTGAAGTATGCCATGCCATCTTACAGGGGTGTATGCCATGTATTTTTTTGATCTCTATGGTGACTACCACAAGCATGCAAAGTAGCCCTCGTAATGTTGCTGATTTCAGGGACTTGAAAATATTCTGTCTTTGCCCTGATTATATTTTTATGCCATGTATTCATGTTGATACAGAGTGATCCATGCCTCTTTTGAGCATGATCAGTAAGCATGTTTTGTAGAAATTGTTGTTCTCTATCCATCCATGTCACTGTTTGCAATTATGGAGCACCCTAGCTTGAGTCAATCGAGCTCTACTTTTGCTATAAAATGTTCCTGGCAGAATGTTTACGTGTTAAGCATTTTTGCCGAGGTTGTTGTAGTTGATCCATGCATTCTATGTTGATGTTCTTTCCATGTTTACTTGTATGCCATGTCTACTTGCTGGGTATATGCTTAGTTTGTCATGCAATGCCTTGTGGTGAGTGCATCGAGCTCGTAAACATGCCTACTTGATATTTGTTTTGCCATGTTCCAGTTTTCTACTAAGTCTTAATCTGTTAACGATAATTGCTATGTTCACATGGTTGCCATTGTATTTTGGCTTATGGTCAGTAAGGGACTTTTGTTGTATGCTTTGAGTAGCTTCACTCCATGCCTTGTTTTTCCATCATATGTTCCTGTAGCATGTTGTTATCTTGCTCTAAACATTGCTTCCTGATGTTAAATTCCTGACTTGTTATTTTCACTAAGCCTGTAACCTGATATCTTTTGCACTTTTGCCATGCTTGTTTGAGCCTGCTAATTGAGTGAATTAGTCGTAGCTCAGTGTTCATCTTTTGTCAAGCATCTTGAGTGGATCCCTGCCATGTATTTTTTTGCTATGTTAGAGTGCTGTAGAATGTTGTTCTTGATGCATTTAGATGGTCTCGTGCTGTTAATCGTAGATCGGTGCCATATTTGTTTTGCTTGTCATTTGCAAAACGTGCATCCGGTTCCGGTGATCTTTATATCGATTTCGACCGAAATCAACTCCCCTTTCCAGTGGCACTCTTGGTTTTACAAGTTGAGGCCAGGTTCAATCATTCCTTTCTGAATCATGCATATGCACCGCATATCTCAACCCGCATATCATGCCATGTTTTGCATCATGTTGTTTGTGCATTGCACGTGGTTGATTGTGTCTCCCTTTGCTTGTGTTCTTCCTTTGGGTAGATCCAGGAGACAAGTACGTGATCGAGGAGCCCGTTGAGTACGCTTACGAGGATCAAGCTAACATCAACTCGGAGAACTTTGCAGGCAAGATGACCATACCCTCGAAATCACTTCTATCTTTGCTTGCTAGATGCTCGCTCTTTTGCTATGCCTACGCTACGACCTACCACTTGCTTATCATGCCTCCCATATTTCCATATCAAACCTCTAACCCACCTTGTCCTAGCAAACCGTTGTTTGGCTATGTTACCGCTTTGCTCAGCCCCTCTTATAGCGTTGCTAGTTGCAGGTGAAGATTGGAGTTTGTTCCTTGTTGGAACATGTTTATTGTCGGGATATCATTATTATATCTTGTCTATCTAAATGCATCTATATACTTGGTAAAGGGTGGAAGGCTCAGCCTTATGCCTGGTGTTTTGTTCCACTCTTGGCGCCCTAGTTTCCGTCTTACCGGTGTTATGTTCCTTGATTTTGCGTTCCTTACACGGTTGGGTTATAATGGGAAACCCTTGACAGTTCGTCTTGAATAAAACTCCTCCAGCATGGCCCAACCTTGGTTTTACCATTCGCCACCTTGCCTTTTCCCTTGGGTTTCGTGGACTCAAGGGTCATCTTTATTTTAAACCCCCGGGCCAGTGCTCCTCTGAGTGTTGGTCCAAACTAAGCTGCATGCGAGGCCACCTCGGGGAAACTTGAGGGTTGGTTTTACTCGTAGCTAGTCTCATCCGTTGTGCCCTGAGAACGAGATATGTGCAGCTCCTATCGGGATTTGTAGGCACATTCGGGTGGCTTTGCTGGTTTAATTTTACCATTGTCGAGATGTCTTGTAACCGGGATTCCGAGTCTGATCGGATTGTCTTGGGAGAAGTAATATCCTTCGTTGACCATGACTGCTTGTGATGGGCTAAGTTGGGAGTCCCCTGCAGGGATTTGAACTTTCGAAAGCCGTCCCCGTGGTTATGGGCGGATGGGAATTTGTTAATGTCTGGTTGTAGATAACCTAAAGCTTAACTTAATTAAAATTAATCAACAGAGTGTGTGGCCATGATGGTCTCTTTTCAGCGGAGTCCGGGAAGAGAACACGGTCTCGGGTTATGCTTGAACATAGGTTGTTCTAGGATCACTTCTTGATCATAGTTTTCTCAATCGTGCCTTTTCCTTCTCTTCTCGCTCAATTTTGCGTATGTTAGCCACCAAATATGCTAGTTGCTTGCTGTAGCTCCACCTCATACCTTTTACCCTTCCTATAAGCTTAAATAGTCTTGA
The DNA here is from genome assembly GCF_056163025.1 of Triticum urartu. Lineage (NCBI taxonomy): Eukaryota > Viridiplantae > Streptophyta > Magnoliopsida > Poales > Poaceae > Triticum > Triticum urartu. The sequence continues at coordinate 227,516,715 of NC_141876.1, read as the reverse complement.
TCGCGAGGGTGTGAGATTGCTGAGTCCCTGTGACTCACAGATTACTTCCAAAACCAGATGCAGGGACCGATGATACCGCTCCAGGAGATTCGACTGAGCTCAAGTGGGAGTTTGATGAGGGCTCAGGACGATACTACGTTTCCTTTCCAGACAATCAGTAGTGGTGCCCAGTTGGGGCGATCGCGGACTTTGTCGCATTTGGGGTTGTTTTTTATTTTGGTTCTGTAGTCGGACCTTGATTGTATCTGGATGAATGTAATGATATTTATGCTATTGTGTGACGTGGCGAGTGTAAGCCAACTATGTACCTCTTTTCCTTATTCATTACATGGGTTTTTGTGAAGATTACCTCACTTGCGACATTGCTTACAATGCGGTTATGCCTCTAAGTCATGCTTCGACACGTGGGAGATATAGCCGCATCATGGGCGTTACAGGCTGCTAGGGGAAACTTGTTTACTTAAAACTAAAGACGCGTTCTGCCTCGGCATGGACATATTACATGCACAAGTCCCCGACAAGGTTAATATTTTTCATTAATATGCTAATCAAACAAGTACTGACCTTACATGACACAAATGAGGATTCAATAGATTACATAATTTGAACTAAAATTTGGCAAGTGCCTACAGGTTTAAGATTGAAAAAAGATAAGTGCCTTGTGATGCCCTTTCTTGTCCCTCTCCTCCTAGGCACTGCGGCAAGAGGTGAAGAGGGCAAAAAGATTGCCTGGGCAGAAGCCCAGCATGACCCTGTCGGGCTCCTAGAAAGGTAGCCTGGCGGGGGAAGGAGGGCACAGACAAAGGCGATGGTGAAGAGATCAGCGGAGGCGACCCGTCAACTACCACCACCAGGGCCAGCAGGGTGCGGCAGGGCTAACGGATCTACAGCCTGCGAGGAAGCCTGCTGGGGTCCAGTTGGAAGGCTATTGGAGGAGCCGGAGGCACCACCTCCACCCCTACTCCCAACTCCCCAACAAATCACCTTGCCAGAGAGGAGGTGCAGATGCAGATGGTGTTGCCACCGCCTGACGGTGATGGACTGGCTGATGCTCAGTTGGAGTCAGAGGCATCGCTCTCCCGGCCGCTGCCGTCGTCATCGCCGTCATTGTCCTCCTCGTCGCTATCGCTAAAGGAGGAGCTTTCATCATCGGTCAAGCTCTCCGCTCAACACCCTAAGCGAGCACCCGAGCTCCCAAAAAATTTGACGAAAAGGAAACCGTCCTCCATTAACTTAAAATGGAGGACTGATGACCCACAAGTATAGGGGATCTATCGTAGTCCTTTTGATAAGTAAGAGTGTCGAACCCAACGAGGAGCAGAAGGAAATGATAAGCGGTTTTCAGCAAGGTATTCTCTGCAAGCACTGAAATTATAAGTCACAGATAGTTTTGTGATAAGATAATTGGTAACGAGCAACAAGTAACAAAAGTAAATAAAGTGCAGCAAGGTGGCCCAATCCTTTTTGTAGCAAAGGACAAGCCTGGACAAACTCTTATATGATGTAAAGTGCTCCCGAGGACACATGGGAATATCGTCAAGCTAGGTTTCATCACTATCATATGATTCGCGTTCGGTACTTTGATAATTTGGTATGTGGGTGGACCGGTGCTTGGGTACTGCCCTTACTTGGACAAGCATCCCACTTATGATTAACCTCTACTGCAAGCATCTGCAACTACAACAAAAGTATTAAGGCAAACCTAACCATAGCATGAAACATATGGATCCAGATCAGCCCCTTACGAAGCAACGCATAAACTAGGGTTTAAGCTTCTGTCACTCTAGCAACCCATCATCTACTTATTACTTCCCAATGCCTTCCTCTAGGCTCAAATAATGGTGAAGTGTCATGTAGTCGACGTTCACATAACACCACTAGAGGAGAGACAACATACATCTCATCAAAATATCGAACGAATACCAAATTCACATGGCTACTAATAGCAAGACTTCTCCCACGTCCTCAGGAACAAACGTAACTACTCACAAAGCATATTCATGTTCATAATCAGAGGGGTATTAATATGCATATAGGATCTGAACATATGATCTTCCACCAAATAAACCAACTAGCATCAACTACAAGGAGTAATTAACACTACTAGCAACCCACAGGTACCAATCCCGGACATGGATGCAAGAATGGGATACAAGAGATGAACTAGGGTTTGAGAGGAGATGGTGCTGGTGAAGATGTTGATGGAGATTGACCCCCTCCCGATGAGAGGATCGTTGGTGATGATGATGCGATGATTTCCCCCTCCCGGAGGGAAGTTTCCCCAGCAGAACAGCTCCGCCGGAGCCCTAGATTGGTTCCGCCAAGGTTCCGCCTCGTGGCGGCGGAGTCTCGTCTGGAAAGATGGCTTATCATTTTTTCCTCATCGAAAGACTCCATATAGAAGAAGATGGGCATCTGAGGGCCACCAGGGGGTCCATGAGGTAGGGGGGCGCGCCCAGGGGGGTAGGGCGCGCCTCCCACCCTCGTGGGCAGGGTGTGCCCCCCCTGGTGAACTTCTTGCGCTCAGTATTTTTTCTATATTCTGAAAATGACTTCCGTGATGTTTCTGGACTTTTGGAGCTGTGTAGAATAGGTCTCTAATATTTGCTCCTTTTCCAGCCCAGAATCCCAGTTGTCGGCATTCTCCCTCTTTATGTAAACCTTGTAAAATAAGAGAGAATAGGCATAAGTATTGTGACATAATGTGTAATAACATCCCATAATGCAATAAATATTTATATAAAAGCATGATGCAAAATGGACGTATCAACTCCCCCAAGCTTAGACCTCGCTTGTCCTCAACCGAAAGCCGAAATCAAAAAATATGTCCACATGTTTAGAGATAGAGGTGTCGATAAAAATAAAATACGGACATGAGGGCATCATGTTCATTCTTAGAACATAAACTTGTATAATTCTTGTCATATGATCTCTTATGCTAGAGTAATAATTCAATCGCAATTTCAAGTATGAATCATAAACTTCATTGAAAACTAACAAACTATAGTCTCAGTCATTGGAGAAATTGCAATTTATCATAACATAGGAAAGAGTGAATATAAGAGATTTTTAGTCAGCCCACATACTCAACTATCATATAGTCTTTCACAATTGCTAATACTCACGCAATACTTATGGATATGGAGTTTTAATCGGACATAGAGAAAGATAGGGGCTTAAAGTTTTGCCTCCCAACGTTTTACCTCAAGGGTAATGTCAACAATAATAGTTCATGAAAACTCACATCCAATTAGCCATATATACCAGGATCTTTCCAACATGTTGTACATGCCAAAAGATAAAATGTAAAAAGGAAGGGTGAAGATCACCATGACTCTTATGTAAGGTAGGAGATAAAAGTAAAAGATAGGCCCTTAGCAGAGGGAAGCAGCGGTTGTCATGTGCTTTTATGGTTGGATGCACAAAATCTTAATGCGAAAGAACGTCACTTTATATTGCCACTTGTGATATGGACCTTTATTATGCAGTCCGTCGCTTTTATTTCTTCCATATCACACGATCGTATAAAGCTTATTTTCTCCCACACTAATAAGTCATACATATTTAGAGAGCAATTTTTATTGCCTGCACCGATGACAACTTACTTGAGGGATCTTACTCAATCCATTGGTAGGTATGGTGGACTCTCATGGCAAAACTGGTTTAAGGGTGTTTGGAAGCACAAGTAGTATCTCTACTTGGTGCGATGAATTTGGCTAGCATGAGGGGGAAAGGCAAGCTCAATCATGTTGGATGATCCAAGACAATATAATTTATCTCAGATGCAAGAAAACACAACCCATTACGTTGTCTTCCTTGTCCAACGTCAACTCTTTAGCATGTCATATTTTAATGAGTGCTCACAATCATAAAAGATGTCCAAGATAGTATATTTATATGTGAAGACCTCCCTTTCTTTATTACTTCCTATTAATTGCAACGATAACCAAAACTATGTTTGTCAACTCTCAACAACTTTTATTCATCATACTCTTTCTATGTGAGCTCATTACTCTCCATAGATCCATATGATCTCTTTTATTCTTTCTCTTTTCTTTTATTCACTCAAGATCATGGAAAAATAATCAATCCCTTGACTCAACATTAATCTTTATTATATAGCTCACGGACTCGATTACATAGAATGATCATAAAGCAAAACTCACAACTAGATCATACTAAAAACTTTATACTACTAGATCAAGATATTACCAAAAGGATCGAACTAAGAAAAACGGTAAAGATAAAAGTGATGGTGATACGATACCGGGGCACTCCCCCAAGCTTGGCAGTTTCCAAGGGGAGTGCCCATACCCATGTGATTATATCTCTTTTGTTGGTGAAGAAGATGGTGGTGATGATGGATAGTCGCACATCGAGCGTAGGAGGTCTTCTAACTTGCGGATAATGCCTTTGAGTGCGATGATATGCTCCTTCAACAAAATATTTTCACGTTTGAGATACTTATTTTGTAGACGAGCTAACTCAATCATCTTGAAAGCTTCGATCTTAGTTGGGGTAAGAAGATTTTGAACAAGTTGAAGGATGTCTTCTGTTGCCGGAACTTGGTCCTCCGTGGTCTTCTTGATCCCTTCATCCTTGTTGATCTCCATGGTTTCTTCTCTCTTCAGCTCTATCTTCATTAGCCAAGCATCGTTGCCCTCATTGTTGGAGGAGGAAGGAGACGACATGATGCTTGGCTTTGACAACCCTGGCAGAAAACCGCTTGAAACAAGAACAGGAGATTTTTGCGTGATACGGGAGTCAAAACCTTCGGGAAGTTATACAATGAATTTGTATCGACCAAAATACGTGTCGTGTACGAAAACGGAGTCCGGAGAGCACACGAGGTGCCCACGAGGTAGAGGGGCGCGCCCAGGGGGGTAGGGCGCGCCCTCCACCCTCGTGGAGCCCTCGTGTCCTTCCCGGACTGCTTCTTATTTTTCTATTTTTCTGAATATTCCAAAACGGAAGATAATTGCCATTAGAACTGTTTTGGAGTCGGTTTACTTACCGTACCACATACCTATTCCTTTTCGGACTCTGAAACGTTGCGGAAAGTGTCCCTTATGTATTCCTCCAGGGTTACGGTTTCAATAACATTGGTTTCAACATTTATAGGATTACCTGAGATATAATGTTTAATTCTTTGACCGGTTACCACCTTCGGATTTGTGCCTTCAAAGTTGTTGATTTTTATGGCACCGGAACGATAGACCTCCTCGATAACGTAAGGACCTTCCCATTTAGAGAGAAGTTTTCCTGCAAAAAATCTTAAACGAGAGTTGTATAACAATACATAATCACCTACATTAAACGCATGCTTTTGTATCATTTTTCATGCCATCTTTTAACTTTTTCTCTAAATAATTTGGCATTCTCATAGGCTTGGGTTCTCCATTCACCAAGTGAGTTAATGTCAAATAACCTCTTCTCAGCGGCAAGTTTGAAATCATAATTCAGCTCTTTAATAGCCCAATAAGCCTTATGTTCTAGTTCGAGAGGTAAGTGACATGCTTTTCCATAAACCATTTTATACGGAGACATGCCCATAGGATTTTTATATGCAGTTCTATAGGCCCATAATGCATCATCAAGTTTCCTGGACCAATTCTTTCTAGATCTATTAACAGTCTTTTGAAAAATTAATTTGAGTTCTCTATTGCTCAATTCTACTTGACCACTAAACTGTGGGTGATAAGGAGATGCAATTCTATGATTAACATCATATTTAGCAAGCATTTTACGGAAAGCACCATGAATAAAATGTGAACCACCATCAGTCATTAAATATCTAGGGACTCCAAAACTTGGAAAAATAACTTCTTTAAGCATTTTAATAGAGGTGTTATGATCAGCACTACTAGTTGGAATAGCTTCTATCCACTTAGTAACGTAATCAACAGCAACTAAAATATGTGTATATCCATTAGAGGCAGGAAAAGGTCCCGTATAATCAAAGCCCCAAACATCAAATGGTTCAATAACAAGTGATTAATTCATAGGCATTTCTTGACGTCTACTAATATTACCAATTCTTTGACATTCATCACAAGATACAACAAACTTACGGGCATCCTTGAAGAGAGTAGGCTAATAAAAACCGGATTGCAATACCTTACGTGCAGTTCTATCTCCAGCGTGGTGTCATCCATAAGCTTCAGAGTGACACTTGCATAGGATCTGTTCATGTTCATGCTCAGGTACACAACGTCTAATAACACCATCTACTCCTTCTTGATAAAGATGTGGGTCTTCCCAAAAGTAATGTCTTAAGTCATAGAAAACCTTTTTCTTTTGCTGGTATGTGAAACTAGGTGGTATAAGTTTAGCAACAATGTAATTAGCATTATCATCATACCATGGAGCAGCATGAGAATAATTTATGACATTTAATTGTTCATCAGGAAAGCTATCATCAATAGGTAGTGGGTCATCAAGAACATTCTCTAGCCTAGACAAGTTGTCTACAATGGGGTTCTCAGTGCCCTTTCTATCAATAATATGCAAATCAAATTCTTGTAGTAAGAGAACCCATCTAATAAGTCTAGGTTTAGTATCTTTCTTTTCCATAAGATATTTAATAGCAGCATCATTTGTGTGAATAGTTACTTTAGAGTCAACAATATAAGGTCTGAACTTATCACAAGCGAATACAACTGCCAAAAATTCTTCTCCAGTAGTAGCATAATTCCTCTAAGCATTGTCTAGAGTTTTACTAGAATATTGAATAACACTTAATTTATTATCAACTCTTTGCCCTAGAACAGCACCTACAACATAATCACTAGCATCACACATAATTTCAAAGAGTAAATTCCAATCAGCTGGCTGAACAATAGGTGCAGAGATCAGTGCTTTCTTAAGTATTTCAAATGCTTCTACGCAATCATCATAAAAAACAAATGGTATATCTTTTTGTAAGAAATTAGTCAGAGGCCGAGAAATTTTTGAGAATTCCTTAATGAACCTCCTATAAAAACCGGTGTGGCCAAGGAAACTTCTTATATCTTTGATGTCCTTGGGACATGGCATCTTTTCAATAGCATCAACCTTAGTTTTATCAACTTCAATACCTCTTTCAGAAACTTTATGCCCCAAGACAATACCTTCATTAACCATAAAGTGGCACTTCTCCCAATTCAAGACAAGGTTAGTTTATTCACATCTCTGCAAAACTCAATCAAGGTTGCTTAAGCAATAATCAAAAGAGGATCTATAGACGGAGAAATCGTCCATGAAAACCTCACAAATCTTTTCACAAAAGTCAGAGAATATAGCCATCATGCATCTTTGGAAGGTAGCAGGTGCATTACATAAACCAAAAGGCATACGTATATAAGCAAAAGTACCGAAAGGGCAAGTAAAAGTGGTCTTAGATTGATCATCAGCTGACACAGGTATTTGAGAGAAACCAGAATAACCATCTAGAGAGCCAAAATGTGTATGTGGATAATATTACTAGCATTCGATCAATAGAAGGTAAGGGGTAATGATCTTTTTTAGTAGCCTTATTTAATTTGCAGAATTCAATTACCATCCTATAACCTGTAATAATTCTTTGAGGAATCAATTCATCTTTATCATTAGGAACGATGGTAATACCTCCCTTTTTAGGGACACAATGGACAGGACTTACCCACTGACTATCAGAAAGGGGATAAATTATACCTGCCTCAAGGAGCTTTAGTATTTCCTTTCTTACCACTTCTTTCATCTTAGGATTCAGCAGTCGTTGGTGATCACGAACTGGGTTGGCATCTTTCTCCAAATTTATTTTGTGTTGACATAGTGTGGGACTAATGCCCTTAAGGTCGTCAAGAGTATATCCAATAGCAGCACGATGCTTCTTCAGAGTTTTCAATAATCTCTCGTCTTCATGCTCAGAAAGGTTAGCACTAATAATAACAGGATATATCTTTTTCTCATCAAGATAAGCATATTTAAGAGTATCAGGTAATGGTTTGAGCTCAAACACAGGATCACCCTTGGGTGGAGGAGGATCCCCTAGGATTTCAATAGGCAAATTGTGTTTCAGGATGGGTTCCTATTTAAAGAATACTTCATCAATTTCCCTTCTTTCCTTCATAAACATATCATTTTCATGGTGTAGCAAATATTGTTCTAAAGGGATCACTAGGAGGTACGGCAATAGAAGCAAGACCAATAATTTCATCTTTACTAGGCAATTCCTCTTCACGGTGTTGTCTAGGAAATTTAGAGAAATTAAATTCATGAGACATATCACCTAAACCAATAGTAACAACATCCTTTTCGCAATCTATATTAGCATTAACTGTGTTCAAGAAGGGTCTACCAAATATAATGGGACAAAATCTATCTTGTGGGGAACCAAGAACAAGAAACTCAGCAGGATATTTAGTTTTTCCCACACAGGACTTCAACATCTCTAACAATTCCAATTGGTGAAATAGTATCTCTATTGGCAAGTTTAATTGTGACATCAATATCTTCTATCTCAGCAGGTGCAATATCATGCATAATTTCTTTGTATAAGTCATGAGGAATAGCACTAGCACTAGCACCCATATCACATAAGCCATGATAACAATGATCTCCTATTTTAACAGAAATAACAGGCATGCCTACCAAAGATCTAGGTTTATCTTTAGCACAAGGTTTAGCAATTCTAGCAGTCTCATCATGGAAATGAATAACATGCCCATCAATATTGTCAGACAAGAGATCTTTAACAATAGCAATATTAGGTTCAACTTTAATTTGCTCAGGAGGTGTATAGGTTCTACTATTGCTTTTACGAACCACAGTTGAAGCTTTAGCAGGAAAAGGTTGTTTCTCAACATAAGAAGTAGGAACAATAGGATCATTATAAGTGACAATCTTTTCTTCAACTTTAATAGGTGCAGCTACTTTTACATCTATGGGAGGATGATAATTAAACCACTTCTCCCTAGGGAGATCAACATGAGTAGCAAAATATTCACGGAAAGAAGCTACTATTTCAGAGTCAAGTCCATATTTAGTGCTAAATTTATGGAAAACATCGGTATCCATAAAAGATTTAACACAATCAAACTTAGGTTTCATACCTAACTCCTTACCCGCGTTTAATTCTTTCCAATAAATCCCATTTGAATTCAATAGACTTCATCATAAAAGAGCCAGCACAAGAAGTATCGAGCATGGTGCGATTGCTATCAGAAAGCCGAGCATAAATTTTTTGAATAATCATTTCTCTTGAGAGCTCATGATTGGGGAATGAATATAACATTGATTTAAGCCTCCCCCAAGCTTGAGCGATGCTTTCTCCTTCACGAGGCCAAAAATTATATATATAATTGTGATCACGATGAACAAGATGCATAGGATAAAACTTCTAATGAAATTCCAATTTCAATCGTTTGTAGTTCCATGATCCCATATCATCACATAGCCTATACCATGTCAATGGATCTCCCTTCAAAGATAAAGGGAAGACCTTCTTCTTAATAACATCCTCGGGCACACCTGCAAGATTAAATAATCCACAAACTTCATCCACATATATTAGGTGCTCATCAGGATGCATTGTTCCATCTCCTGCAAAAGGATTAGCCAGTAGTTCTTCTATCATACCCGAAGGAATTTCAAAGTAGACATTTTCATTTTCATTTTCATTTTCAGTAGGTTTGGTAGGTTGAGGAGCAACTCTTTGCTCTACTGGTCGAGGTGAAGAAACCCCGAACAAGCCCCTCAAAGGATTACTTTCCATAGTAACAAGTGACAGTAAATTTCAACACACTATATAAATTTTTCCTTACCAAATTCCACCTACCAAAGGCGCTTCACTCCCCGGCAATGGCGCCAAAAAAGAGTCTTGATGACCCACAAGTATAGGGGATCTATCGTCGTCCTTTCGATAAGTAAGAGTGCCGAACCCAATGAGGAGTAGAAGGAAATGATAAGCGGTTTTCAGCAAGGTATTCTCTGCAAGCACTAAAATTATAAGTAACAGATAGTTTTGTGATAAGATAATTGGTAACGAGCAACAAGTAACAAATGTAAATAAAGTGCAGCAAGGTGGCCCAATCCTTTTTGTAGCAAAGGACAAGCCTGGACAAACTCTTATATGATGTAAAGCGCTCCCGAGGACACATGGGAATATCGTCAAGCTAGGTTTCCTCACGATCATATGATTCACGTTCGGTACTTTGATAATTTGGTATGTGGGTGGACCGGTGCTTGGGTACTGCCCTTACTTGGACAAGCATCCCACTTATGATTAAACTCTATTGCAAGAATCCGCAACTACAACAAAAGTATTAAGGCAAACCTAACCATAGCATGAAACATATGGATCCAAATCAGCCCCTTACGTAGCAACGCATAAACTAGGGTTTAAGCTTCTGTCACTCTAGCAACCCATCATCTACTTATTACTTACCAATGCCTTCCTCTAGGCCCAAATAATGGTGAAGTGTCATGTAGTCGACGTTCACATAACACCACTAGAGGAGAGACAACATACATCTCATCAAAATATCGAACGAATACCAAATTCAGATGACTACTAATAGCAAGACTTCTCCCACGTCCTCAGGAACAAATGTAACTACTCACAAAGCATATTCATGTTCATAATCAGAGGGGTATTAATATGCATATAGTATCTTAACATATGATCTTCCACCAAATAAACCAACTAGCATCAACTACGAGTAATTAACACTACTAACAACCCACAGGTACCAATCCCGGACATGGATGCATGAATTGGATACAAGAGATGAACTAGGGTTTGAGAGGAGATGGTGCTGGTGAAGATGTTGATGGAAATTAACCCCCTACCGATGAGAGGATCGTTGGTGATGATGATGGCGATGATTTCCCCCTCCCGGAGGGAAGTTTCCCTGGCAGAACAGCTCCGTCGGAGCCCTAGATTGGTTCCGCCAAGGTTCCGCGTCGTGGCGGCGGAGTCTCGTCTGGAAAGATGGCTTATCATTTTTTCCTCATCAAAAGACTCCATATAGCATAAGATGGGCATCGGAGGGCCACCAGGGGGCCCACGAGGTAGGGGGCGCGCCCAGGGGGGAGGGCGTGCCCCCCCACCCTCGTGGGTAGGGTGTGGCCCCCTGGTGAACTTCTTGCGCTCAGTATTTTTTCTATATTCTAAAAATGACTTCTGTCAAGTTTCAGTACTTTTGGAGCTATGCAGAATAGGTCTCTAATATTTGTTCCTTTTCCAGCCCAGAATCCCAGCTGCCGGCATTCTCCCTCTTTATGTAAACCTTGTAAAATAAGAGAGAATAGGAGTAAGTATTGTGACATAATGTGTAATAACAACCCATAATGCAATAAATATTGATATAAAAGCATGATGCAAAATGGACGTATCAAGGACGTGCCCTTCCTACAAGCTATGGGAACGAGCAAAAGTCTTCCAGACTCGACGAAGTACATGACATGAGGGGCGGGGAAATCTAAATCCACCCGTATGCTGCCATTCCGGCAGCCCCTCATGTGCAGCCTCAATGCTCGCGGTTGTTCAAGCTCCATAACCCATGCGAATGGAGTAGGGAGGTGGAGGCGGCTGTGCAGAGGTTTATATAGCCTGATGACGAACTCCAGAGGCTGGTCTCCAATGTGGCCCTCCAATGGAGGAGGAGCGTCTGCCGGGGGCATGATCAGGGCACCTCCCTGTCTTCCTCCCCCTCGGGCACCATGGAGACCGCGACCTTGTCCTCTCCCTCCCCCTCTCATGGCAGGATCCTCCCCCGCATTGTCAGGAGGATGAGGGATATGCTATCGAGAAGAAGCTCTCGTCGCCGCCATTGGAGCACCACCATGTCCTTGTCCTCTCCCCATGGAGAGTGCAGAAAGTTCAACGAAAGGCAGAAGGAGAGTGTGTGAAAAAACACACCGCCCCCTTTTATAGAGGGACAAGGCAGGGGCTGGCTTCTCATTTAGGAAGCAACTGCACCGCTCCCCTGATATGGCTTCCCTGCGCCTTCAAGAGCTCAGAGAATCAAACCTTCTGTGCCAACCAATGACGCATGGTTTTCTGCCAAGGCACCCATCCCCGCGCCCTCCGCATCCACCACCTACCCTACATAATGCATGCGGTATAGATGTCGGATGCACCCGGGGCGGGAGGCAAGTGGGATGGCAGTTTCTGCCCCGTGATCATGGGGCGTGGGTGATCCACGGGTCATGATCTAGATTTTCCCATAACGTTCAGCACGACATGCGGGAAACATGGAAACTGGCCCGGGCTCAAGTTAACGAAGCAAGCAAGATCTCAACGGGCCAGCCACTTCTATGCCCTGCGTGTGGACTGGTTAGGGCCTACCTTGACGATGCCCGGCAGCACATGTGGGCAGGCCTTGGGGCTCCTGTCGGTGCAACGAAACCTGGGTCCATTGCCCATACTGTGCATAGGCCCAAGAACAAGATTATAGCACCAAGATCAGATCAAAGTGCAAGGGATCAGTTCTTTGAACGATCAAAGTGCAGATCAAGAAGACCAAGACTAGCCAGAGAGACAAGATACCACTACAAGAAGAACCTCCCTTGTCAGGCAGGCGAGCCTAGCGAGGTTGGGGTTACCCTGGAAGCGAACCTCCAAAAATGCCTCGGCAGGCTTGCCTAGGCTCACGGAGGCAAACCACTTCACAACACCACCTCACAGCGACGCACGTCGTCGATCAGTGCAGTGTCAAGCTCCTAAGTGACTAAGTGGTTGTTGTCGGCCACATGGCAGCCACTTCCTCCAGAAAATACCTCCAAGAGACACCCGTCCTGAGATGTGTCAAGCAAGAAGGCGCAAAGCTAGCAAAACAGCCCGGCAGGGCCTGCCGGGCGAGCTGTGATGTGACATTGAGCGGCGCATTTAAGGCACTCTGTCAGCCTGTAGAGTTAGGTATGATAGCACTGTTTGCTATCTATTCAGTATGTAAAGACTGATTTACCACTATGGTGACCCCTTGACCTATAAAACGAGGCCCATGGCAACCGTAGAAAGGATTCGGACCCCCACACATTCATACACGCGTAGCCACTCTTGCCCCGAGGCAACCCTGCCGGGTAAGAGCGCTGCGTTTCTCCACCATTTTCCACCATCAATCCACCAAAGCAGGAGGAGGGGTTTACGCCTCGCGGCGGCCCGAACCTGGGTAAAACTGCCTGCGTGATCTTTGTCGTGCTGTGTTGCGCTTCACTGCTCTTTGTGCAACTTGCCCATCCCCCTGCCAAACCAAAATGGGGTCATGGCCCCATAGGTAGCTATGGTTTCCCACGACACCCAAGAGGCCAAGCGGCAGCGAGAGGAAACCAATGTCCACTAGAGGGCACTCTAGGAGCAAGCCACCCTTCGTGAGCGTAGGCTCCAGATGCGGGAGGAAGATGTGGAAGCCCACAGGGGTCGACTCTCGTCCCATGAGGAGAAACTCCCGAGGCCCGAGGAGGAGGTCCGGAAACGCCTGGAGGCGGCCGCCACCCATGAGGTGAAGACTGAGACTCGAGAGTGTGAACTTGCATTGATCGCTTCTGAGTAAGAGGCCGAGCGGGAGCACCTGCAGGCGAAGGACCGTGAGCTGGCAGCCGCCTAGTCCACTCGTGACGAGTAGGAGCATGTTGCCGCGAGGCGGAACAAGCTCTAGGCCAAAGTTGAAGACCTCAAGAGGCAACTACTAGATGTGGACGCTACCATCGAGGTGGCGTGTTGTGACCTACTGCCCCAGGCGACGACGCGGCTTTTCAGCAACCTTCTCCGCCTGGAAGGCTGCTTCGACCTTCGCTAGGTTGTGGCCCCCGTCTCGGCGGACCTACGCAAGGGCCTCGTAGAGGCAGTGAGGGATCACATGGCCGGCTTCGTCTAGCTGTACGCTTTTGAGGACGAGGCCAGCGGCGCCGGCCACGGGCTACCTAACACCGACAGTAGGGGCGGCGACGGCTCCTCATCCGCCTAGGTCCTCCTCATTTTATATGTGTAATAGGGTAGATGTAGCCCCGTGCGGGCATGAAGACATTTGCACGACACTTTTTCACTAAGTACTTGATGCTTAATGTGTTCTTGTTTTCCACCCAAGGCCTTTATTTCCCTTTTACATTACCTTTGTGCCTTGTGTCACTGGGACCCAGCCCCCAAGGTGGGCTACAACCGTCGTTGGTATGCCTGGAGCGTGTGCTCAACAATCCCGGAGCATGTAGGGCTCTTAGGGATGGTAGGAGTCCGTCATGCATGATGCTCAGCCCCCCTCCTTGAGGCGCACGCGGCTCGTGCTAGGGAAATCAAGACGCCAAGAGAGAGAAACAAGAGGAAGAGACCCCGAGGAGTGCTTTAGACTTAGCTACTTCGAGGTGCACGGCTTGGAGCGAGTCCCCCGTATGGCGCAACTCGTGTTGTGTAGCCCCTCATGAAGCCTTCTGCCCTCTGGCGCCACTCACGAGGCCTCCCGTAGGGGGCTCCTCAGGCCTTTGATATCCTACACCGGGGAAATTGCCAAGTTTTCGCAAGTAGTGCAGCAGGGCGCGCTCGCTAGGTCACCTATGGGTGTTACGCAAAGAGAGAGAATCACGAAGGAACTGGTGAGGTGACGTACATGGGAGCAGGCCCGTGAGGCAGAGTACGGTCACTTGGATTTTTGTAGTGCTGTTGGGACAGACCCTAGCACAGACACCGTGCCCAGGGGGAGATTACGATCGCACGACCCTACTGAGGCACACAAAGGTGCAAGCACACAGGGTTCTGGAGGAAATAAGCTTTATTGATGCATGAAGCGGGTTCATTACATATTAGAAAGCCACATGCTGTTATGTTCTACATGGGTCAGCTTAATGATGTGACAGTCGATGACCTCTCAGGTAAGTAGGATGCCATCCCTAAGCATGGTGCATCCACCAGCGCTAAGCATGGGGCTTCCACGAGAATGGGAAGGAGCTCCCGCGTGCCGATGGCACCACTGGTAGAGAGAGCTTCGGAGCATTTACAACTCCATCTCGCTCGTATCCATGGAGGCATGGACAGAACTTACAGTGATGGTGGGTGTTCCATATGTTTTGCACCAGAACACCCACCTCCATCACGAGTGGGGTGACGGCGGGCCAGGGAGTGCATGTGAACCACTGCGATGTGGGACTCCAGGCACATGCGCATCAGCCTTGCAAAGGTGGCCGCGGAACCCTCCAGGCCGAAAGGCATGCGCATGGGCCCGGACGAGCCTGTGGTCTGGTTGATCCGTGGGGGAGGGAAGGGGCTCGCGGGGCGAGCCTAGTTGAGGGCAATGAAGTCGATGCACATGCGCGGCTTGGTGACGTGGGTGCGGTTGACGATCCACTTGGGGTAGGTAGTTTCATGGGTGATTCCAGCCTCCATGAGCTTGTTGACCTCCTGGGTGATGACTTCCTGCTTCTCGGGCACATGATGCCTTTCCTTGTTCTTGACAGGCCGCATGCCTTGGCACGCGGCTAAGTGATGCTTGACCACCTCCCTCAGTAGACTGGGCATGCTTGATGATGTCCAAGTCGACACATCAAGGCTTTCCTGAAGGAAGGTGATGAGTGTGCCTTCCTATTTTGGCGAAGGACCACCGCTGACGGCGAGGGAGGGGCCTGGTTCGCCCCCATCCGGCTACGCCTTCTTGGACTTGGCTTGCTCCTGAGAGAGTAGGGGCTTCTTCTTCACTGGTGCCTCCTGGGCAGGCCCAGGCACGTCCTTATTGGCCGGGTACGTGGTCGAGGCAGCATTGTAGGCATGCTCGAGGGTGTGCATTGAGTCCTTCTCATCGCAGCGGACAGTGAGGAGTGCCGCTGCAGCCAGGCATCTTGACGAGGTCGTAGGCGTGGTGGGTCACGACCATGAACTTAGAGAGAGTCAGGTAGCCTAAGATGGCATTATTGGGCAGGCCGATTTGAGCCAGATCAAACACGATGAGCTTCGTACGGTAGTTCTTGCGGGTGCTGAAGGTGAAGGGAAGGCGCACCTACCAAAAGCGGACAGTGGAGCCGTCGGTGACTGATACGTCTCCAAAGTATCTATAATTGGTGATTGTTCCATGTTGTTATATTATCATTCTTGGATGTTTTACAATTATTTTATAGCAACTTTATATCATTTTTTGGGACTAACCTATTGACATAGTGCCCAGTGGTAGTTACTATTTTTTGCTTGTTTTTTACTTCGTAGAAAATCAATACCAAACGGAGTCCAAATGCAGCAGAACTTTTTGGAGAATTTTTCTGGGCCAAAAAACACAGGACGGGCCAAAGAAGTACTAGAGTGGTGCCCCGAGGGGGGCACAACCCACCTGGGCACGCCTGGGGCCCAGGCATGCCTTGGTGGGTTGTGCCCACCTCGGTGGCCTCCCGCACCGCCTCTTTGCTCTATAAATACACCAATATTCCAACAATCCTAGGGAGGTGACGAAACACAATTCTAGCTGCCGCAAGTTCCATAAACCACAGATCCAATCTAGACACTGATACGTCTCCAACGTATCTATAATATTTTATTGTTCCATGCTATTATATTATCTGTTTTGGATGTTTTATATCCATTAATATGCTATTTTATATTATTTTTGGGACTAACCTATTGACCTCGAGCCTAGTGTTAGTTTCTGTTTTTACCTTGCTTTTGTGTTTCGCAGAAAATGAATACCAAACGGTGTCCAAACGGAATGAAACCTTCGCGATGATTTTTCTTGGACCAAAAGACACTTGTTGGACTTGGGGTCCAAGTTAGAAGAGCTTGGAGTAGACGACAAGCCACAGGGGCGAGCCCTAGGGGGTTGCCCCCTGCCTTGTGGCCTACTCCAACACCTCCTGACCTAATTCTTCGTCCTATATATTCACATATATCCCCAAACCTCCAGAGGCATCCACCAAAACACTTTTCCACCGCTGCAACGTTCTGTAACCATGAGATTCCATCTAGGGGTCTTTTCCGGCGTTCTATCGGAGGGGGATTCGATCATGGAGGGCTTCTACATCAACACCATTGCTTCTCTGTTGAAGCGTGAGTAGTTTACATAGACCTGCGGGTCCATAGCTAGTAGCTAGATGGCCTTTTCTCTCTCTCTCTTTGATTCTCAATACAAAGTTCTCCCTGATGTTCGTGGAGATCTATTCAATGTAATACTTTTTTGCGGTCTGTTTGCCGAGATCTGATGAATTGTGGATTTATGATCAGCTTATCTATGAATATTCTTTGCATCTCCTCTGAATTCTTATATGCTTGATTTGATATCTATGCAAGTCTCTTCGAACTATCGATTTGGTTTGGCCAACTAGATTGGTTTTTCTTGCAATGTGAGAAGTGCTTAGCTTTGGGTTCAATCTTGCACTACTCGATCCTAGTGACAGACGGGGAACCGACATGTATTGTATTGTTGCCATCGAGGATAAAAAGATGGGGGTTTCCTCATATTGTTTGAGTTAATTCCTCTACATCATGTCATCTTTCTTAATGCATTACTATGTTCTTTACGAACTTAATACTCTAGATGCATGCTGGAAGCCGTCGATGTGTGGAGTAATAGCAGTAGATGCAGAATTGTTTGGGTCTACTTGACACAGATGTGATGCCTATATTCATGATCATTGCCTTAGATATCGTCATAACTTTGCACATTTCTATCAATTGCTCGGCAGTAATTTGTTCACCCACCGTATTTTTTGCTATCATGAGTGAAGCCTCTAGTGAAACCTATGGCCCCCAGTTCTATTTTCCATCATACAAGTTTCCGATCTACAATATTAGTTTCCGATCTACTATTTTTGCAATCTTTTACTCTCCGATCTATAAACCAAAAATATTTACCTTACCGTTTATTTATCTCCATCAGATCTCACTTCTGCAAGTAACCATGAAGGGATTGACAACCCCTTTATCGTGTTGGGTGCAAGTTGTTTGATTGTTTGTGCAGGTATTAGGTGATTTGTGCGTTGTCTCCTACTGGATTGACACATTGGTTCTCAAACTAAGGGAAATACTTATGTCTACATTGCTGCATCACCATTTCCTCTTCAAGGGAAAAACCAACGCAAGCTCAAGAAGTAGCGGGAAGAATTTTTGGCGCCGTTCTCGGGGAGATCTACGCCAAGTCAAGACATACCAAGTAGCCATCATAAACTCTCATCACTTGCATTACATTATTCGCCATTCGCCTCTCATTTTCCTCTCCCCCACTTCGAAAATGATTTTCGAAAAGATTTGCCTTTTCTTCGCCCCTCTTCCATTCTTCTTCTTCATTCTCTTTCGGTTTGCTCGTTTGCTAGATTGGGTTGTTGCCATAATGTCTGAAATTGGTGAGGTTATCGCTAAAAAAGATAGTAGTAACGATGGGGAAAAATTTATGCTTTTGCTAATACCAATCCTCATGAAGAATCTACTATTTTACACACTAAAAAACTTTACACAGGTAGCGGCAATATTTTTGGAAATGGTTTTATTCAAGATTTCTTTACTTGTGCCGGTGCGCTTCCCACTTTAGGTGGATCTATTCTCCATAAAACTTGTAGTCTTGCGGATTCTATATCTTTGCTTGTGGTTGAACTTGAAAGACAATTTGTTCATATGCATCCATCCGTCCAAAGGATTTTTCTAGAGTTTTCTAATATTGAGCATTCTTCTGTTAAGCGTGCCTCCATTATATTTCTAGCCCATGAGTTTAGATTATTATGAAAGAAGCTAGTGAAATTTTCGCCCATTATAAAGTAGATGCTGGTCTTCCTCCCATAGAGGGAATTCTCTTTAACCAAGCACTACTAGGAAAAGGCCTACTAGTGGCGCACCAGTTTTGCCTACTAATGGCGCACTACTGGTGCGCCACTAGTACCACGCCACTGGTATTTTTTACTAATGGCGCACCACTGGTGCGCCATTAGTATACTAGATACTAATGGCGCACCTGTAGTGCGCCATTAATATGCCTAGAGGTGCGCCATTACTATCTGACTTAGTAATGTGCACCACATAGAAGTGCACCATTAGTAATATTTTTTTCAATTTTTTTATTTTTTTTAAAAAATCAATTTTTTTATTTTTTTCCTTAATCTCGGGTAACTATGGCTTAATCTCGGGTCAATATTTACTAATGGCGCACCACTGGTGCGCCATTAGTATACTAGATACTAATGGCGCACCTGTAGTGCGCCATTAGTATGCCTAGAGGTGCGCCATTACTATCTGACTTAGTAATGGTGCACCACATAGAAGTGCGCCATTAGTAATATTTTTTTCAATTTTTTTTTTATTTTTTTTAAAAAAATTCATTTTTTTATTTTTTCCTTAATCTCGGGTAACTATGGCTTAATCTCGGGTCAATATGCTTCATCTCAGGTCAAATCGCACTCCATGGTCAAACTTCCCGAAAGGTCACCCATCCTCACACTACACCAGCCCAAGCATGCTTAACTTCAAAGTTCTATCCAACCCCAGCACCACCTCACTTCACACACACTTGTTCATATATCTAGCATATCAATCCTATTAAACCTTGTTGATGTTTAGGACTTTGTTCATATTCATGAGTGTGATGAAATTTTGAAAAAATATTTCAAACTTCCGTTCATATTACGTATCATATTTTGAAAAAAAAATCCCGAAAAAAATCGAAACTAATTTTTTTCTGTTACTAGTGGCGCACCTAGCATACGGTGCGCCACTAGTAAGTTTGAAATTTTTTGAATTTTTTTGCCTCTAGATCTTAAAAGCCCCGTAACTTTTTTTCTGTTAGGTTTTTGAGGATTTTGAAAATGTTTAATGGGGTTCCCCCATGTTAAATTCGGATGTAACTTTTCGAGTTGATGATTTTTCATATAGAAAACTTTTTAATCCGAGTTCGTATGCAAAAGTTATGCCCATTTTACAAATTCCAGAGAGATTTTGCAAATAAAGTCGAAATTCATATTTGTAAATTTTCCCAGCAACTAGACCACATATCACATGGGAAACTTATTTTCTTTTATTTATTTTTTTGACATTTCCATCATTTTCTTTTATTTTTTTTAAACTGAAAAGGCGGCCCACGGGGGGGGGGGGGGTGTGCATGCGAGGGAATTTTTGGGACAAGTTAGTAATGGCGCACCGTGGGAGTGGTGCGCCATTACTAGTTGAACTAGTAATGGCACACCACTCCCACGGTGCGCCATTATAGTTTTCAAAAAATATAAAAAAATTGGAAAAAAATACTAGTGGCGCACCGTGGATGTGGTGCGCCATTACTAGTTTAACTAGTAATGGCGCAAAAAATAAAAAAATTGAAAAAAAATTGAAAATAATTTACTAATGGCGCACCATGGATGTGGTGCGCCATTACTAGTTTAACTAGTAATGGCGCACTATCCCCTAGTGCGCCATTAGTAGTTTTGAAAAAAAATAAAAAAATCTTGTTACTAATGGCGCACCGTGGATGTGGTGCGCCATTAGTATTTGGACACTAATGGCGCACCACCACATGGTGCGCCATTAGTATATAGTAGTGGCGCACCACATGTCTGGTGCGCCATTAGTGTCAATTTGATCAATAGCCCTTTTCCTAGTAGTGAAGAGGACATAATGCGTTTACGATCTCTAGATCATGTTGCTTACAATGAAAATTTAAGAAAGAGGGTCCCTACCGATGTTTTAGTTGATAAGATCTCTGAACTTAATGATAATTTTGCTCTAAAAATAACGGATTGGGCTTCTCTGTTGGACACAAGCTCATGACTTTTTTCCAAAAGAACGCTTATAATGATGAGTTGGTCATACAATATGAGGGGTCGAATGAGGAACCAATTCCTCGTGAGCTTGATCTTGGGGATTCTTATCCCATTAAATCTAGCCCTTTTGATTACTTTTGCTTAACACAAAGAAAACTTGCTGCTAAACGAAGGAAGTATGAGATGAGTTTTCGAGATTTGCCTTAACATTACTACGAGTATACCTAGATCTATTCGTGCTTTTATGCCTAGCTAAGGGTGTTAAACAATAGCGCTTATAGGGAGGCATCCCAATTTTATTGTTGTTCTTGCTTTTAGTTCCTGTTTTGCAATAAGTAATTCATCTAGCCTCTGCTTAGATGTGGTGTTGTGTTTTAATTAGTGTTTGTGCCAAGTAAGACCTTTAGGATGGCTTACGATGACAGTTGATTTGATCTTGCTGAAAAACAGAAACTTTTGCGCTCAGGAAAACAATTCTCATTTTTAGCAGAAGCGTGATAAAATACAGATTCTTTTTGCAGAAGATTAATAAATAAATTGCTTAGGTTGTCCTAATGTTTCAGAATTTTTGGAGTTACAGAAGTATTCGAGAGTTACAGATTACTACAGACTATTCTGTTTTTGACAAATTCTGTTTTCTATGTGTTGTTTACGTATTTTGATGAATCTATGGGTAGTATCAGTGGGTATGAACTATGGAAAAGTTAGAATACAGTAGATATTCCACCAATATAAATAAAGAATGAGTTCACAACAGTACTAAAAGTGGTGATTTATTTTCTTATACTAACGGAGCTTATGAGATTTTCTGTTGAGTTTTGTGTTGTGAAGTTTTCAAGTTTTGGGTAAGGATTTGATGGACTATGGAATAAGGAGTGGCAAGAGCCTAAGCTTGGGGATTCCCAAGCCACCCCAAGGTAATATTCAAGGATAAAGAAGAGCCTAAGCTTGGGGATGCCTCGGAAGGCATCCCCTCTTTCGTCTTCATCTATCGGTAACTTTACTTGAGGCTATATTTTCATTCACCACATGATATGTGTTTTGCTTGGAGCATCTTGTATGATATGAGTGTTTGCTTTTTAATTTGCAACAATCATCCTTGCTGTACACACCTTTTGAGAGGGACACGCGTGAATCGTGATTTATTAGAATACTTTATGTGCTTCACTTATATCTTTTGAGCTAGGCAATTTTCCTCTAGTGCTTCACTTATATCTTTTTAGAGCACGGCGGTGGCTTTATTTATAGAAATTGTTCATCTCTCTTGCTTCACTTATATTATTTTTAGAGTCTCTCTAAACAGCATGGTAATTTGCTTTGTTTATGAATTTAGTCCTAATATGATGGCCATCCAAGAGGGATATAATAAAAACTTTCATATAAAGTGCATTGAATATTTTAGAGATTTTTGATTCCTTGTGATTGTTTTGAGATATAAAGATGGTAATATTAGAGTCATTCTAGTGGGTAGTTGTGGATTGGTAGAAATACTTGTGTTAAAGTTTGTTATTCCCGTAGCATGCACGTATGGTGAACCGATGTGATGAAGTCGGAGCATCATTTATTTTTTGATTGTCTTCCTTATGAGTGGCGGTCCGGGATGAGCGATGGTCTTTTCCTACCAATCTATTCCCCTAGGAGCACACGTCTATTACTTTGTTTCAATAACTAAGAAATTTTTGCAATAAGTATGTGAGTTCTTTATGACTAATGTTGACTCCATCTATTATACGCACTCTCACCCTTCCACAATTGCTAGCCTCTCTAATGCCACACAACTTTCTCCTGTACCATACACCCACCATATACCTTCCTCAAAACAGCCACCATACCTACATATTATGGCATATCCATAGCCATTCCGAGAAATATTACCATGCAACTTTCCACCATTCCGTTTATTATGACACGTTCCATCATTGTCATATTGCTTTGCTTGATCATGTAGTTGACATCGTATTTGTGGCAAAGCCACCTTTCATCATTTTTTATACTTGTCGCTCTTGATTCATCGCACATCCCGGTACACCGCTGGAGGCACTCATATAGATACATATTTTGTTCTAAATATTGAGTTGTAAGTAAATAAAAGTGTGATGATCTTCATTATTAGAGCATTGTCCCATGCGAGGAAAGGATTATGGAGACTATGATTCCCCCACAAGTCGGGATGAGACTCTGGACGAAAAAAAGAGGCCAAAAAAAATGAGAGAAGGCCCAATAAAAATGAGAGAAAAGAGAGAAGGGGAAATGCTACTATCCTTTTACCACACTTGTGCTTCAAAGTAGCACCATGATCTTCATGATAGAGAGTCTCCTATGTTGTCACTTTCATATACTAGTGGGAATCTTTCATTATAGAACTTGGATTGTATATTATAATGATGGGCTTCCACAAATTGCCCTAGGTCTTCATGAGAAAGTGAGTTGGACGCACACCCACTTAGTTTCTTTTTGATCTTTCAAAAACTTATAGCTCTAGTGCATCCGTTGTGTCGGATTTCGGGTTCCGCAAACCCTTGAGAGGTTCGAACTCTGGGGTGCGTGCGAAGAACTCTCCCCAGTCTGTCTGCTCGCTATTCTCATGAATTAGCTTGATGAACCAAATGAACAAGAGACACATCAATTTACCCAGGTTCGGGCCACCTTGCAATGCAAAACCCTACTCCTGCTTTGTGGTGGATTGGCCTCGAGGGGCTGAGAATGAACTAGTACAGTGGAGAACAGCATCAGGAGGAGAGGTGTCCTTGAGCTCGATGAGCTGGGGTGTGTGTGGATGATCCGAATGATCTGTCCCCCTCTATGGTGGTGGCTAGGTTCTATTTATAGTGGCCTTGGTCCTCTTCCCAAATGAAGGCGGGAAGGGATCCCATAACGGCCAAATTTGAAGGAAGATAACTAGTACATGCTATCCTGACAAAAGTAGTCTTTGCCTGCAAAAATCCTCTGGTCATGACGCCATGGTGGGCTCGGCGATGACCTTCATTCTGCCATCCTAGCGGTCTTGGTCTGGTTGCACCGGAATGGAAACCTTTACTTGATTTCTCGGGACTCCACGCCTGCGCTTGCCTCCTTAGCACCAAAGAGGAAACTGGTACACTACGCCCGCTGGCGCCCGCCTAGCCTTGGTCATCATGGATCACATCATCTGAACCTCGTGAGGTGTACCTTGCGTAGATATCTCCGCTCCTCGAAAACCAGTCTGGGGAGGCCGCCCTGCATGGAGGTCTTGGTGTCGTCCGCCTTTCGAGACTTGGCCCCTTGCGGGGGTCTTGTGTTGTCGATGTTGAAGCTGGGTCGTACCAGGCCATTGATGGAGCCACGCTATAGGCCGTAGGAAGGCAAGTCTAGGTACCCCCGTTCCCAGAACACCAACAGTAGCCCTCGGGCCCAAAGCGCGCTCGAACTTGGCTTTGAGGCGAAGCCAAAGGGCAAGTGCGGAGCGCCGCGGGCCCTAACCGCATGCGGCCTTGGTCAACGTGTGGTGATTGATGGGACGTGGGCGCCTCCGCTTCCCCATGCTGCCTCGGCAACCGTTCGACTTGACGAGACCGTGTTGCATGCAGAGAAACCACCATTGCGTGCGATCGTAGAGGCCGGCGGTTGGCCTCCCTCCAGCTATAAATGAGGAGAAGGGCGGAGCCCCTCGTGTTCATCTCCGTCTTCATGCCGCCTACTTATTCTTCATCCTCTCTGCCTTGCCGTCTTGTTGTAGCTCCCATGGCGCCGACGAGGAAGTTTTCCGCCGCCGAGAACGGGAAGGCCCCCAAGGAGGGACCCGGCTCACCGCCGCCCAAGAGAGGGCTAGGCCGCCCCCGCAAGCATGCGGCGACCCCTGCGGTGGCTCCTTGAAGGTGCGGCCACACTCCTTCGGGGGCCGACGTCACCTTGGGCGGCCGTGGTGACGCTTCTTCCTGTGGTGGAACCTGCCTCCTCGGCCGCACTTCCACTCGGCAGAGGTGCTCCCGGAGTTTGTCGTATGGTCAGAGAGGCCAGCCGGCACCTAGCTCCTGCTCCCTCGCTTCTTTGCGGGTGAGCCGCCGGCCACGGGGCTCGACGGCTTCTCGCTGCAGGCTGACGGTTGCTGTAGCAAGGATTCGTGGGTTGGGATCGAGATCACCGTCGGAGGTAGCGTAACCTTGACTAGCGGTTGGCAAGCATTCACCCGTGCACGAGGCCTGAGCGGGAGGTTTCTCCCTCCACTCGTGGTACGTTGGCTTCGCAACCCTTTACAAGAGGTTTCTCCCTCCACGCCGGGTGCTGCCTCGAGGATGGAAGCAGCGATGAGGAGCTTGTCCTTGGGGACGGCCGTGACGACGAGGGCGAGCTTGCCCTTGGTGACGGTCGTGCCTCTCCCAGTGGCTAAGGCTCCTCCTTCGACGAGAGCACCAGCAGCGGCGGCTATGTTCACCCGCCCTGTTGCCGGGCTAGGATTGGGGAAGGCTCTGGATGAGCACGCGGCTGACGGTCCTGGCTCGGGAGCTACTGCGGCCGCGCGGGCCACTTTTGTTTAACCTTTCCTTTTCCCTACATTTTGAAAAAAGTAGATGGCCCTGCTGGGGTGTGTAATGAATTGCGGCGTTTATGCCACTATGCTATGCTTGTTATCTTGATGTTATGCCATGTTATCTATTCTCCAAATAGACATGGTTCGGGTAACTTAGCTTGGCATGCTCGTGGTAGTATAGTTTTCCGTCTGGCGAGGGCGCGCACTTTTGGCATCTGGCGAAGCTCGCTTCCCGACGACTCGGGAGCCATCGGCCTCTGGACACGTTGTATAGCTACAGAGATGTTAGAAAACTTGGCGGGGTGCCTTGTTCTTCCTTCCGCGAGCCCCCAGGAGCCCTCAGGCGTGAGTTAGCTTTGGCTTAGTGCATCGCGTCCCGCTGCCCGAGGTGCACGGACTTAGAGTGTGCTCACACCCACAAGCTCATTCGAGAGCGCCTCGCAAGGATCAAGGCAGCCGAAGCTCTGGAAGCCGAGGTTGTGGGGTGACAAGGCTTTGGTGAAGTATGTTTGCGGTGCGGGCGAACCCAGCGCGCACACACACATGCCCAGCCCCCGCGCGCGAGGAGGAGCGATGGGAAATTGCCGCTCCCCTGAGCCAAGACTGAAAGGCGAGAGAAGTAAAAATGGGAGAATCAAACTTGCTAAGAACACATGCGAAAAAACATGAGAACTCCAAATTCCATTAAGAAGTTGCAAACTAGCTACAGAAAGCAAGCAAATGAACAGCCGCGTCCGGCACCTAGTCTAGTGTTCTCACCAGCGCGGAGCTAAGTGCTGCCACTAGGATGTGGGAGGGAGCCCCCGAGGCCCGAGGGCGGCACTCCGGAGACTCCGGGGCAGGTATGGCCCCACTCATTATTACGTGAGAGTGTCACGAGCGGTGACCTTCATCGGCACGGGCTTTGCTTCATGGGTAGAACATCCGGAGGTGCTAGATGTTCCAGGCGTTCTGGATGGGGATCCCGTCCAGCGTCTCCATGCTTGTGGCACCAGGCCTGGAGACACGGGCGATCCTGAACGGGCCCTCCCACATGGGTGAAAGCTTATGCAGCTCCTCCCTGGAGAGCACCCGCCTTAGGACAAGATCACCCACCTCGAGCGTCCTGGAGTGGACGCTACGGTAGTGGTACTGCCGCAGCGTCTGCTGGTACATTGCTGCTTGGAGCGCGGCTTGACAGTGACGTTCCTGCCCTTGCACGAGGTCCATCCCCCGCGAGGCGTCCTGGCGTGCCTCGTCAAATGCCAAGACCCGCATGGAGCGATGCCTGACCTCGTGAGGGAGAACCACTTCTGCTCCATAGACGAGGAAGAATGGAGTCTCGCCTATTGGATCGGTCGCGGTGGTGCAGATGGACCATCGCACTGACTGGAGCTCATCCAACCAGCCCCTGCCGCAGTACTCAAGCTTTTTCTTGAAGGTTCTGGCCTTGAGGCCTCTCAGGACTTCCGTGTTGGCGCGTTCGGCCTGGCCGTTGCTCCTGGGGTGTGCCACTGAGGCGTAGCATATCTGCGTTCCAAGGTTAGAGCAATATGTTGTAAAAAGGTTACTAGTGAACTACTAGCCCTTGTCAGTGATGACGCGATTCAGAACCCCGAACCGGCTCACGAGGCCCTTGACGAACTTGACTGCCGAGCCAGTCGGGATAGTGCGGACAGCCTCCACCTCCGCCCATTTGGTGTATTTGTCGATGGCGACGTAGAGGTAGTGGTAGCCCCTGGGCGCCCTAGGGAATGGCCCCAAGATGTCCAGCCCCCAGACCGCGAACAGCCACGAGAGTGGGATGGTCTGGAGGCCTTGAGATGGCTGGTGGATCTGCTTCGCATGGAATTGGCACACTTCACAAGATCTCACCAGCTCGGTGGCATCATTGAGCGTCGTGGGCCAGTAGAACCCGCTGCGGAATGCCTTGCCCATGAAGGTGCATGATGACGAGTGATGCCCGCAGTCCCCACTATGTATGTCGGCCAACAGCTCATGTCCCTTCTCCCTAGAGATGCATCATAAAGGAACATCATTTGGCCATTTCCTATATAGCTCACCGTCCCGGATGCAGTAGGCAGTGGCCTGTCGAGCCACACGCTCCACGTCCTCCTCCTTCTCCGGCAGGGTCCCCTGAAGCAAGTATGCTTTTAATTCTTCAGTCTAGCACCCCTCCTGAGGCTTGAGCGCAAGGAGTAGGCGCGCTCCCAAGGTTGGGCCGCAAGCGGGGGCTCCCAAGAGGGGTGCTGGTGGGAGCTCCTCCTGAGGTTGTTTTGGTTCTGCAGCAGGAGGTGCTGCTGATGGTTTGAAGAGCTGCTCCTCAAAGACGCCAGGCTCCTAGGGCAAGCGCCGGGACGCCCTCTTCATGATGCTGTCAGGTTCCTTGTTCATGCCGCGCGGCACATGCTGCAGTTCCAGGCCCAAGAATTGTTTCTCAATTTTTCGTACCTCCACAAGGTATGCCACCATATGCTCATCCTTCGGCTCATATACTTTGTTGGAGAAGTTGACAAGGAGCTAGGAGTCCCCCTTCATGATGAGGCGCTTCACTCCCAAGGCTGCCGCAACCTTGAGACCGGCGATCAAGCCTTCGTACTCCGCGATGTTGTTGGAGACCTTCTCGCCCTGCTGAAAGCAGAGCTGCACGGCGTAGTAAAGCTTGTCCTAGGTGGGCGAGATGAGCATGGCGCCAGCCCCCGCACCCTGACGCGCGAAGGCGCCTTCGAAGTACATGACCCATCCATCTAGTGCCTCGCTTCCTGGTGAGAGGGATCGGTCCTCCCCTGCTTTGGGGCTGGGGGCGTCGGTCCACTCTGCCACGAAGTGGACGAGTGCGGCGCCCTTGATTACCCTCGGGGTGCTCAATTCCAACTGGAATTCCTGCATTTTGGTGTTCCATTCTACCACCCTTCCTGCCGCATTGGGACTCCTAAGCACCCTCTCCAGCGGGTAAGCTGAGATGACCTTGATGGTGTGGCCTTGAAAGTAGTGGTGCAACTTGTGCGAGGCGACGAAGAGTGCGAGCTGGAGCTTTTGCGGCATGGGGTAACGCGCTCGTGCATCGTGCAGCACCGTGCTGAAGAAGTATGCCGGGTGCTCAACGAGGGCGGGAGTGTGGGTGGCACCTTGCGCCTCCTGAGGCCCGAAGGCCTCAGGAGGCTGGTGGCCGGTCGAGGCAACCGGGGCCTCAGGAGTTCCGTCCTGAGGGGTTGGTCTTCTCCTGGGGTGGCCGAGGCCTCGGGAGCGCCATCCTGGAACCGGTGCATTCCAGCCAGCTGCGGGGTGTTGCTTTTAGAGTCCTTGGTCGGGTGTTCCTCCCGGAGTGCGACCAGCGCTGCGTTGGCCGAGTGTGGGGTGGCAGCCAGGTAGAGCACCAGTGGCTTGAGGGGGCATGGTGCCACCATCACATGTGGGCTGGTGAGGTACTACTTGAGGTCTTCGAACGCCGCGTCGGCCTCCGGAGTCCACTCGAATGGTCCCTTCTTTTTCATCACCTTGAAGTATGGGAGGGTACGCGAGGTCCCTCCCATTCGGTCCAACCAGTCCTCGTAGAGGTCGTCGACCGGGCGGTAGCGCAAGAGCTCACATGCCATGAGCAGCGCGGCCTGCGCGTCCGTGGATGCGCGGCGAGCGTG
The DNA here is from genome assembly GCF_056163025.1 of Triticum urartu. Lineage (NCBI taxonomy): Eukaryota > Viridiplantae > Streptophyta > Magnoliopsida > Poales > Poaceae > Triticum > Triticum urartu. The sequence continues at coordinate 227,487,927 of NC_141876.1, read as the reverse complement.
GGACGATGAGATGGCCGGAGTCAGCGACGGGGTGGCGGTGTGACCTTCTCGCCGCATAGAGGGATGCAGTGAAGACGCTTGCTACTCGTTTGCCGCCGGGCCGGTGGCGGCATTGGCGGCGGGTGATGGAGAACGACGGGAGGTCCGCCGACAGGGGCTGTCTGAGCGACACGGGTGGCGAGAGCGGCCCGGCGCTCAGCGCGGGCCCGGCGAGGGTCGGCCATGAACTTGGCGGAGTGGTGAAGCATGGATCGACGAAGAGGAAAGTTTCGGCACACCCCTACCTGGCGCGCCAAATGTCGGATTTCTGGTTCCAGCAAAACCCTTGAGGTTCGAACACTGGGGTGCGCGCAAAGATCTCTCCCCTCCCTAGCTCACACACTCTACGATCTCATGGCCTAGCTCGTCGAACCCAAAGAACATGAGACACAAGATTTATATAGGTTCGGGCCACCGTTGTGGTGTAATACCCTACTCCAGTGTGGTGTGGTGGATTGCCTCTTAGGCTGAGGATGAACAGTTACAAGGGAAGAGCAGCCTCGCGAGGAGAGGTGTTCTTGTGCTTGGTGAACTTGTCTGGTGGCCTAGGTGTAATGGATCTAGTCCAAAATGAGATTGATCCCTACGGTGGTGGCTAGTCCTATTTATAGAGGCCCTGGTACTCTTCCCAAATATTGAGTGGGAAGGTATCCCACAACGGCCAAATTCGAAGGGAGACAACTAGTACAAGCTATGCTGACAAAAGTAGTCTTCGCCTGCCAAAGGCTCTGGTGGTGACGCCGTCTTGGGCTCCACGGTGACCTCCGTCTTGCCGTCCTGTTGGTTTTGGTCTTGTTGCACCAATATTGAAACCTTTGCCTGATGCCTCGGGACTCCTCGTCTGCGCTTGCCTCTTTAGCACCAAAGAGGAAACGAGGACATTGCACGCGCTGGCGCCCGCTTGGTTCCAGTCATCATGGCTTGCGTCACAGAAACCTCGCGAGTTGCCCCTCGCCTTGATCCCTCCACCCCTCGCGAGCCAGCCTGGTGAGGCTCCCCCTGAGGAGGTCTTGCATCGTCCGCCTTCCGAGGCTTGGCCCCTCGCGAGGGTCTTGAATGTTTGCTGGTAAAGATGGGTCGTACAGGGTCGCTGGTGGCGCCACGCTGCGAGCCGCAGGCAGGCAAGTCTGGGGGCCCCCGTTCCCAGAACGCCGATAGTAGCCCCCAGGTCCAAGGCGCGCTCGGGCTTGGCTTCGAGGCGAAGCCATAGGGCAAGCGCGGAGCGCCGCGGGCCCCATCAGCCTGCAGCTATGGTTGGCGCGTGGCGACTGATTGGACGTGGACGTCTCCGCTTCCCCGCGCTGCCTCCACAACTGCCCGACTTGATGGGTCCTTGTTGCATGCAGAAAAAGATAATTATTACCTTAGATCGTGGAGGCCAGCGGTTGGCCTCCCCTTGGCTATAAATGGGAGGGGCGCAGCCCCCCTCACCCGTCTCCTCCTTGCTCCTCCCGCTTCTTCTTTCTTGCTCCACTGCTTGCTGATGCAGTCAGGGCGCTGATACGGAGGTTCTCGGCTGCAGAGAAGGGAAAGACTCCCCTCAACGAGCCTGAGCTACACCCGCCGAAGAAGAAGCGGTCCCATCGTTGCGAGATGGTCGTGAGGCTGGTAGTGTCGCGGCCGTGGTACGAGAGGCCACCTCCTAGATACCCGTTGCCCTTGTACGCTCACGCCGAGGGTTCCGGAGGGAGGAACGATGAGCGCCGTCGCCCATGCCAGGGCCGTGGCCGCCGTGCCGCGGAGACGCACGCTGTCGCCCCAGGGGTCCATGCCGCGGACTCCTCGCGCGAGTTTGTGCTGTGGCCGGTGATGCCTCCGAGCACTTGGATTCGCCTCCTGCCATTCTTCACCGCCGAGATGCCGCCGAGGGTCCCTCTCGAGCTTTGGCTGTAGCACACCGACTGCGACGCCCCGGTGACTGGAGCGGAGGTTGAAGTCGTCGCCTCCGGGAGGATCTTCATGACCCGAGGCTGGGGTGAGGTCGCCCGAGTCTGCAGCACGGAAGGCGCCCTCGCCATCCACTTCGAGTTTGATGGCGCCCCCACGCTTTTCTTCAAGGTCTTCGACGAGGAAGGCCGCCGCTTGGAGTGGTGCGCTGAAGGGGGTCGCCAAGACGACACAGCGGTTGGCACCGGGCCTACCTCTTGCCTCGCCCGCAGCTCCTCCAGCGACAGCAGTGACTCCTGGTGGTCCAGCGACTCTCCCGAGCTCACCGAGTCTCTGGAGACGAGCGATGACAGCTACGTGCCCCCAAGCTCCCGCCGGGCCTGAAGCAAGGCCGCCTCGTCTGGCCGCCGCCATCACTGATCTGGATGGGGTTGGCGCCGGCCTCTCGTCGCCCACTGTTGATATCGGCGTCGGCGACGTCCAGTGCATGTAGATAGATCTCCTAGGAATTCCCTTCTTTCCGTCCCCTGCAAGGAATCAAAACGGACCCCGCAGGGGTGTGTAAAGCGTCTGTAATGTCTTTTGTCGATATTATCCTTATTATGAAAATTCGCGAGCACACGTCCTGCTGAGGCTCGGTCTCCCCTTTCCAATCCCGCAGCAGCTTGGTGCTCTACGCTGACAGGTCCCGGTCCCCAGGCAGGCTACAACCGTCGCTGGTATGCCAGGTCGCGATGCCGTGGTCAAGGCCAGGAGGTGAGCGGCCCGAGGTCCAGTAAGAGCTCCTGAGGCGCGATGCTTAAGAGGTCCCCTTTAGGGCGCAAGCAGCTACCTGAGGATGGGAAAGGGAGGAGACATTGCTGCAACAGGGCAGCGAAAAGGCGAGAATCTTATGCCGTAGCGCTGGGTTGGTCCAGGTACAAGACTTATCTTTGGCGTTCTGGAGCCGGTTTCTTGTGTCGCACCAGACTTGAGTGTCGGCCGCTGTTGGGTAGCTACGTTAGGCCTGTGCGGGCCTCCCCCTCTTCTCCAGGCTCTTCCTGGTTTTCTACATCCTCAGGTCCCGGCCTTCGAGCGAGCTGAGCTGCCGCTGGTATGCCAGGTCGCGTTGCCGTGGTCAAGGCCAGGGCGTGAGGGCTGGAGAGCCAGTAAGAGCTCCTGAGTCGCGATGCTCAGGAGCCCCCCTTTTAACGCGCAAGCAAATTTCATGGGGGAAGAGAGAGAGTCTGCAGTACCGCCCGCTGTAGTCCTCAGGAAGTTCCTGCAGGTTAGCGCGGGGAGGGCCGCAAATCGCCATGGTGATTTCTGGTCCGTCGTTGGCGCGTGGGAGGGGAATCCCTACAACGGAGAGCCCCCAGGGTGTGTCTGGGCACTTGTGAGCCAGCGCAGGACTCACGAGGCCCTACCCCAAGGCGGGATGCGCCTAGTCTTGGCTCTTAATGGTTGAAGTGTTCTTGCGAGATGCATGCTTAGACAACCTGCGCCGAGTGGATTTCCTTAGGCTATCGCACGAGAAGGCCAAGCACCAACGACCCCAGGAGGTGACGTGAACGGGGCTAGCCCACTAGACAGAGCTCAGCCATTGGATTTATCGACGCTGCAGGGACATGTCCGACCTCAGATGCCATCCTATGCGAAGGATCCTGAAGAAAGACAATTGGCGCGTAGCTCCCTTGGTGGGTGACGATTAGGCAAGTGATATCCATGGATAGATTATGCATGAAAAGCAACTAGCTTAGGTAAATGCGAGAACGATACATGCCACTGGGTTCAACCCGAGCGGCCTAGGGTTAATGCAGCCCGAGGGGTGCTCCCAGCAGAGTGAACTAAAGATGCAAACGGATACATGCCATAGGGACGGACCCACACGGCCTGGGGAAGATGCAGCCCAGGGGGCACTCCCAGCTGAAATGAACTTGAAAAGATGTCACCTGGTTTGGTTGCCGAAGGAGTGTTGGGGTAGCTGAAGACACGTAGCTAAGAAGTCGCTTCTCACGAGCCACCGAGGCCATGAGCCTTGGGACACTCTCGAGGCTCAGGTGGCCTCCGGAGGACCATCTCAATCTCTGCCAGGACCGCGTGGTGCCTGGCCTCCTGACCTGCCAGGATGCTCCGCAGATTATGCTGGAAGGCGGCAGCCACACTCAGCAGGCCGAACGGCATGCGAACGTAGCTGTGAGGCAGGCCCTCACACCGGCCAGCACGCGAAGGCCTGAAGCGCTCCTGAGATGCGGCCCTGTTGAGCCCTGGGATGTCGATGCAGACGCGCAGCTCGCCACCCTCGCCTGGGTGGGGAGCAATGTGATGACCCACAAGTATAGGGGATCTATCGTAGTCTTTTCGGTAAATAAGAGTGTCGAACCCAACGAGGAGCAGAAGGAAATGATAATAGGTTTCCAGCAAGGTATTCTCTGCAAGTACTGAAATAAGTGGTAACAGATAGTTTTGTGATAGGATAATTTGTAACGAGCAACAAGTAACAAAAGTAAATAAAGTGCAGCAAGGTGGCCCAATCCTTTTTTTAGCAAAGGACAAGCTTGGACAAACTCTTATATAGAGAAAAGCGCTCCCGAGGACACATGGGAATATCATCAAGCTAGTTTTCATCATGCTCATATGATTCGCGTTCGGTACTTTGATAATTTGGTATGTGGGTGGACCGGTGCTTGGCTACTGCCCTTACTTGGACAAGCATCCTAGTTATGATTAACCTCTATTGCAAGCATCCGCAACTACAACAAAACTATTAAGGTAAACCTAACCATAGCATGAAACATATGGATCCAAATCATCCCCTTACAAAGCAACACATAAACTAGGGTTTAAGCTTTTGTCACTCTAGCAACCCATCATCTACTTATTACTTCCCAATGCCTTCCTCTAGGCCCAAATAATGGTGAAGTGTCATGTAGTCGATGTTCACATAACACCACTAGAGGAGAGACAACATACATCTCATCAAAATATCGAACGAATACCAAATTCACATGACTACTAATAGCAAGACTTCTCCCATGTCCTTAGGAACAAACGTAACTACTCACAAAGCATAAACATGTTCATAATCAGAGGGGTATTAATATGCATATAGGATCTGAACATATGATCTTCCACCAATTAAACCAACTAGCATCAACTACAAGGAGTAATTAACACTACTAGCAACCTACTAGCACCAATCCCGGACTTGGAGACAAGAATTGGATACAAGAGATGAACTAGGGTTTTGAGAGGAGATGCTGCTGATGAAGATGTTGATGGAGATTGCCCTCTCCCGATGAGAGGAGCGTTGGTGATGATGATGGCGATGATTACCCCCTCCGGGAGGGAAGTTTCCCCGGCAGAACAGCTCCGACAGAGCCCTAGATTGGTTCCGCCAAGGTTCCGCCTCATGGCGGTGGAGTTTCATCCAAGAAGATGGCTTATTATTTTTTTCCCATCGAAAGACTTCATATAGCAGAAGATGGCCACCAGAGGGCCACCAGGGGGCCCATGAGGTAGGGGGGCGGGCCCAGGGGGGTAGGGCACGCCCACACCCTCGTGGGTAGGGTGTGGCCCCCTGGTGAATCTCTTCGGCTGAGTATTTTTTATATATTCTGAAAACGTCTTACGTGAAGTTTTGGGACTTTTGGAGCTGTGCAAAGTAGGTCTCTAATATTTGCTCCTTTTCGAGCCCAGAATCCCAGCTGCCGGCATTCTCCCTCTTCATGTAAACCTTATAAAATAAAAGAGAATAGGCATAAGTATTGTGACATAATGTGTAATAACAGCCCATAATGCAATAAATATCGATATAAAAACATGATGAAACTGGACGTATCAACTCCCCCAAGCGTAGACCTCGCTTGTCCTCAAGCGAAAAGCTGAAATCGAAAAATATGTCCACTTGTTTAGAGATAGAGGTGTCGATAAAAATAAAATACAGACACGAGGGCATCATGATCATTCTTAGAACAACAACTTATATAATTCTTGTCATATGGTTTCTTATGATAGAGTAATAATTCAATCACAATTTCAAGTATGAATCGTAAACTTCATTGAAAACTAAAAAACTATAATTTCAGTCATTGGAGCAATTGCAATTTATCATAACATAGGAAAGAGTCAATGTATATGAGTTTTTCAGCAAGTCCACATACTCAACAATCATATAGTCTTTCACAATTGTTGACACTCACGCAATACTTATGGGAATGGAGTTTTAATCGGACACAGAGAAAGATAGGGGCTTATAATTTTGCCTCCCAACATTTTACCTCTAGGGTAATGTCAACAATAATAGTTCATGAAAACTCACATCCAATTAGCCATATATACCAGGATCTTTCCAACATACTGTGCTTGCCAAAGGATAAAATGTAAAAAGGAAGGGTGAAGATCACCATGACTCTTATGCAAGGTAGGAGGTAAAAGTAAAAGATAGGCCATTCGCAGAGGGAAGCAGAGGTTGTCATGCGCTTTTGTAGTTGGATGCACAGAATCTTAATGCGAAAGAACATCACTTTATATTGCCACTTGTGATATGGACCTTTATTATGCAGTCTATCGCTTTTATTTCTTCCGTATCACACGATCATATAAAGCTTATTTCTCCCACACTAATAAGTCATACATATTTCGAGAGCAATTTTTATTGCTTGCACCGATGACAACTTACTTGGAGGATCTTACTCAATCCGTAGGTAGGTATGGTGGACTCTCATGGCAAAACTGGTTTAAGGGTATTTGGAAGCACAAGTAGTATCTGTACTTGGTGCGATGAATTTGGCTAGCATGAGGGAGAAAGGCAAGCTCAACATGTTGGAGGATCCATGACAATATAATTTATCTCAGATGTAAGAAAACATAACCCATTACGTTGTCTTCCTTGTCCAACGTCAACTCTTTAGCATATCATATTTTAATGAGTGCTCACAATCATAAAAGATGTCCAAGATAGTATATCTATATGTGAAGACCTCTCTTTCTTCATTACTTCCTATTAATTGCAACGATGACCAAAACTATGTTTGTCAACCCTCAACAACTTTTATTCATCATACCTTTTCTATGTGAGCTCATTACACTCCATAAGACTCACATGATCTCTTTGTTTCTTTTTATTTCTTTCTCTTTTCTTTTATTCCCTTAGAATCATGGCAAAATAATCAGCCCTTGACTCAACACAAATCTTTATTATATAACTCACGGACTCGATTACATAGAAGGATCATAAAGCAAAACTCACAACAAGATCATACTAAGAACTTTTTATTCTACTAGATCAAGATATTACCAAAAGGATCGAACTAAGAAAAACGGTAAAGATAAAAGTGATGGTGATACGATACCGGGGCACTCCCCCAAGTTTCGCAGTTGCCAAGGGGAGTGCCCATACCAGATACTCAATTCTTCTTTGTTGGTGAAGAAGGTGGAGTTGTTGATGATGGATAGTTGCACATCGAGCGTAGGAGGTCTTCTAACTTGCGGATAATGCCCTTGAGTGCGATGATATGCTCCTTCAACAAAATATTTTCATGTGTGAGATACTTATTTTCTATACGAGCTAACTCAATCATCTTGAAAGCTTTGATCTCTGTTGGGGTAAGAAGATTGTGATCAAGTTGAAGGGTGTCTTCTGTTGCCGGAACTTGGTCCTCCATGGCCTTCTTGATCCCTTCATCCTTGTTGATCTCCATGGTTTCTTCTCTCTTCAGCTCTATCTTCATTAGCCAAGCATCGTTGCCCTCATGGTTGGAGGAGGAGGGAGACGACATAGTGCCTGGCCTTGACAACCCTGACAGAAAACAGCTCGAAACAAAGACATGATATTTTTGCGTGATACAGGAGTCAAAACCTTCGGGAGATTATGTAGTGAATTTTTACCGACCAAAATACGTGTCGTGTACGAAAACGGAGTCCGGAGAGCACACGAGGTGCCCACGAGGTAGGGGGCGCGCCCTCCACCCTCGTGGAGCTCTCGTGTCCTTCTCGGACTGCTTTTTATTTTTCTATTTTTCTAAATATTCCAAAACAGAGAAATATTGCCTTAAAAGTTGTTTTGGAGTCGGTTTACTTACCATACCACATACCTATTACTTTTCGGAGTCTGAAACGTTCCGGAAAGTGTCCCTTATGTATTCCTCCGGGGTTATGGTTTCAATAACATTGGTTTCAACATTTATGGGATTACCTGCGATATAATGTTTGATTCTTTGACCATTCACCACCTTCGGATTCGTGCCTTCGAAGTTGTTGATTTTTATGGCACCGGAACGATAGACCTCCTCAATAACGTAAGGACCATACCACTTAGAGAGAAGTTTCCCTGCAAAAAATCTTAAACAAGAGTTGTATAGCAATACATAGTCACCTACATTAAACTCACGCTTTTGTATCCTTTTATCATGCCATATTTTAACTTTTTCTTTAAACAACTTGGCATTTTCATAGGCTTGGGTTCTCCATTAATCAAGTGAGCTAATATCAAATAACCTCTTCTCACCGGCAAGTTTGAAATCATAATTGATTTCTTTAATAGCCCAATATGCCTTGTGTTCTAGTTCGAGAGGTAAGTGACATGCTTTTCCATAAACCATTTTATACGGAGACATGCCCATAGGATTTTTATATGCAGTTCTATAGGCCCATAATGCATCATCAAGTTTCTTGGACCAATTCTTTCTAGACCTATTGACAGTCTTTTGCAAAATTAATTTGAGCTCTCTATTACTCAATTCTACTTGATCACTAGACTGAGGATGATAAGGAGATGCAATTCTATGATTAACATCATATGTAGCAAGCATTTTATGGAAAGCACCATGAATAAACTGTGAACCACGATTAGTCATTAAATATCTAGGGACTCCAAATCTTGGAAAAATAACTTCTTTAACCATTTTAATAGAAGTGTTATGATTAGCACTACTAGTTGGAATTGCTTCTACCCACTTAGTAACGTAATCAACAGCAACTAAAATATGTGTATATCCATTAGAGGAAGGAAAGGGTCCCATATAGTCAAAGCCCCAAACATCAAATGGTTCAATAACAAGTGAATAATTCATAGGCATTTCTTGACGTCTACTAATATTACCAATTCTTTGACATTCATCACAAGATAAGACAAACTTATGGGCATCCTTGAAGAGAGTAGGCCAATAAAAACCAGATTGCAATACCTTATGTGCAGTTCTATCTCCAGCATGGTGTCCTCCATAAGCTTCGGAGTGACACTTGCGTAGGATTTGTTCCTGTTCATGCTCAGGTACACAACGTCTAACACCATCTACGCCTTCTTTATAAAGATGTGGGTCATCCCAAAAGCAATGCCTCAAATCATAGAAGAACTTTTTCTTTTGCTGGTATGTGAAACTAGGTGGTATAAACTTAGCAACAATGTAATTAGCATAATCAGCATACCATGGAGCAGTATGACAAGCATTTATGACATTTAGTTGCTCATCGGGAAAGCTATCATTAATAGGAAGTGGGTCATCAAGCATATTTTCTAACCTAGACAAGTTGTCTGCAATGGGGTTCTCAGCTCCCTTTCTATCAACGATATGTAAGTCAAATTCTTGTAGCAAGAGAACCCATCTAATAAGTCTAGGTTTAGCATCTTTCTTTTCCATAAGATATTTAATAGCAGCATGATCAGTGTGAGTAGTTACTTTAGAATCAACAATATAAGGTCTGAACTTATCACAAGCAAATACAACTGCTAAGAATTCTTTTTCAGTAGTAGCATAATTTCTTTGAGCATTGTCTAGGGTTTTACTAGCATATTGAATAACATTTAATTTCTTATCAACTCTTTGCCCTAGAACAACACCTACAGCATAATCACTAGCATCACACATAATTTCAAAGGGTAAATTCCAATCAGGTGGCTGGACAATAGGTGTAGAGATCAATGCTTTCTTAAGTATTTCAAATGCTTCTACACAATCATAATCAAAGACAAATGGTATATCTTTTTGTAATAAATTAGTCAGAGGCCGGGAAATTTTCGAGAAGTCCTTAATGAACCTGCTATAAAATCCGGCATGACCAAGGAAACTTATTATACCTTTGTTGTCCTTGGGACATGGCATCTTCTCAATAGCATCAACCTCGGCTTTATCAACCTCAATACCTCTTTTAGAAACTTTGTGCCCCAAGACAATACCTTCATTAACCATAAAGTGGCACTTTTCCCAATTCAAGACAAGATTAGTTTTTCACATCTCTGCAAAACTCGATCAAGGTTGCTCAAGCAATCATCAAAATAAGATCCATAGACGGAGAAATCGTCCATGAAAACCTCGCAAATCTTTTCACAAAAGACAAAGAATATAGCCATCATGCATCTTTGAAAGGTAGCAGGTGCATCACATAAACCAAAAGGCATACGTCTATAAGAAAAAGTACCAAAAGGGCAAGTAAAAGTAGTCTTCGATTGATCTTTGGCTGACACAGGTATTTGAGAGAAACCAGAATAACCATATAGAAAGCAAAAAATGTGTATGTTTGGATAATCTTTCTAGCATTTGATCGATAAAAGGTAAGGGGTAATGATCCTTTTTAGTGGCCTTATTTAATTTGCGGAAATTAATTACCATCCAATAACCTGTAATAATTCTTTGAGGAATCAATTCATCTTTATCATTAGGAACGACAGTAATACCTCCCTTCTTAGGGACACAATGGACATGACTTACCCACTGACTATCAGCAACGGGATAAATTATACCTGCCTCAAGGAGCTTTAGTATTTCTTTTCTTACCACTTCTTTCATTTTAGGATTCAGCCGTCGTTGATGATCACAAACTGGTTTGGCATCTTCTTCCAAATTAATTTTATGTTGACATAGAGTGGGACTAATGCCCTTAAGCTCATCAAGAGTATACCCAATAGCAGCACGGTGCTTCTTCAGAGTTTTCAATAATCTCTCTTCCTCATGCTCTGAAAGGTTAGCACTAATAATAACAGGATATATCTTTTTCTCATCAAGATAAGCATATTTAAGAGTATCATGTAACAGTTTAAGCTCAAACACGGGATCACCCTTGGGTGGAGGAGGATCCCCTAGGATTTCAATAGGAAAATTGTTTTTCAGAATAGGTTCCTATTTAAAGAATACTTCATCTATTTCCCTTCTTTCATTCATAAACATGTTATTTTCATGGTCTAGCAAATATTGTTCTAAAGGATCACTAGGAGGTACAGCAATAGAAGTAAGACCAATAATTTCATCCTTACTAGGTAATTCTTCTTCACGGTTTTGTCTACTAAATTTAGAGAAATTAAATTCATGAGTCATATCATCTAAACCGATAGTAACAACATCCCTTTTGCAATCTATGATAGCATTAACAGTGTTTTAGAAGGGTCTACCAAATATAATGGGACCCATTCCATCCTTCTTCTTGACAAAAAGAACACCACAACCCCATGGAGATGAACTCGGTCTGATCAGACCCATATGCTTTGTTCATCGAGTTGTTTCTTCAACTCCTTCAACTCTTCTGGTCCAAGCTTGTACAGACGTTTGCAAACAGGTTTCGTGCCAGGCTCAAGATCGATAACGAATTCAACTGGCTAGTGAGGAGGCATTCCCGGAAGCTCTTCTGGAAAGACGTCTTGATATTCACAAATGACTGGAATCTGAGAAATGGCATTCAACTCGCCCTTCTCATTGAGAGAAAACAACTGAATGGTTTCATCACGAGCGGCATAGATGATCACTTCCTCAGAAGACTATGTCAATTAAATTTCTCTGGCAACACAATCAAGCAGAGTCTTGTGCTTAGAAAGCCAGTCCATGCCAAGAATTAGATCAATATGCGAGTCACCAAGAACAATTGAAGAAGCCATAAATCTATAGTCGCCCATTTCGATACCGACATTCGGAACCATCATGGTAGATCTCAAACGCTTAGCCGGAGAAACAACTTGCAATGCTTTAGGTAATGCCTTAGTGTCAAAGTTGTGCTCCGATGCAAATGGGAATGACATGAAAGAATGCGATGCACTAGAATCAAATAAGACTTTAGCAGGAATGGAGTTAACTGGAAGGTTACCCATGATCACTTCTGAAGAATACTCTGCCTGAGCTGCATGCATCATGTTGACCTTGGCATGCTTGGGATTATGCTTGACCACTGCATTGCTGGCATATCTCACAGGAGGAGGAGGTGGAAGGCGCCTTTGGTTGAAGCATTTGTTTCCATAGTGCCCTTTCTGCTGACACTTGTTGCAGGTAACCTCTGAGAGCGGACGGTGTTAAGGAGCACTTGACCTTGGAGTATGAGACTGCGCTTTGCTCTGATAGCCTGGGTTGGGTGGGTGGGAAGACCCATTTCCACCTTTACTCTTCTGCTGGTAAGACTGACGAAATGGAGGAGGAGGCAACCAGAACTTCTCTTGCTTAGCTGCCACTTGAGTTGGAGAAGAGGATTGAGCTGCATCCCTAACTCTCTTCTTAGAAGCATCACACTTGAGCTGAGCAGCCTCTTGCTTTACTGCCATGTTGTAGAATTCATCATACTTAGTCGGCTCAAGAAGCATGAGAGCTAATTGCAGATCTTCTTTGAGGCCACCTCTGAATTGATAAATCATGCTCTTTTCATCAGGCACGTCTTGTTTAGCGAAGCGAGTGAGCCTCTGAAACAAGATATTGTATTGGTAAACAGACATGCTGCCTTGCTTGAGATTGCGGAACTCCTTGCGCTTACTCTCAGCAACACTTTGTGGAATGTGGTGAGCTTTGAAGTCTCGGCGGAAATCATCCCAGGTAATCACACAACCTCCTTTGGAATCTTTGTATTGTTGATACCACACAGCAGCTTGGTCCTTGATTTGAAATGAAGAAAACTTGACAAAGTCCTCAGGCCTGACATTGCTACACTCAAAATGTTTGCAGATATCCATGAGCTAGTCGTCGGCGTTTGTGGCCTCGAAACAGTTGCTAAAGGACATTGGTGTTGGGGAACGTAGTAATTTCAAAAATTTCCTACGCACATGCAAGATCATGGTGATGCATAGCAACGAGAGGGAAGAGTGTTGTCCACGTACCCTCGTAGACTGAAAGCGGAAGCGTTAGCACAACGCGGTTGCTGTAGTCGTATGTCTTCACGATTCGACCGATCAAGTACCGAACGCACGGCACCTCCGAGTTCTGCACACGTTCAACTTGATGACATCCCTCGAACTCCGATCCAACTGAGTGTTGAGGGAGAGTTTCATCAGCACGACGGCGTGGTGACGATGATGATGTTCTACCGACGCAGGGCTTTGCCTAAGCACCGCTACGATATGACCGCGGTGGATTATGGTGGAGGGGGGCACCGCACACGGCTAAGAGATCAAGAGATCAATTGTTGTGTCTTTGGGGTGCCCCCTTCCCCCGTATATAAAGGAGTGGTGGAGGGGGAGGGCTGGGCCTCTCTATGGCGCGCCCTAGGGGAGTCCTACTCCCACCGGGAGTAGGATTCCCCTTTTCCTAGTAGAACTAGGAGCCCTTCCAAGTAGTAGGAGTAGGAGGGAAGGAAAGGGAAGGGAAAAGGAGAAGGAAGGAAGGGGGCGGCCCCCCTCCCTAGTACAATTCGGACCAGCCCATGGGGAGGGGTGCGGCCACACTTTGAGGCCTTTCTCTCCTTTCCCGTATGGCCCATTAAGGCCCAATACGAATTCCCGTAACTACCCGGTACTCCTGAAAATACCCGAATCACTTGGAACCTTTCCGATGTCCGAATATAGTCGTCCAATATATCTATCTTTATGTCTTGACCATTTCGAGACTCCTCGTCATGTCCCCGATCTCATCCGGGACTCCGAACTCCTTTGGTACATCAAAACACATAAACTCATAATATAACCGTCATCGAACTTTAAGCGTGCGGACCCTACGGGTTCGAGAACTATGTAGACATCACCGAGACACGTCTCCGGTCAATAACCAATAGTGGAACCTGGATGCTCATATTAGCTCCCACATATTCTACGAAGATCTTTATCGGTCAGACCGAATAACTACATACGTTGTTCCCTTTGTCATCGGTATGTTACTTGCCCGAGATTCGATCGTCGGTATCTCAATACCTAGTTCAATCTCATTACGGGCAAGTCTCTTTACTCGTTCCGTAATACATCATCCCGCAACTAACTCATTAGTTGCAATGCTTGCATGGCTTATAGTGATGTGCATAACCGAGTGGGCCCAGAGATACCTGTAGGATCTAGAAGTAGATGTGTCTAGAGGGGGCGGGTCATTAGACACTTAGTGCTAAAGTTGCAATTTTTAAGCTTTTCCGGTTTAAGTGGAGTTTAGGCACAATTTCAACACACACAATACATATCAAGCAAGTATGCAAAGAGTATATGAGCAGCGGAATGTAAAGCATGCAACTTGCAAGAATGTAAAGGGAAGGGTTTGGAGAGATCAAACACAATTGGAGACACGGATGTTTTTCCCGTGGTTCGGATAGGTGGTGCTATCCTACATCCACGTTGATGGAGACTTCAACCCACAAAGGGTAACGGTTGCGCGAGTCCACACAGGGCTCCACCCAAGGGCAACGGTTGCGCGAGTCCACACAGGGCTCCACCCACGAAGGGTCCACGAAAAAGCAACCACCCACAAAGGGTCCACGAAGAAGCAACCTTGTCTATCCCACCATGGCCATCGCCCACACAGGACTTGCCTCACTAGTGGTAGATCTTCACGAAGTAGGCGATCTCCTTGCCCTTACAAACTCCTTGGTTCAAGTCCACAATCTTGTCGGAGGCTCCCAAGTGACACCTAGCCAATCTAGGAGACACCACTCTCCAAGAAGTAACAAATGGTGTGTAGGTAATGAACTCCTTGCTCTTGTGCTTCAAATGATAGTCTCCCCAACACTCAAATCTCTCTCATAGGATTTGGATTTTGTGGAAAGAGGGTTTTTTGTGGAAAGCAACTTGGGAAGGCTAGAGATCAAGATTCATATGGTAGGAATGGAATGTCTTGATCTCAACACATGAGTAGGTGGTTCTCTCTCAGAACATATGAGTTGGAATGGTGTGTGTGTTCTGATGGCTCTCTCTTTGAATGAAGAAGGAGGTGGAGGGGTATATATAGCCTCCACACAAAATCCAACCGTTACACAGTTTTCTAATCTCGGTGGGACCGAATAAATAAACTCGGTCTGACCGAAAATGTAAACCTAGTGACCGTTAGAGATTTCGGTGGGACCGACTGGATCAACTCGGTGGGACCGATGTGCTAGGGTTAGGGAACTCCAAAACTCGGTTTGACCTATTACTCAAACTCGGTGGGACCGATTTGGGTAATAAGTGAAACTGAGATTTGGTTAAGCAAATTCGGTGGGACCGATTGCATATCTCGGTGGGACCGAGAATATTGCAATGGGTAACAGAGAGTTTGCAAGCCCATCTTGGTGAGACCGAGATCCCATCGGTAAGACCGAACTGATTAGGGTTTGGCAGTGGCTTATGACAGGTGAAACTCGGTGGCGCCGGATAGGAAGAATCGGTAGGACCGAGTTTGGCTTAGGGTTTAGGTCATATGTGGATCTGGGAAAGTAGTTGAGGATTTTGGAGCATATCATTAAGCACATGAAGCAAGAGGCTCATTAAGCAACACCTCATCCCTCCTTGATAGTATTGGCTTTTCCTATGGACTCAATGTGATCTTGGATCACTAAAATGTAAAAGTGAAGAGTCTTGAGCTTGAAGCTTTAGCCAATCCCTTGTCCTTAGCATCTTGAAGGAGTTCCCACAACCTTTAGTCCATGCCACTCCATTATTGAACTTATCTGAAACATGCTAGATAGAAGTGTTAGTCCAACAAGAGATATGTTGTCATCAATTATCAAAACCACCTAGGGAGCACTTGTGCTTTCAATCTCCCCCTTTTTGGTAATTGATGGCAACATACATCAAAGCTTTAGATAAAGATATAAAGAACAGCAAGTAAAGCTTTGGAAGAACATGTAGCAAGCATAGGCTCCCCCTACATGTATGCACTCATGTAAATATGAAATATAGAGGCATGTGAGAGCATAAACATGATAGTGTAGGCAATGTGTTACATGTATCTTGGCCATATGCATCAGAGCAAAAGATTATCAAGGAAAATATCTTCATGCTCATGAGTCCTTCTTTCAAACAGTATGTACATAAACAAGAACTCCTCATACTCATGATTTTGATGCATATACTTACCTTGTGGTCTCGAGTTGGCTTAGGATGGAATGAACCTGCACAAACAAGGTTAGATAACACAGGTACGTCCACTAGCCAGAGCAAACAAAAGAAACCACAAGAATACCAAGACTGGGATGACATGTAGAGAGTGAGTACAAGGTACCACATTGGATTCAACATGTCCCCAAGAATAAAGATATGCAATGAATTTGGCTGATTTCTTTTCCCTTAGGTGTCTTGCTCCCCCTGAATCTTACATGGGTTATTGGGAGAAGATAGGAAACAGAAAATCAGAGCTGAAGGTTATGAATAGAACTAAATTCAAATGAGTTCATATGAACATGTCTTTCCCCCAAAAAGACATGTGGCATCTCTCCTCTTGAACATCAAGCATCTGGGATCCTTGGGTATTCTCTCCCCCTTGGAGATTTCTTTCTCCCCCTTAATATATGGGATCCTTGAGTATTCTCTCCCCCCTTGGAGATTTCTTTCTCCCCCTTAATATATGGGATCCTTGAGTATTCTCTACCCCCTTGAGGTCTCTCTTGTAGGTTTGGTCCTTGAGACTGTTTCTCTCACTTGATGTGATCTCTCTCTCCTACAAGCTTTGATGTCATCTCTCTCTCTCCCCCTTTGACATCAATTTCCAAGAAGGTTTCTCCTGGAATCCGTCGAATAGGTTTGGTCCTTGAGATTCAGTACAAAGCAGGGAATAAAACTGTGATGCTTGTAGAGGACAAGATTCATTGAGTGGAGCTGGATCAGAAGAAATATAGAATATGTGGTAGACTGTTTTTCCTATTGCGAAATCGGTGGCACCGAGTGGCATATTTCGGTAGTACCAAAGGGATTCGGTTGGACCGAAAATGGCAATTCGGTGAAACCGAGTTCATCACAGATAAAAACACTTGTCACCTCAGCTCACTAGTCAGGTAAGATCTCACAAAGATTTGCAATGAATTAGCTGAAGGATTTGCAGGGAATTTTATGCAGAAATATGCAGAACAAAAAGGGTAAAAGGTTTCTAGATGAAGTTTTTTTTGATTGAAAAATAAAGAAACAAATATGCAAGGGACAAATGCAATAACTCAGAAAGGAACACAAGAGAACTTCATCTAGAATTGGGCGGTGACATAGTCACCTATGTTAGAGTATATTGACTTAGGAGTCAAGTTAGAACACTTGATCATAGGTCATACTCATCGTTTAAGCTCAAAATGGGGTTACCATTTTTCGTTTAAGCATTTTGTTGTATTCACATCTTGTTGAGTTGCTTTGACTCATGTCTTGGAGTAAAGCTTCTCAAAGATGGAATAACATACCTTGGGTAGTGATGTAGTTCTTGCTCATGTAGTTGAACTTGTGTGGGTGCTCAAGGTTGATGTAGTTCATCAAGAGTTGGGAGCACCACTTGTATTTTGAGTTCATCTACCTACATGGGTTAGTTCTTGCAAGGAAGAGCACTTGTGTATCCAAAAATGACAATCATGAAGCTTAATATAGAATTTGTCAAAGGATATGTTTGAATGGTTTTGTGCTTCCTTGTCTTCAACCACTATTGTGTAGAGTCTTGGTCTTGTAGAGATTGCTCAAGATGTGAGTGAGTCGCAATCTCATGGAATTAGATTCAACCAAGCACCTACATGGGTTAGACAACATGCAAGGTGCAAATATATCCAAGACATAAGATAGTTATCATAAGAGATACATCATGGATTAGTCATAAGCTCATGTCTTGCATGTATCCAATGGAGTTTCTACTCCAAATTCGAAGCATCAATGATGTTCAATTCTCCTCTCAACCTGCAAAACACTTTCTCATCAAGCGGTTTAGTGAATATATCCGCTAATTGCTTATCGAGGCGAACATGCTTAAGATTGATGTCACCCTTAGCAACATGATCTCGAATGAAATGATGACGAACTTCAATATGCTTAGTTCGAGAATGTTGTATAGGATTATGACCAATTTTGATAGCACTTTCATTGTCACAAAGCAGTGGAACATGTTTCACATAAATCCCATAATCTTTAAGAGTTTGAGTCATCCAAAGTAATTGAGCGCAACATGAACCAGCGGCAATGTATTCAGCTTCGGCGGTGGATAAGGATACCGAGTTTTGTTTCTTGGAAGACCAAGACACAAGAGATCTACCAAGAAATTGACAAGTACCCGAAGTGGACTTTCTATCAACCTTTTCTCCGGCATAATCCAAGTCGGAATAGCCAACAAGATCAAAAGAAGACTTCTTAGGATACCAAATGCCAAAATTTGGTGTATGGATTAAATATCTCACTATCCTTTTCACAGCCTTAAGATGACAATCTTTAGGAGCAGCTTGATATCGTGCACACATGCATACACTTAGCATAATATCAGGACGTGAAGCACATTGGTAAAACAATGAACCAATCATAGAGCGATAAACCTTTTGATCAACTGGTTCACCATCTTTGGTTAAATCATTATGTCCACTAGTAGGCATGGGTGTAGACATACCTTTGCATTCTTCCATATTGAACTTCTTGAATAAGTCCTTGGTGTACTTTGTCTGAGAGACAAATGTACCTTCCTTAGTTTGCTTGATTTGCAACCCAAGAAAGAATTTGAGTTCACTCATCGTAGACATCTCAAACTTCTCTGACATTAGCTTTCCAAACTTTTCACTAAAGAGAGGGTTAGTTGAACCAAATATGATGTCATCAACATAAATTTGGCATACAAATAGTTCTCCATTAACCCTTTTAGTAAAAAGAGTAGAGTCAATTTTACCAATTTCAAAACCACTTGTAGTAAGGAACTTGGTCAAGCATTTATACCATGCTCTAGGAGCTTGTTTAAGACCATAAAGAGCTTTGTGAAGTTTGTAAACATGATTTGGTTTCTTAGGATTGACAAAGCCGGGAGGTTGTTTGACATAAACTTCCTCCTCTATTTCTCCATTTAGAAAAGCACTCTTAATGTCCATTTGGTACAAGGTGATATTATGGTGATTAGCATAGGCAAGTAAGATGCGAATGGACTCAAGTCTAGCAACGGGAGCATACGTCTCACCATAGTCCATACCTTCGACTTGT
Organism: Triticum urartu; assembly: GCF_056163025.1. Classification (NCBI taxonomy): domain Eukaryota; kingdom Viridiplantae; phylum Streptophyta; class Magnoliopsida; order Poales; family Poaceae; genus Triticum; species Triticum urartu. Next base: position 227,468,747 of record NC_141876.1, on the reverse strand, counting down.
GTGTATCCTTGGGCGACGAGACGTGATTTGTTGCGGACCACTTGTCCATCTTCATCTTGCTTGTTGCGAAACACCCATTTGGTACCAATGATGTTGTGGTTGTTGTCGGGCTTCTCAACCAATGTCCAAACTTGGTTTCTCTCAAAATTATGTAGCTCTTCATGCATAGCGTTTATCCAATCCGGATCTTCCAATGCTTCTTCAACCTTCATTGGTTCAATGCTAGAGATGAATGAATAGTTTTCACAAAAGTTAGCTAAACGAGTTTTTGAGCGAGTGATTCTCCCGGTTTGTATATCATTGAGGATTTGCTCGACGGGATGATCTTTGGCAATTCTTGCTCGAACTCGTGAGAGCTTTTGCTTGGGTCTTCGTTGAACATCTTCTTCATCTTGTTCTTCTTCTTGGCCTTCTTCATTGTTGACGTCGTCGTTCTCTTGTCGTGGTGGAGAAGGAGGTTGTTGATGTTCGTCTTGACGTATTTCCTCGTTTTCTTCATCTTGATGTGTCCCACTTGTGGATGCTTCTGTGTCGATTCTTGGTTCACCTTGTCGTGAAGTAGAAGCTTCCACTTGGACAGATGAAGTACTCTCCTTCACCTCCGTTGGACGAATTTTGCCAATGGACAAGTCTCGAATTGCTTCTGAAGGGTCTTTGTCTCCTACATCAATTGGCAATTGCTCTACTTGCGAGCCATTAGATTCATCAAACTTCACATCTACCGTCTCTTCAACCTTTCGGGTGAAATTGTTGTAGACACGGTAAGTGTGAGAGTTTGATCCATAACCAAGTAGAAAACCTTCATGAGATTTAGGAGCAAACTTTGAACGACGATGCTTATCAAGAATGTAGCACTTTGAGCCGAATACTCGAAAGTATCCAACTTGGGGTTTGTTACCGGTGAGAAGCTCGTATGCCGTCTTGCCGAGTAGCTTGTGAAGATATAAGCGATTTTTTGCGTGACAAGCTGTCTCGACCGCTTCTGCCCAAAAGTGCTTTGGTGTCTTGTATTCATCAAGCATCGTTCTTGCCATTTCGATGAGCGTACGGTTCTTCCTCTCAACAACTCCATTTTGTTGAGGTGTGTACGTGGCCGAGAACTCGTGTGAAATCCCTTCTTCGTCAAGAAAGGTGTCCACATTTGCGTTCTTGAACTCCGTTCCGTTGTCACTCCGAACCTTCTTGATCTTCACATCAAACTGATTTTGGGCCTTCCTAGCGAAGTTTCTAAAGATCTTCTGGACCTGCGACTTGTCATTAAGAAAGAACACCCACGTAAATCTTGAAAAATCATCAACTATAACTAGACCAAAAGAATTTCCACCGAGACTCTTGTAGGCGTTGGGACCAAAAAGATCCATGTGAAGTAGCTCGAGTGGCCTCCTTGTGGTCATGATGTTCTTCACGGGATGTCTTCCTCCAACCTATTTACCTGCTTGACAAGCACTACAAAGTCTATCCTTATCAAATATGACATCGTTAACTCCAAGGATATGATTTCCTTTAATAAGCTTGTCAAGGTTTCTCATGCCAACGTGACCTAGTCATCTATGCCACAGCCAACCTTTTGAGGATTTAGCAACAAAGCAAGTTTTAGGTTGTGCCTTTTTAGAGAAATCGACAATGTAAAGATCACCTCTACGCATACCCGTAAAGACCATTTTATGATTGTCTCGACGAAATACTTGGCAATCTACCTCAGTAAATAGGACATTCAAACCGAAATCAGCAAGTCTAGATATTGAAAGTAAGTTGTAGCCAAGAGATTCAACGAGCATGACATTTTGAATGGAACTATCATGTGAGATGGCCACCTTACCAAGGCCAACCACTTTACCCTTTGAATTATCACCAAAGGTGACATATTTTCGAGGGCCGTTGTTTTCAGCAAGCTCACGAAACATCTCTTCATCTCCGGTCATATGATCAGTACATCCACTATCAAGAACCCATTCCTTTCCTCCTGATTCATATCCCCAAAGATTTGCCATAAGACCAAAATGTCTCATTGCATCATCGAGATCGAAGTCACTATCATCATCATCATCATAATATTCATGTTCATCATGATCTTGTGACTCATCATTTCCTAGAGAGGGCAATTCATTAGATAAATGATCAAAGTGGTTACTTTTATGAATTCTTATAGCTTTGAATATGATATCATTAATGATTCCAACATCTCCTTTAGCATGCTTAAGATTGGGAAGTTCAAGAAGACATTTACCAAAACTAGGATCACTAGAGTTCATCTTACTCAAGGCAATAGATTTATGGATAATTTCATCCAAATTTTTTAAGGAATGATTGGGAAACCGTTCCTCAAGAAATTTCCATATAGTATAGGCGCAATTTTGAGTAGGCAAACTAGCAACCAAATTTTTGGGCAATCCTCTAATGATGAGCTCAATAGTTCTAAGATTGCGAATCATGTCAATATCTTCATCTAGGGTAGGATGCAAGGGATCAATATGGGGTGCACAAGGGCTAGCAATATACTTGTTCAAATGATATTGATTGAAGATTACAAGCATCTCATTTTTCCACTCATGAAAATACTTTCCATCAAGAATAGGCACTCTATGTCTAAGACTCCCTAGAGTAGACACATCCATCTTCCTCCAATGGTGATTAAACCAAGGCAATGGAGACCAAAGCTCTGATACCACTTGTAGGATCTAGAAGTAGATGTGTCTAGAGGGGGGGTGATTAGACACTTAGTGCTAAAGTTGCAATTTTTAAGCTTTTTCGGTTTAAGTGGAGTTTAGGCACAATTTCAACACACACAATACATATCAAGCAAGTATGCAAAGAGTATATGAGCAGCGGAATGTAAAGCATGGAACTTGCAAGAATGTAAAGGGAAGGGTTTGGAGAGATCAAACGCAATTGGAGACACGGATGTTTTTCCCGTGGTTCGGATAGGTGGTGCTATCCTACATCCACGTTGATGGAGACTTCAACCCACAAAGGGTAACGGTTGCGCGAGTCCACACAGGGCTCCACCCAAGGGCAACGGTTGCGCGAGTCCACACAGGGCTCCACCCACGAAGGATCCACGAAGAAGCAACCACCCACAAAGGGTCCATGAAGAAGCAACCTTGTCTATCCCACCATGGCCATCGCCCACACAGGACTTGCCTCACTAGCGGCAGATCTTCACGAAGTAGGCGATCTCCTTGCCCTTACAAACTCCTTGGTTCAACTCCACAATCTTGTCGGAGGCTCCCAAGTGACACCTAGCCAATCTAGGAGACACCACTCTCCAAGAAGTAACAAATGGTGTGTAGGTAATGAACTCCTTGCTCTTGTGCTTCAAATGATAGTCTCCCCAACACTCAACTCTCTCTCATAGGATTTGGATTTGGTGGAAAGAGGGTTTTTTGTGGAAAGCAACTTGGGAAGGCTAGAGATCAAGATTCATATGGTAGGAATGGAATGTCTTGATCTCAACACATGAGTAGGTGGTTCTCTCTCAGAACATATGAGTTGGAATGGTGTGTGTGTTCTGATGGCTCTCTCTTTGAATGAAGAAGGAGGTGGAGGGGTATATATAGCCTCCACACAAAATCCAACCGTTACACAGTTTTCCAATCTCGGTGGGACCGAATAAATAAACTCGGTCTGACCGAAAATGTAAACCTAGTGACCGTTAGAGATTTCGGTGGGACCGACTGGATCAACTCGGTGGGACCGATGTGCTAGGGTTAGGGTAAATCCAAAACTCGGTTTGACCGATTACTCAAACTCGGTGGGACCGATTTGGGTAATAAGTGAAACTGAGATTTGGTCAAGCAAACTCGGTGGGACCGATTGCATATCTCGGTGGGACCGAGAATATTGCAATGGCTAACAGAGAGTTTGCAATCCCATCTCGGTGAGACCGAGATCCCATCGGTAAGACCGAACTGATTAGGGTTTGGCAGTGGCTTATGACAGGTGAAACTCGGTGGCGCCGGATAGGAAGAATCGGTAGGACCGAGTTTGGCTTAGGGTTTAGGTCATATGTGGATCTGGGAAAGTAGTTGAGGATTTTGGAGCATATCATTAAGCACATGAAGCAAGAGGCTCATTAAGCAACACCTCATCCCTCCTTGATAGTATTGGCTTTTCCTATGGACTCAATGTGATCTTGGATCACTAAAATGTAAAAGTGAAGAGTCTTGAGCTTGAAGCTTTAGCCAATCCCTTGTCCTTAGCATCTTGAAGGAGTTCCCACAACTTTTAGTCCATGCCACTCCATTATTGAACTTATCTGAAACATGCTAGATAGAAGTGTTAGTCCAACAAGAGATATGTTGTCATCAATTATCAAAACCACCTAGGGAGCACTTGTGCTTTCAATACCTCTCCGACAATCGGAGTGACAAATCCTAATCTCGAAATACGCCAACCCAACATGTACCTTTGGAGACACCTTTAGAGCTCTTTTATAATTACCCAGTTACGTTGTGACATTTGGTAGCACACAAAGTGTTCCTCCGGTAAATGGGAGTTGCATAATCTCATAGTCATAGGAACATGTATAAGTCATGACGAAAGCAATAGCAACAAACTAAACGATCAAGTGCTATGCTAACGGAATGGGTCAAGTCAATCAAATCATTCTCCTAATGATGTGATCCCGTTAATCAAATGACAACTAATGTCTATGGCTAGGAAACATAACCATCTTTGATCAACAAGCTAGTCAAGTAGAGGCATACTAGTCACACTTTGTTTGTCTATGTATTCACACATGTATTATGTTTCCGGTTAATACAATTCTAGCATGAATAATAAACATTTATCATGATATAAGGAAATAAATAATAACTTTACTATTACCTCTAGGGCATATTTCCTTCAGTCTCCCACTTGCACTAGAGTCAATAATCTAGTTCACATTGCCATGTGATTTAACATCAATAGTTCACATCACCATGTGAATAACACCCATAGTTCACATCATCATGTGACCAACACTCAAAGGGTTTACTAGAGTCAATAATCTATTTCACATCGCTACGTTATTAATACCCAAAGAGTACTAAGGTGTGATCTTGTTTTGCTTGTGAGGGAAGTTTAGTCAACGGGTCTGCTACATTCAGATCCGTATGTATTTTGCAAATTTCTATGTCAACAATGCTCTGCGCGGAGCTACTCTAGCTAATTGCTCCCACTTTCAATATGTATCTAGATTGAGACTTTGAGTCATCTGGATCAGTGTCAAAACTTGCATCGACGTAACCCTTTACGATGAACCTTTTGTCACCTCCATAATCGAGAAACATATCCTTATTCCACTAAGGATAATTTTGACCAATGTCTAGTGATCTACTCCTAGATCACTATTGTACTCCCTTACCAAACTCAGGGCAGGGTATACAATAGGTCTGGTACACTGCATGGCATACTTTATAGAACCTATGGCTGAGGCATAGGGAATGACTTTCATTCTCTCTCTATCCTCTGCCGTGGTCGGGTTTTGAGTCTTACTCAACTTCACACCTTGTAACACAGGCAAGAACTCCTTCTTTGACTGTTTCATTTTGAACTACTTCAAAATCTTGTCAAGGTATGTACTCATTGAAAAACTTATCAAGCGTCTTGATCTATCTCTATAGATCTTGATGCTCAATATGTAAGCAGCTTCACCAAGGTCTTTCTTTGAAAAACCCCTTTCAAACATTCCTTTATGCTTTGCAGAATAATTCTACATTATCTCTGATAAACAATATGTCATTCACATATACTTATCAGAAATGTTGTAGTGCTCCCACTCACTTTCTTGTAAATACAGCCTTCACCGCAAGTCTGTATAAAACTATATGCTTTGATCAACTTATCAAAGCGTATATTCCAACTCCGAGATGCTTGCACCAGTCCATAGATGGATCGCTGGAGCTTGCATATTTTGTTAGTACCTTTAGGATTGACAAAACCTTCTGGTTGCATCATATACAACTCTTCTTTAATAAATCCAATAAGGAATGCAGCTTTGTTTATCCATTTGCCAGATTTCATAAAATGCGGCAATTGCTAACATGATTCTGATAGACTTAAGCATAGATATGAGTGAGAAACTCTCATCATAGTCAACACCTCGAACTTGTTGAAAACCTTTTTGCGAAAATTCTAGCTTTGTAGATAGTAACACTACTATCAGCGTCCGTCTTCCTCTTGAAGATCCATTTAATCTAAGTGGCTCGCCGATCAACGGGCAAGTCAATCAAAGTCCATACTTTGTTCTCATGCATGGATCTCATCTTAGATTTCATGGCCTCAAGCCATTTCACGGAATCTGGGCTCATCATCGCTTCCTCATATTTCGTAGGCTCGTCATGGTCAAGTAACATGACCTCCAGTATAGGATTACCGTACCACTCTGGTGCGGATCTCACTCTGGTTTACCTACTAGGTTCGGTAGCAACTTGATATGAAGTTACATGATCATCATCATTAGCTTCCTCACTAATTGGTGTAGTAGTCATAGGAACATATTTCTGTGATGAACTACTTTCCAATAAGGGAGCAGGTACAGTTACCTCATCAAGTTCTACTTTCCTCCCACTCACTTCTTTCGAGAGAAACTCCTTCTCTAGAAAGGATCCATTCTCAGCAATGAATATCTTGCCTTCGGATCTGCGATAGAAGGTGTACCCAACATTTTATTTTGGGTATCCTATGAAGATGCACTTCTCCAATTTGGGTTTGAGCTTATCAGGTTGAAATTTTTTCACATAAGCATTGCAACCTCAAACTTTAAGAAATGACAGCTTGGGTTTCTTTCCAAACCATAGTTCATACGGTGTCGTCTCAACGGATTTAGATGGTGCCCTATTTAATGTGAATGTAGCTGTCTCTAATGCATAACCCCAAAACGATAGTGGTAAATCGGTAAGAGACATCATAGATCGCACCATATCTAATAAAGTACGGTTACGATATTCGGACACACCATTACACTTTGGTGTTCCAGGTGGCGTGAGTAGTGAAACTATTTCACATTGTTTTAACTGAAGACCAAACTCGTAACTAAAATATTTTACTTCTGCGATCATATCGTAGAAACTTTTATTTTTGTTACGATGATTCTCCACTACACTCTGAAATTCTTTGAACTTTTCAAATGTTTCAGACTTGTGTTTCATCAAGTAGATATACTCATATCTGCTCAAATCATCTGTGAAGATCAAAAAATAATGATACCTGCCGCGAGCCTCAATATTCATCTGACCACATACATTAGTATGTATGATTTCCAACAAATCTGTTGCTCGCTCCATTGTTTTGGAGAACGGAGTCTTAGTCATCTCGCCCATGAGGCATGGTTCGCAAGCATCAACTAATTCATAATCAAGTGATTCCAAAAGCCCATCAGCATGGATTTTCTTCATGCGCTTTACACCAGTATGACCTAAACGGCAGTGCCACAAATAAGTTGCACTATCATTATTAACTTTGCATCTTTTGGCTTCAATATTATAAAAATGTGTATCACCACGATCGAGATCCAACATACCATTTTCATTGGGTATATGACCATAGAAGGTTTTATTCATGTAAATAGAACAGCAATTATTCTCTAACTTACATGAATAACCGTATTGCAATAAACATATTCCAATCATATTCATGCTCAACGCAAACACTAAATAACATTTATTTTAGGTTTAACACTAATCCCGAAAGTATAGGGAGTGTGCGATGATGATCATATCAATCTTGGAACCATTTCCATTACACATCGTCACTTCACCCTTAACTAGTCTATGTTCATTCTGCAACTCCCGTTTCAAGTTACCATTCTTAGCAACTGAACTAGTATCAAATACTGAGGGGTTGCTATAAACACTAGTAAAGTACACATCAATAACATGTATATCAAATATACCTATGTTCACTTTGCCATCCTTCTTATCCGCCAATTACTTGGGGTAGTTCCGCTTCCAGTGACCAGTCCCTTTGCAGTAGAAGCACTCAGTCTCAGGCTTAGGTCCAGGCGGGCTTCTTCACTTGAGCAGCAACTTGCTTGCCTTTCTTCTTGAAGTTCCCTTTCTTCCCTTTGCCCTTTTTGCAACTAGTGGTCTTTGTCAATCATCAACACTTGATGCTTTTCTTGATTTCTACCTTCGTCGATTTCAGCATCGCGAAGAGCTTGGGAATTACTTTTGTCATCCCTTGCATATTATAGTTCATCACTAAGTTCTAGTAACTCGGTGATAGTGACTAGAGAACTTTGTCAATTACTCTCTTCTCTGGAAGATTAACTCCCACTTGATTCAAGCAATTGTAGTACTTGAGCTATTCTCCTCCATCTTTTAGCTATAGAACTTGTTGGAGACTTCATATCTCTCAACTCGGGTATTTGCTTGAAATATTAACTTCAACTCCTTGAACATCTCATATGTTTCCATGACGTTCAAAACATCTTTGAAGTCCCGATTCTAAGCCGTTAAGCATGGTGCACTAAACTATCAAGTAGTCATCATATTGAGCTAGCCAAACGTTCAGAACGTCTGTGTGTGCTCCTGCAATAGGTCTGTCACCTAGCGGTGCATCAAGGACATAATTCCTCTGTGCAGCAATGAGGATAAACCTCACATCACGAATCCAATCCGCATCATTGCTACTAACATTTTTCAACTTAGTTTTCTCTAGGAACATATAAAAATTAAATGGGGAGCAACATCGCGAGCTATTGATCTACAACATAGATATGCTAATACTACCAGGACTAAGTTCATGATAAATTAAAGTTCAATTAATCATATTACTTAAGAACTCCCACTTAGATAGACATCCCTCTAATCATCTAAGTGATCACGTGATCCAAATCAACTAAATCATAACCGATCATCACATGAAATGGAGTAGCTTTTAATGGTGAACATCATTATGTTGATCATATCTACTATATGATTCACGCTCGACCTTTTGGTCTCAGTGTTCTGAGGCCATATCTGCATATGCTAGGCTCGTCAAGTTTAACGTGAGTATTCTGCGTGTGCAAAACTGGCTTGCACCCGTTGTAGATGGACGTAGAGCTTATCACACCCGATCATCACGTGGTGTCTGGGCACGACGAACTTTGGCAACTGTGCATACTCAGGGAGAACACTTTTATCTTGAAATTTAGTGAGAGATCATCTTATAATGCTACCGCCGAACTAAGCAAAATAAGATGTATAAAAGATAAACATCATATGCAATCAAAATATGTGACATGATATGGCCATCATCATCTTGTGCCTTTGATCTCCATCTCCAAAGCATCGTCATGATTTCCATCGTCACCGGCATGACACCATGATCTCCATCATCTTGATCTATATCAATGTGTCGTCACATGGTCGTCTCGCCAACTATTGCTCTTGCAACTATTCCTATCGCATAGCGATAAAGTAAAGCAATTATTTGGCGCTTGCATCTTATGCAATAGAGAGATAACCATAAGGCTTTTGCCAGTTGCCGATAACTTCAACAAAACATGATCATCTCATACAACAACTTATATCTCATCACGTCTTGACCATATCACATCACAACATGCCCTGCAAAAACAAGTTAGACGTCCTCTACTTTGTGGTTGCAAGTTTTACGTGGCTACTACGGGCTGAGCAAGAACCGTTCTTACCTACGCATTAAAACCAAAACGATAGTTTGTCAAGTTGGTGCTGTTTTAACCTTCGCAAGGTCCGGGCGTAGCCACACTCGGTTCAACTAACGTTGGAGAAACTGACACCCGCCAGCCACCTGTGTGCAAAGCACGTCGGTAGAACCAGTCTCGCGTAAGCGTACGCGTAATGTCGGTCCGGGCCGCTTCATCCAACAATACCGCCGAACCAAAGTATGACATGCGGGTAAGCAGTATGACTTATATCGCCCACAACTCACTTGTGTTCTACTCGTGCATATGACATCTACGCATAAAACCAGGCTCGGATGCCACTGTTGGTGAACGTAGTAATTTCAAAAATTTCCTATGCACATGCAAGATCATGGTGATGCATAGCAACGAGAGGGAAGAGTGTTGTCCACTACCCTCATAGACCGAAAGCGAAAGCGTTAGCACAACGCGGTTGATGTAGTCGTACGTCTTCACGATCCGACCGATCAACTACCGAATGCACGGCACCTCCGAGTTCTGCACATGTTCAACTCGATGACATCCATCGAACTCCGATCTAGCCGAGTTTTGAGGGAGAGTTTCATCAGCACGATGGCATGGTAACGATGATGATGTTCTATCAACGCAGGGCTTCACCTAAGCACCGCTACGATATGACCGAGGTGGATTATGGTGGAGGGGGGCACCGCACACGGCTAAGAGATCAAGAGATCAATTGTTGTGTCTTTGGGGTGCCCCCTTCCCCCGTATATAAAGGAGTGGCGGAGGGGGAGGGCCGGCCCTCTCTATGGCGCGCCATAGGGGAGTCCTACTCCCATCGGGAGTAGGATTCCCCTTTTCCTAGTAAAACTAGGAGCCCTTCCAAGTAGTAGGAGTAGGAGGGAAGGAAAGGGAAGGGAAAAGGAGAAGGAAGGAAGGGGGCGGCCCCCCTCCCTAGTCCAATTCGGACCAGCCCATGGGGAGGGGTGCGGCCACCCTTTGAGTCCTCTCCCTCCTTCCCCGTATGGCCCATTAAGGCCCAATACGAATTCCCGTAACTACCCGGTACTCCCGAAAATACCCGAATCACTCGGAACCTTTCCGATGTCCGAATATAGTCGTACAACATATCGATCTTTACGTCTCGACCATTTCAAGACTCCTCGTCATGTCCCCGATCTCATCCGGGACTCTGAACTCCGTGGGTACATCGAAACACATAAACTCATAATATAACCGTCATCGAACTTTAAGCGTGTGGACCCTACGGGTTCGAGAACTATGTAGACATGACCGAGACACGTCTCCGGTCAATAACCAATAGCGGAACCTGGATGCTCATATTGGCTCCCACATATTCTACGAAGATCTTTATCGGTCAGACCGCATAACTACATACGTTGTTCCCTTTGTCATCGGTATGTTAATTTCCCGAGATTCGGTCGTCGGTATCTCAATACCTAGTTCAATCTCATTTCCGGCAAGTCTCTTTACTCGTTCCGTAATACATCATCCTGCAACTAACTCATTAGTTGCAATGCTTGCAAGGCTTATAGTGATGTGCATTACCGAGTGGGCCTAGAGACACCTCTCCTACAATCGGAGTGACAAATCCTAATCTCAAAATACGCCAAACCAACATGTACCTTTGGAGACACCTGTAGAGCTCCTTTATAATCACCCAGTTACGTTGTGACGTTTGGTAGCACACAAAGTGTTCCTCCGGTAAACGGGAGTTGCATAATCTCATAGTCATAGGAACATGTATAAGTCATGAAGAAAGCAATATCAACAAACTAAACGATCAAGTGCTATGCTAACGGAATGGGTCAAGTCAATCACATCATTCTCCTAATGATGTGACCCCGTTAATCAAATGACAACTCATGTCTATGGCTAGGAAACATAACCATCTTTGATCAACAAGCTAGTCAAGTAGAGGCATACTAGTGACACTTTGCTTGTCTATGTATTCACACATGTATTATGTTTCCGGTTAATACAATTCTAGCATGAATAATAAACATTTATCATGATATAAGGAAATAAATAATAACTTTATTATTACCTCTAGGGCATATTTCCTTCAATCGGCTGGTTTGCGAGGAACTGATTGAGGGTAGGAAACTGAGGTTGATTGTTTCCTTGGCCTAGATTTCCTTGGTTGCCTTGCCCTTGGTTGCGCTCTTGCAAGAGTTGCAAAAGCATCTGAGTGTTGGCGTTGGTGGCTGCCATGACAGCTTGCCATGCCTCCGGAGGTGGAGGTGGTGGCGGAGGGTTCGACTGTTCCCCATCATTGCGGTCCGGATTCAGACGCGTTGGAGGAGCCATCCTGAAGAGGTTGACATCCATTAGCATCTTGAAAGATATATATTCAAGCTGAATCAATGGATCGAAATTGCAACATAAAGCCTTAACATTCAAACATGGATGAACGAATGAATTCCAAAGTAAATCATCACATGTCCATAAATTGTGAAGCCACTTAGATAAAGGTCGAAGAATAAATCAACAAGGTACGGAGATGAACGAATAATTGGTAAGGATTACCCAATCACAAACCAAATATCTGCGAGAAGAAATACTAGAGCTACTTGAATTCCCACCTATGAAAGTCCCGAAACTTTCTGGTTATGCAATCAGGTGTTGGGGATACATGGGATGCATAATATCTCACCCAAAACTAGCAAAACCTACATCCAGCTGTATCCATCCTTCAACACCTAACCAAGAAACCTTCGAAAATCATTTACCTCAACCTTCGAAAAGCATCTGTTATACGAGTTATGGCAATACTCCCGAACTCCCGCCTAGTATTGGGTGGCGTTGAGGTTATCTCACCAACAACTGCATAAAAGAGATTTTCGATGCCGGCGAACTCAGTTATTCCAAAATTGCAACGATATAATTGTGACGACAACACCGAAGAGCTCAAATCCCCGGGACACTGCCACAACCCCTAAATGTCAGGAGGCACCAAGAACAATGCTCTCATCACAAAACCATCAGAATGATTCCAAGATACCCGCGTGATCCTAAAAAAAATTCTTAAATTTGAGGAGAGAAAAGGCAAAACTCTACATCAGGAGGCCTAACCAGAGCGACTAAGAGACTGGTGAGTAAAAAGAATACTACTCTCTGATATATATATAATCCTAAAACTCAAAACATTTTGTTCTAGGCTCAACAACGTCAGCGATTCGATCAAGCAGGGGGCTCCTAAGTCGGGGAAGGCTCTGATTACCAACTTGTAACACCCACAATGCGGCTATATCTCCTACGTGTTGGTGCACGACATAGAGGCATAGCCGCATAGTAGGCATGTCGCAAGAGAGGTAATCTTTACACATCCCATGTACTGAATAAGAATGGGATAAAGAGTTGGCTTACAATCGCCACTTCACACAATACATAAATATATCATACATCATCCAGAATACAATCAAGGTCCGACTACGAAACCAAAATAAAGAAAGACAACCCCAAATGCTAGATCCCCGATCGCCCCAACTGGGCTCCTGTACTGATCATCCGGAAAAGAAACATAGTAACGGCCCGAATCCTCGTCGAACTCCCACTTGAGTTCGGTAGCGTCCCCTGCACTGGCATCATCGACACTTGTATCTGTTTGGAAGTATTTCTGAGTCATGGGGCCTCAGCAATCTCACACCGCGAGATCAAGACTATTTAAGCTTAAGGGTACGAAAGGGTAGTGAGGTGGAGCTGCAGCAAGCACTAGCATATATGGTGGCTAACTTACGCAAAATAGAGCGAGAAGAGAAGCAAAGCATGGTCGAGAAGCTAATAGTGATCAAGAAGTGATCCTGAAGCTACTTACGTTCAAGCATAACACGAGACCGTGTTCTCTTCCCGGACTCCGCCGAAAAGAGACCATCACGGCTACACACGCGGTTGATTCATTTTAATTAAGTTAAGTGTCAAGTTTTCTACAACCGTATATTAACAAATTCCCATCTGCCCATAACCATGGGCACGTCTTTCGAAAGTTCAAAACCATGCAGGGGTGTCCCAACTTAGCCCATCACAAGCTCTCACGGTCAATGAAGGATATTCCTTCTCGCGGGAAGACCCGATCAGTCTCGGAATCCCGGTTACAAGACATTTCGACAATGGTAAAACAAGACCAGCAAAGCCACCTGATGTGCCAACAAATCCCGAGAGGAGTTGCATGTATCTCGTTCTCAAGGCAACACCGGATGAGACAGGCTACGAGTAAAACCAAGCCTCGAGTTTCCCCGAGGTGGCCCTGCAGGTGGGTCGGTTCGGACCAACACTAAGAGGAGCACTGGCCCGAGGGGGGTTAAAATAAAGATGACCCTTGAGTCTGCAGAACCCAAGGGAAGGTATATGGTGGTAGGTAGGCAAATGGTAAAACCAAGGTTGGGCCTTGCTGGAGTAGTTTTATTCAAAGAGAACTATGAAGGGGTTCCCATAACAACCAAACGCGTAAGGAACACAACATCAAGGAACATAACACCGGCATGACGGAAACTAGGGCGGCAAGAGTGGAACAAAACACCAGGCATAAGATCGAGCCTTCCACCCTTTACCAAGTATATAGATGCATTAAAGTAAACAAGATATAATAATGATATCCCAACAATATCCATGTGCCAACATGGAACAAACTTCAACTTCACCTGCAACTAGCAATGCTATAAGAGGGGCTGCGCAAAGCGATAACATAGCCAAACAACGGTTTGCTAGGAATGGTGGGTTAGATGCTTGACATGGAAATATGGGAGGCATGATATAGCAAGTGGTAGGTATCGCGGCATGGCAATAGAGCGAACAACTAGCAAGCAAAGATAGAAGTGATTCCGAGGGTATGGTCATCTTGCCTGCAAAGTTCTCAGAGTTGACGAAAGCTTGATCCTCGTTAGCGTACTCAACAGGCTCCTCGATCACGTACTCGTCTCCCGGCTCTATCCAAAGCAAGAACACAAGCAAAAGGACCAACAATCAATCACGGTGCAATGCACAAACAACATGATGCAAAACATGGCATGACAAGTGGGACATGATATGCAATGCATATGCCTGCTTCGGAAGGGAAAGATTGAACCAGTGTAACGCCCGGATAATCATGCTACAGTAATCACACATTAACGATGCCACATCACCTCTATCACTGTAGTTAATCTCGGGCTAGTTCAAAACCGATTCAATTTAAAATTTAAAATAAAGTTAAATAATAAAAGTTTTCAAAAATTTAAAACAAAAATGTTCGGTGTGTGCAAATAAATGCCTAGGCATTTATGGTGTGGGATCTATGCTTTTGTAAAAGACCTAAATACTTAAAATGAATTAAAACAGAAAAGAAAATAAATAAAGAAAAAAGAACAAAACAAAAATAGAAAAGAACCCCCCGGGGCCAGCTGGCCCAGCTGTTAGCCAGGCCGGCACAACTGGCCCAACCGGCTACCTCCCCCATTTCCCTTGTTCCCCCACCCGGTGAGGCCCCGAACCCCACCGACACTGCCCCCTCTCTCTCCAAAATATCTCCCCCCCTCTCCCCCCGATTGGATCGGGATCGAGGTAGGAGACCGCCGCCGCCGCCGCCCGGATCATCCATCGCCGCCCGGACCCCCTCGCCGGCGTGCATTCGCTCTACCGTGTTGTCCCCGTCCCCCACCTCGACCCCCGCTGCCCGTGCCCTACGACCCCCCCCACCCCCCCCGCCGTGAGGCCCCCTCCTCCTATCTCCCCCGCACGCGCCCGCACCGGCCACGCTCACTCCGGCCACCCGCCGTCCCCCCTCGCGCGCGCCCGCACTTGCCACCGCCAAGCCCCGCCTTTGCTTTCCCCCGCGCTTGCCCTAGCGCACGGCGCTGCCCGCGCACAGCCCCTGCCCTGCACGCTGGCGCTCCCCGCGCGCCGCAGTTGTCCTGCTGTGGCACCGCCGCGCGCCGTCACCCTGCTTGCCTCGCGCCCTCGCCTCGTCTTCCTCACGCAACGCCGGCCACCTGTAGCTGCTGCACCACTGCGGGCACCGCTTGTCGCGCCCGGCCACCGCGTGTACGCGCGCGCGCCGCCCAGCTCCTGCTTGCCGCTGTTGGCTGCTGCCGCCCGCCTGCTCGCTCGGCCGCCCCGTCATGTGCCCGCTCACTTGGTCGCGCCCGCACGCTCGCACTCCGCGTATGCTCACCGCAGCCGCCGCCCTCGCCACCCTGCTTGCACGCGTGCACTCGCGCGTGCGCCCGCGCTTGCCCTCGCCGCGGCCACCTGCACCGCCCCTGACCTCGCCCGAGTCCCCTAGTCCCTGCCTGTGGCCGCCTTGTCCAAGGCCAGTCGCCGCTCGGTCCGGCCGCACCCCTCCATGGCCCCGGCGTCCTCCTCCGGTGGCCGCCCGCTTCGCCACGGCACCGCCCCGCCGTGGCCTCGTCGGTGCCCGCACCCGCCAATTGCCCCGCGGGCCAGCGCCCGACGCCCAGCGCCGCTAGCCCCCCTGGGCCTATGACAAACGGGCCCCAGCGCCCAGAACGTATTTAAAATTAATAATATTAATTAATTAATTAATTAAAGAAATAATTAACTTAATTAATTTTGATTAATTAAATAAAAAACTTATTAAACTAAATACACATTAGTTGCCTAATTAACCTAATTAGCTAATTAATTAATTAGTCAATGATAGTGGGGCCCACCCCCCTAATTAATCCTGATTAGGTTAATTAATGTGTTTAATTAAATTGGGTCACTCACAGGTGGGATCCACCTGTCAGGTTGACCAGGTCAACTGCTGACGTCATGCTAATGTCATGATGACATCAGCATGCACTGTTTTGGATAATGTTGAATTAAATTAATTAAATAAATTCTAAAATTGATTTAAACCTTTAAAATCAATATAAAATAAACCGTAGCTCGGATGGAAAAACTTTGTACATGAAAGTTGCTCAGAACGATGAGATGAACCCGGATACGCAGCCCGTTCATCTGCCACACATCCCTAGCATAGTGAACACGCAACTTTCCCCCTCCGATTCATCTGTCCGAAAACGCGAAACACCGGGGATACTTTCCCGGATGTTTCCCCCCTTCACCGGTACCACCTCATACCGCATTAGGGCACCCCTAGCACCGATACTTGTCATGTCATGCATCGCTATGCATCTGTTTACTTAATATTCATTGTTTCTTCCCCCTCTTCTCTCCGATAGACTACGAGACCGACGCCGCTGCTACCCAGTACGACTACGGTGTTGACAACCCCTCTCTCTTGCCAGAGCAACCAGGCAAGCCCCCCCCCCCTTGATCACCAGATATCGCCTACTCTCTTTCTACTGCTTGCATTAGAGTAGTGTAGCATGTTACTGCTTTCCGTTAATCCTATTCTGATGCATAGCCTGTCATTGTTGCTACAACTATTGATACCTTACCTGCAATACTAAATGCTTAGTATAGGATGCTAGATTATCATCACTGGCCCTACATTCTTGTCAGTCTACCATGCTATACTATCGGGTCGTGATCACATCGGGTGTTGATCACGGGTATATTCTATACATACATACTATACATGTTGTGACTAAAGTCGGGTCGGCTCGTTGAGTACCCGCAAGTGATTCTGATGTTGGGGGCTGGAGGGGCACGTGGTTCCACCCAGGTAGTGGTGGGCCTAGGTTCCCGATGGCCCCCGACTATTACTTTGAGGCGGAGCGACAGGGCAGGAGGAGACCACCTAGGAGAGAGTTGGGCCTGGCCCTAGTCGGCATTCGTGGTTACTTCAAAATAACACGCTTAACGAGATCTAGGCATTTGATCTGAGTCTGGTTACTGGCCTATACGCACTAACCAACTACGCGGGGACAGTTATGGGCACTCGACGTCATGGTATCAGCCGAAGCCTTCGTGACGTCAGCGACTGAGCGGCGCGCGTCGGGTTGGATTGGAATGCCTGCTCTTGTATAAGGGAGGCTAGGTCTGCTCATCGGCCGCGTACGCAACGTGCAGGTGTGCAATGGGCGATGGGCCCAGACCCCTGCGCCATAGGATTTTGACCGACGTGCTGACCTCTCTGTTGTGCCTAGGTAGGGCTGCGACGTGTTGATCTTCCGAAGCCGGGCATGACCCAGGAAAGTGTGTCCGGACAAAGGGGATCGATCGTGTTGGGAAATGTGGTGCACGCCTACAAGGAAGTTAATTTATTCGAATAGATGTGATCTTCGGTAACAAGATGACTTGGAGTTGTACCTTGACCTTATGACAACTAGAACCGGATACTTAATAAAACACACCCTTCCAAGTGCCAGATACAACCGGTGATCGCTCTCTCACAGGGCGACGAGGGGAGGATCATCGGGTAGGATTATGCTATGCGATGTTACTTGGTGAACTTACCATCTACTCTCTTCTTCTACTGCAAGATGCAGGTTGCCAGAAGTGTAGTCTTCGACAGGACTAGCTATCCCCCTCTTATTTTGGCATTTTGCAGTTCAGTCCACATATGATACCCTTATTCCATTTGATACCAATGCGTACATATGTAGTGTAGCTCCTTGCTTGCGAGTACTTTGGATGAGTACTCACGGTTGCTTTGCTCCCCCTTTTTCCCCTTTCTCTATTCAATTGTTGCGACCAGACGTTGGAGTCCAGGAGCCAGACGCCATTGTCGACGACGACTACTACTACTCGGTAGGTGCCTACTACTACGTGCAGGCCGCTAACGACGACCAGGAGTAGTTTAGGAGGATCCCAGGCAGGAGGCCTGCGCCTCTTTCGATCTGTATCCCAGCTTGTGCTAGCCTTCTTAAGGAAAACTTGTTTAACTTATGTCTGTACTCGGATATTGTTGCTTTCCGCTGACTCGTCTATGATCAAGCTCTTTTATTCGAGCCCTCGAGGCCCCTGGATTGTAATATGATGCTTGTATGACTTATTTTATTTGTAGAGTTGTGTTGTGATATCTTCCCGTGTGTCCCTGATCTTGATCGTACATGTTTGCGTGTATGATTAGTGTACGCTTGAATCGGGGGTGTCACAAGTTGGTATCAGAGCTGACTACCTGTAGGAATCCCCCTTCCACACTCCTTGGCTGAAGATGAGTCTAGACATTACAAAACTTTTTACTAACATGGTTGTGTGCCTTACGGGCCCACATCGCCATCTACATGGTATTAGGATCTTCTACTCCTCGATCCTTACTTTGGGACTCTGAACTCTCTTCTACTCAGGTTAAACGATTTTACTAACTTTAAAATTAGGATACCGTGACCATGTTCTCCCCAAAGTGGGATAAACCTTAGTTATTCCTTAGAGTAGTATATTGAACATTATCCACACTATCATTTGACTCCTTTGAAACACCTTTGTTTTCACATGGAGCCCACGAGACAGGTCGTGCGCCACACGACATCCATTGGTGCCTCAAGATCACCTGCTGTGTTGGTTGAGATGATGTCTATCTGGGTTATCGCTGGCACCCTCAATACACTGTCTACGAGGAGTACCAGGACTTTAACCAGGAGCAGTACCATGCCATCGTTCACCTCTACTCTCGGGAGTATGACTCCACTACCGTGATGCACACTGCTCATGGTGTTGGAGTGACTATCGATATGGCGGTCCACGATGTTTCTTATGCTGCTCTGACACGTCTTCGTGGAGATTATCGGGAGTTGGACACCTCCCCTTTCAGACACATTGCTATCGCCTTCGATGTTGGTGCGGAGGGATACTACACTGCTGCCTACTCCACTGTCACCCGAGAGCCCTTCTACCATCAGAACCTGGTTCTACATGCTGATGGGCTGGATAGAGCTAACTGAGCTCTTCGCCACGAGTTGTACACCACCCGTCAGCACTTGTACCGTGCTCTGACGCTATTGCACCCCTCTGTCCAATCTGGTGATCTGTCGCATTCTGTGATCTACCCTGCGAGGACCGTGATGCCCCAGGGTGTCGACTGGCCAGATGTGGGAGGCTACTCTCCCGCACTTGGTCCTCTTCCGCCACCTGCGTGTCGGGTTCCACACCAGAGTATCCGCGGACCCCAGGCTACTCACATGGAGGACTTCCCGTCGCGTCACTACCAGTTGTCAAGCTACACCTACCTCCATGGTTCCTCCTGGGACTGATGTAGGCTTGCTTGTTAGTGTTAGATGCATTCGCCGTGAGCCTGCGTGCTGCCTATGATGTTCTTAGTCTGTGTACTGAACTTTGTGTACCGAACTCTATGCATGATCTCTTTTGTAAGATATGCCAACTACTATGTAGTATCTATCGTGTTCCTTTCATTATGCATGTTTCATCATGAATGATTCTTGTCCTTGCAAATTCTCAATGCTGAGCTACCTCTGGTATATATTAGCAGGATGTGTAGACCAGGTGGTCGTGGTCGTGGTGGCCACCCCCCACCACTGCCTGAGTACATGGCTGGGATGATGCAACAGTTTGAGCTGAATCACCAGTTCATGGAGAATATTATGGCTCAGTTTCCTCGCCCCAATATGAACCAGCAGCCAACCCAAGTGACTGTGCAGGATTTCATGCGCCTCAACCCAACTATGTATCGCAGCTCAACTCAGCCTCGGGATGCTGATGACTGACTCCGTGACATCACCTATGAGACAAAGTCTGCTGATGTAGCCCCTGCTAGCTATGTCACGTTTGCTTCATTCTTCCTCAAAGGACCCGCTGCTCAATGGTGGGACAGCCACAGGCATACTCTGCCAGTTGGAACAATCATCACCTGGCCAGGCATCCAAGCTGCTTTCCGTGCCCGCTTCATTCCTCAAGGAGTCATGGACCGGAAGGAGCGCGAGTTCCGCAGCCTCACCCAAGGCAACAAAACTGTGGAAGCTTATCAGCGGGAGTTTCTGGACTTGTCCTGCTATGTTGAAGAAGACATTGCAACTGATGCACGCAGACAGGAGAAGTTCCGTGATGGCCTTCAAGATGATATCAAGCTCGCACTTCTAGTGCATGACTTTGCTGACTTCGTCACCTTCATGAAGAAGGCCATCAATGTCGAAACTATTCTGCTGGAACACCAGAGCTCTCACAGGCGCAACCGTGACACGGGCTCATCTTCGGGCCTGTCTTCGCAGAAGCATAGAATATGGATTCCCAACAGCATGTACCAGCCTACTGCACCTTCTCCAAGGCAGTCCTATGCTGCACCGCGTCTGCCTCCCCCACCAACTAGGCAGCCAAGACTTCTAGCTCCACCAATCCGAGCTCCTATTCCCACTCCCAATAATGGTCTGTGCTTCAGGTGTGGTCAACCAGGACACCATGCTAGGGAATGCAACCAGAACCAGAACCAACTGTCCCTCCCTGTAGCTAGCCGTGGAAGCAACCAGCCTCGCAACAACAATGCCATGTCTTATGGTCGTGTTCATGCCAACCACGTTGACCTTAATGAAGCTCAAGACCAGCCTGCTACTGTGATGGGTACACTCCTCGTAAATCAGTACCTGCATCTATTTTATTTGATTCAGGAGCATCGTATTCATTCATGTCAGAAGATTTTGCATACAAGCACGACGTTAAATGTTAGGAGATGAACACTTCGGTAGTGATAAAAACCCCCATGGGACAATGTCAAACCTCACTGGTTGGCATCGATGTCCCCGTGGAAATCAAAGGGCTGGAATTCTATGCCTCTCCCATTATCCTGAAGTCATCTAACATCGACCCCATTCTGGGGATGGATTGGTTGAAAGCGCATAGTACTTCTATAGTTTGCGCCACTAAGACCGTCCATCTGCTACACCCTTCCGATGAAATAGTTACTTACCAGGCTCATCTGGTTCAAAATGTCGAGGCACGACTTTATGCCTTGAATGCATTGAACACGGCACCACTTGAGGGCATTGAAAACATTCCCGTCGTTCATGAATTCCAAGACGCCTTTCCGGAAGAACTTCCAGGGATTCCCCCTGCTAGAGCTGTCGAATTCATCATCGACTTGAAACCAGGCACCCCCCCTATAGCCAAATGACCCTACAAGATGCCGCCACATGAACTCATTGAGCTTAAGGAGGAAATCGACAAATCTCTTTGCAAAGATTTAATTTGCCCTAGTTGCTCTCCTTGGGGAGCACCTTCTCTCTTTGTTAAGAAGAAGGATGGGACAAACCGATTGGTCCAAGACTATCGTCCTATTAACAAGCCACTATTCAGAACAAATATCCCCTCCCTCGGATCAATGATCTTTATGCTCAACTGGCTGGTTCATCAGTGTTCTCCAAACTCGACTTGAGGGTGGGTTACCACCAGATCCGTGTTCGTGAAGAGGATATCCCAAAGACCGCTTTCCTGACTCGGTATGGGTCATACGAGTACACCGTCATGTCATTCGGCTTAACGAATGCTCTAGCCACCTTCTCTCGCCTGATGAACTATATATTCATGGATTACCTCGACAAGTTCCTCGTGGTTTATTTGGATGATATCCTTGTATTTTCCAAGAACAAGGAAGAACATGCTGAACATCTTCATCTTGTGCTGGAAAAGCTTCGGGAGCATCAACTCTATGCTAAGTATTCCAAGTCTGAATTCTGGCTCCCCGAAGTAACCTATCTTGGGCATGTCATCTCCAAGGATGGTATTGCCGTCAACCCTAAACGAGTCCAGGCTATTCTCGATTGGACTCCTCCGAAGAATGTCAAGCAAGTCTGAAGTTTTCTCGGTCTCGCCAGCTATTGCCGTCGATTCGTCGAGAACTTCTCCAAGATCGCTAGGCCTCTAACTAATCTGTTGCATAAGCGTGTGAAGTTCCAATGGACAAACAAGTGTCAGGAAAGTTTCCCGGCGCTCAAAGAAAATTTCACTTCTGCCCCAGTGCTTGCTCCACCTGATACTAAGAAGGACTTCGTCATTTACTGTGACGCTTCCCGTCAAGGATTAGGCTGTGTCCGAATGCAAGAGCGCAGAGTGATTGCTTATGCCTCTCGTCAACTGCGCCCTCACGAAGAAAACTACCCAGTTCACGACCTCGAGCTTGCTGCTGTCAATCATGCTCTGAAGTAGTGGCGACATTACCTTCTCGGTAATCGTTGCGAGATCTTCACCGACCATCAAAGTCTGAAGTATCTGTTTACTCAACCCGACTTGAACCTCCGTCAGCAAAGATGGATGGAGACTATTGCCGACTTTGACATGGGTATATCCTATACCCCTGGCAAGGCTAATGTAATGGCTGAACCTTGGTCCACAAAGTTCAGCCCTCACTTGTTGAAGAATTCAGAAAGCTGAACCTTCATATGGTTCCCCCTGGTGCACTCGCTCCCCCTCCCCCAGTGTTCCAAAAGATGAATCTTCGTGTTATTACTAAGGGTTCGCTAATTACCCTGGTTGTCGTACCAGATTTCGTAGATGGTATAAAGACTATTCAAGGTTATGACTCTGAAGTCTAGAAGATTAAACACCATCTTGCAGAATGAAAGCCCTCATTCTTCACTATCGCCGAAGATGGCGCCTTGTACTTCAAAGGCCACCTAGTGGTGCCATGTTCGAGGAAAAAACTGGATCAGACTAAAAAGGTTATGAAAGAAGCTCATGATACGGCTCTGTCCATCCATCCTGGTAGTACAAAGATGTACCAGGATATTCGTCAAATATTCTGGTGGTCTAATATGAAGCAGGACATTGCTCGTTATGTTGCTGAGTGTGACGTTTGCCGTTGTATCCAAGTAGAGCATCAAAGGCCTGCTGGAACTCTGCAACCTATCTCTATTCCTGAATGGAAATGGGACCATGTTGAAATGTATTTTGTTGGGGATATAACTATCAGTTATGACCCGCCCAAGAGGGGCCGGGTCAGCCCCAATGGCGGGTTACACAAGAAGCCCAGTAAACCTTAAAGACGATAGTTTGTCAAATCTTATAGAAGGCCCAAAGGCCTGGAGGCAGCTTAAGGCCCGGTATTGTGAACCGCCATATGTAAGGAAAGACTTGTAAAGAAAGGCATGTAAAAGAAGTCACCGAGCCGGACACGATTATGAGCCGGCCGGGACTCTGTAGACCACTAGGTGTCAACCCGTGTATATAAGGGGACGACCTGGTGGCGGCTTAGGGCAAGAAACAAGAGATTGATAACCAAGCCAACGAGTTAAGTCTCTTGGTGATCAAAGCCCCAGCAATACCAACACAACTAGACGTAAGCTTTTACCTTCATCGTAAGGGGCCGAACTAGTATAAAACCTCTCGTGTCCTTTGTCCCGATTAACCCCTTTAAGCTTCCTAGTTGCGATGGCCCTATGACTTAGTCCATTCTCTAGGACATATGCCATGACAATTCCATGACAGTTGGCGCCCACCGTGGGGCCAGTGCACGGTGGATTTGAGTTCTTGAAGGGCAACTTCGAAGGGCTCAAGGGATACGCTGTGGGCCGGATGACCAAGAGTCGTCGCGGCAAGCTCTACATTGATGACGAAGGCTGTGGCCCTAAGGCCGGCTCGATTGAGTACGGGTACCAGGTCCCCTTTGGCGGAATTCACGTCTTCCTCGGCCGGATCGGCGAGTCAGGCCCTGAGCCGGACGTCCACACCAACCTCATCGAAACGGCTCAGCGCGCAAGGACCACTTGTGTTCAAACTGTTGTGAAGCATGCTTTCATAGGCTGCGTCCACGGCGGTGAATACTCTGAAGGATCGGTGGAGGGCGGTGAGACGGCCGTCTGTTCTAACACTGCATCATCAATGGCGAGACGGACTCTTTGTACCAGCTGCAGGATGGCATGCTCGGGGGCTGTTCCGATGGCAGCAATATTCTGGACCCCCTTGAGCCACCGAATTGGACCAGAGTCTTCATGGCAGGGACACAGCCCGGGCAGAACTCCACAGCAGCAGCGGCGACTGCTACCGGGTCGGCCGCAGCCGGGTCAGGAGACCCCGTGTGCCCCCGGCTTAGATTCTAATGGACCTCACGGATAAACTGACGAATCTATTGACTGCTTTGGTAGAGCTGGCAGATAAAGCCCAGCATGAAGCAGAGGTGGCACGCGTACATGAAGAGATGGTGCAAGCTAAGGAAAATCTCTCCGCGGAGGAAGTCAGGATGGCAGTGGAACGGGCGACTCTGGACATTCGTGCTCAACAGCTTCAAGCAGAGACTTTCCGGCTCTCGATGGATCTGAATGCGTCAAATGAGGCCATGAGGAGAAGGCATCAGAAAACTCAGTCACGTCTACCTCCGATGCTTGATCCTAGGAGCCTATTCCATACACCCAGAGCTGGGGGAAGCAACCCCCGGAGGCACACCGGATCACGACACCCGGCGCACCTGTCCAGCCGCGTGCCATGGAACTACCTCGTATCGTTACCGCTCCGCCTCCCTACGTACCAACACCGCCGGGTCACTTCCCCAACCCCTTGGAAAACCTCATCGCAGTGTCGGCTCGTTTGGCAGCTCTCCCAATGGAAGGTGACTCACCGGCGGCGGTCGAAACACGGAGGGTAAGAGAACTTCTTCAAACAGCTCTAGCACAGCAGGAT
The DNA here is from genome assembly GCF_056163025.1 of Triticum urartu. Taxonomy (NCBI): domain Eukaryota; kingdom Viridiplantae; phylum Streptophyta; class Magnoliopsida; order Poales; family Poaceae; genus Triticum; species Triticum urartu. Next base: position 227,443,690 of record NC_141876.1, on the reverse strand, counting down.
GCGTACTCCTACAGTCGAGACAGGATCCATTCAACTCTCGTGCAAGCCGGAGCCCGAGCTACAGTAGGCATATGGAATCCGCAGACATGTCAAGCAATGCTCAGCGCCACAGCCGGCCACACAGGCATGAGCCAGTGTGGGCCGGAGCCCTTAACTTGGCGGATCAGGACAGGATTCGACAAGAGGCGGAACAAGCAGTTCAACTGACAGCAGATAAGGCGGTTCATCAAACATTTCTGGCTTATCCAGCAACCTCGGTCGAGGCAGGAGTGGCCACAAGAACCGGAGGCGTCCCTTGCTTGGTGCCGGCCATACGTAATGAGTGTTTGCCAAAGGACTTTAAGGGGCCTCGTAAGGTGCCTAATTACACGGCTGACTTACAGACCGGGGCTTGGATTGAGAGTTATGAGATGGCTATGGAGTTGTTGGAGGTCAGCGACACAACAATGGACAAGTATTTCACTATGATGTTGGATGGGACAACTCGTACTTGGTTGAAGGGGTTGCCGCCTAATTCTATCGGCACATGGGCGGAGTTAAAGGCCCGGTTCATCCAGAACTTCAAAGACATGTGTAAGCAGCCTATGTCAATTGTGGACCTAACTAATTGTAAGCAAGTGGACGGTGAGTCTACAACCCATTGGGTGTGCCGGGTCAAGGAGATAATACATTGGTCTGATAAGATGGATGCCGGCTCAGCAGTTTTGATGTTGGAGAAAAATTGCCGTTTTGAACCTCTGAAGCAGAAGTTGGGGCGGCTCAAGCGTGACTGTAATGACATGGGCCAGTTGATGGCGGCTCTCGTCAAGTATGCTGATTCTGATAGTACCAAAGACCCGGTGTCTGACAAAGAAAAGACGGCGGAGGGAAAGAAGAACGGCAACGACAAGGGTCACCAGCATAACCCGGCAAATCAAGGAGGTAATAAACATAAGGCTGATGAGTTTGTTGCTAACACCAATACACAGGGCGGAAATCAACGGCGCAACGGCAGACAACCCCCTCGGTCGGGCGGGTCAGGTCCCACCCTTGAGCAACTATTGAATGAACCTTGTCCAAGGCATGGCACCCGGGAGAAGCCAGCCACCCACCTGTGGAAATATTGTACGATCATGAAGGCATTTAAAAATTCAAACGCGTTTGATGGAGGTCATGGCCCAGGTGGCGGTTCAGGTGGAGGCAGTTTCCAAGGCCCGGGCACCGGTTCAGGTGGAGGAGGATTTTACGGTCAGGGCCATCCTGGTAACCAAGGAGGATATAATACACAACCCAGCCAAGGTAATCAGCAGCAACAGTCCGGATATCAGAGCAACCCAAAACAACCGAATAGTGGGCAATACCATGTATTCACCACTAGTTTATGTAAGAGGGACCAGAAGCTTCACAAGAGGGCCGTCAATGCCGTTGAGCCGGCGATTCCATGTTACTTACGTTGGTCGGAGCAGCCTATTGTGTGGAGCAAAGAGGATGACCCACCCCGGGTCGATAACTCAGTTAACTTGGCTTTGGTAGTGGCGCCTCAGGTTGGTGGATACAAATTCACCAAGGTACTCATGGATGGAGGTAGCAGCATCAACATCCTCTACTATGAGACGTTCCGCCAGATGGGATTGACTGATAAGAGGCTTAAACAATCCAACACTGTTTTTCACGGTGTGGTTCCTGTCAAGTCGGCGTACCCAGTGGGTAATATTGAACTGGAAGTAGCCTTTGGGGATGAGTATGATTCCAGAGCAGAAAAATCAACCTTTGAGGTGGTGAAGATCAAAAGCCCATGTCATGCTCTGTTTGGATGGCCGGCTTATGCCAAGTTCATGGCTCGGCCGTGTTATGTATATTTGCAGCTCAAGATGTCAGGCTATAAGGGCACCATCACAGTACATGGGAGCTGGAAAATAGCTTTGGAGTGTCAAGAATGTGATGCTGCCTATGATGAATCTGTTTGTGCAACAGAGGAGTTAAAGTTTTACAAGGATCATGTTGACCTGGCAGACATGACATCATTAAAGAAACCAACAATAGAGCATGAGCCGGTGTTGAAATTCAAATCATCTGATGACACCAAGATGGTTGACTTTGTGCCTGGCGACTCATCCAAGCAGTTCATCATCAGTGCAAACTTGGATCCAAAATAGGAAAGCTCGCTCATCGAGTTCATCCGTGAGAACCGGGATATCTTTGCATGGAAACCTTCAGACATGCCGGGTGTCCCGAGGGAACTCGCTGAGCACACTCTCAATATTGATCCAAAGTTTAAACCTGTCAGACAGTTTCTCCGACAGTTCAATGAAGAAAGGCGCAAGGCCATTGGAGAAGAGGTGGCCCAGCTCTTGGCAGACGGGTTCATCATGGAAGTCTTTCACCCAGAGTGGTTAGCCAACCCAGTGCTTGTACTAAAAAAGAATGGCACATAGCGTATGTCATTGGATTACACCGATATGAACAAGGCTTGTCTGGCTGATCCTTTTGCCCTCCCCCGTATTGATCAGATCATCCATGCTACGGCGGGTTGCACACGTTTTAATTTCTTGCATGCTTATTCAGGTTACCATCAGATCAAGATGGCGATCAAAGATCAGGAGAAGACGGCTTTTATCACTCCCTTTGGAGCTTTCTGCTATGTATCTATGCCTTTTGGGCTTAAGAGTGCCCAGGCGACTTATCAACGGTGTGTGCAGAATTGTCTTCATAATAAGATTGGACGTAATGTTCATGCCTATGTGGATTATATAGTGTTAAAATCCAGGAAAGAGGAAACCTTGGTTGCGGACCTGAAAGAAACCTTTGATAATCTCCGGGTCTACAAAATGATGCTTAACTTGGCTAAGTGTGTTTTTGGAGTCCCAGCCGGCAAGATCTTGGGTTTTTTGGTGTCCAACCGAGGTATGGAAGCTAACCCGGAGAAAATCAAGGCATTACATCCCAGGCCAAACCAACATGCATCAATGACGTTCAACGGCTGGCAGGTCGTGTTTCTGCTTTGAGCCGGTTCATAAGCCGGTTAGGGGAGAAGGCAATGCCTTGTATCAGATGATGAAGAAAACAGATGATTTTGTTTGGAGCGATGGTGCAAACTCTGCTTTTGAAGATCTGAAGACATAGCTGCTACCTCTTTTAGCATTGTGTTGGTTTTCCCCAAAGAGGAAGGGATGATGCAGCAAAGTAGCGTAAGTATTTCCTCAGTTTTTGAGAACCAAGGTATCAATCCATTAGGAGGCTACGCGCGAGTCCCTCGCACCTGCACAAAACAAATAAATCCTCGCAACCAACGCAAATAGGGGTTGTCAATCCCTATAGGGCCACTTACGAGAGTGAGATATGAGAGATATGATAAGATAATGTTTTTGGTATTTTTATGATAAAAGATGCAAAGTAAAATAAAGGCAAAGTAAATAGCAAAGTAAATAACTAAGTGGTAGGAGATTGATATGATAAAGAGAGACCCGGGGGCCATAGGTTTCACTAGTGGCTTCTCCCGAGAGCATAAGTATTCTACGATGGGTGAACAAATTACTGTTGAGCAATTGGCAGAATTGAGCATAATTATGAGAATATCTAGGTATGATCATGTATATAGGCATCACGTCCGAGACAAGTAGACCGACTCCTGCCTGCATCTACTACTATTACTCCACTCATCGACCGCTATCCAGCATGCATCTAGAGTATTCAGTTAAAAACAGAGTAATGCATTAAGCAAGATGACATGAGAGGGATAGACTCATGCAATATGAAGAAAACCCCATCTTGTTATCCTCGATGGCAACAATACAATACGTGCCTTGCTGCCCTTACAGTCACTGGGAAAGGACACCACAAGATTGAACCCAAAGCTAAGCACTTCTCCCATTGCAAGAAGAACAATCTAGTAGGCCAAACCAAACTGATAATTCGAAGAGACATGCAAAGATAACCAATCATACATAAAAGAATTCAGATAAGATTCAAATATTATTCATAGATAGACTTGATCATAAACCCACAATTCATCGATCTCAACAAACACACCGCAAAAGGAAGATTACATCAAATAGATCTCCACAAGAGAGGGGGAGAACATTGTATTGAGATCCAAAAAGAGAGAAGAAGCCATCTAGCTACTGACTATGGACCCGTAGGTCTGAAGTAAACTACTCACACTTATCGGAGAGGCTATGGTGTTGATGTAGAACCCCTCCGTGATCGATGCCCCCTCCGACGGAGCTCCGGAATAGGCCCCGAGATGGGATCTCGTGGATACTAAAAGTTACGGCAGTGGAATTAGGGTTTTGGCTCCATATCCAATCGTTTGGGGGTACGTGGGTATATATAGGAGGAAGAAGTACGTCGGTGAAGCAACAGGGGCCCCACGAGGGTGGAGGGCACGCCTGGGGGGTAGGCGCGCCCCCCTACCACGTGGCCTCCTGTTACGTGGCTTGACATAGGGTCCAAGTCTCCTGAGTTGTATTCGGTGAGAAAATCACATTCCCGAAGGTTTCATTCCGTTTGGATTCCGTTTGATATTCCTTTTCTTCGAAACCCTAAAACAGGCAAAAAACAGCAATTCTGGGCTGGGCCTCCTATTAATAGGTTAGTCCCAAAAATAATTTAAAAGTGAATAATAAAGCCCAATAATGTACAAAACAGTAGATAATATAGCATGGAGCAATCAAAAATTATAGATACATTGGAGACGTATCAAGCATCCCTAAGCTTAATTCCTGCTCGTCCTCGAGTATGTAAGTGATAAAAATAGAATTTTTGATGCAGAGTGCTACTTGGCATAATTTTAATGTAATTCTTCTTAATTTTGGTATGAATATTCAGATCCAGAAGATTTAAGACAAAAGTTCATATTTTCATAGAAAATAATAATACTTCAAGCATACTAACAAAGCAATTATGTCTTCTCAAAATAACATGGCTAAAGAAAGTTATCCCTACAAAATCGTATAGTCTGGCTATGCTCTATCTTCACCACAGAAAATATTTAAATCATGCACAACCCCGATGACAAGCCAAGCAATTGTTTCATACTTTTGACATTCTCAAAACTTTTTCAATCTTCACGCAATACATGAGCGTGAGCCATGGATATAGCACTATAGGTGGATTAGAGTGGTGGTTGTGGAGAAGACAAAAAGGAGAGGATAGTCTCATATCAACTAGGCGTATCAACGGGCTATGGAGATGCCCATCAATAGATATCAATGTGAGTGAGTAGGGATTTCCAGGCAACGGATGCATTAGAGCTATAAGTATATGAAAGCTCAAAAAGAAACTAAGTGGGTGTGGATCCAACTTGCTTGCTCATGAAGACCTAGGGCAATTTGAGGAAGCCCATCATTGGAATATACAAGCCAAGTTCTATAATGAAAAATTCCCACTATTATATGAATGTGATAACATGAGAGACTCTCTACTATGAAGATCATGGTGCTACTTTGAAGCACAAGTGTGGTAAAAGGATAGTAACATTGTCCCTTCTCTCTTTTTCTCTCTTTTTTTATTTGGGCCTTTTATCTTTTTTTATGGGCTCTTTTCTTTCTCTTTTTTTATTTGGGCTTCTTTGGCCTCTTTTATTTATTTTTTGTCCGGAGTCACATCCCGACTTCTGGGGGAATCATAGTCTCGATCATCCTTTCCTCACTGGGACAATGCTCTAATAATAATGATCAACACACTTTTATTTTTCTTACAACTCAACAATTACAACTCGATACTTAGAACAAAATATGATTCTATGTGAATGCCTCCGGCGGTGTATCGGGATATGCAATGATGCATGAGTAACATGTATGAAAGAATTATGAATGGTGGCTTTGCCACAAATACGATGTCAACTACATAATCATGCTAAGAAATATGACAATGATGGAGTGTTTCATAAACGGAACGGTGGAAAGTTGCATGGCAATATATCTCAGAATGGCTATGGAAATGCCATAATAGGTAGGTATGGTGGCTGTTTTGAGGAAGGTATATGGTAGGTGTATGATACCGACGAAAAGGTGCGCGGTATTAGAGAAGCTAGCAAGGGTGGAAGGGTGAGAGTGTGTATAATCCATGGACTCAACATTAGTCATAAAGAAATCATATACTTATTGCAAAAATCTACAAGCTATCAAAGCAAAGTATTACGCGCATGCTCCTAGGGGGATAGATTGGTAGGAAAGGACCACCGCTCGTCCCCGACCGCCACTCATAAGGAAGACAATCAATAAATAAATCATGCTCCGACTTCATCACATAACGGTTCACCATACGTGCATGCTACGGGGATCACAAACTTCAACACAAGTATTTCTCAAATTCACAACTACTCAACTAGCATGACTTTAATATCACCATCTCCATATCTCAAAACAATTATCAAGTATCAAACTTATCATAGCATTCAACACACTCATAAGAGAGTTTTATTATTAATCTTGCACACCAAGGATATTAGGATTTTAAGCAAATTACCCTGCTATTAAGACTCTCAAAATAATCTAAGTGAAGCATGAGAGATCAATAGTTTCTATAAAACAAATCCACCACCGTGCTCTAAAAGATATAAGTGAAGCACTAGAGCAAAATTATATAACTCAAAAGATATAAGCGAAGCACATAGAGTATTCTAACAAATTCCAAATCACATATGGCTCTCTCAAAACGTGTGTACAGCAAGGATGATTGTGGTAAACTAACAAGTAAAGACTCAAATCATACAAGACGCTCCAGGCAAAACACATATCATGTGGTAAATAAAAATATAGCTGCAAGTAAAGTTACCGATAGAAGTAGACGAAACAGGGGATGCCTTCCGAGGCATCCCCAAGATTAGGCTCTTGCCACTCCTTGTTCCATAATCCATCAAATCTTTACCCAAAACTTGAAAACTTCACAACACAAAACTTAAAGTAGAAAATCTTATGAGCTCCGTCAGCGAAAGAAAACAAAAGACCACTTCAAGGTACTATAATGAACTCATTCTTTATTTATATGGGTGTTATACCTACTGTATTCCAACTTCTCTATGGTTTATAAACTATTTTACTAGCCATAGATTCATCAAAATAAGCAAACAACACACGAAACAGAATCTGTCAAAAACAGAACAGTCTGTAGTAATCTGTAGCTAGCGAAAGATCTGGAACCCCAAAATTCTAAAATAAATTTATGGACGTGAGGAATTTATCTATTAATCATTTGCGAAAATAATTAACTAAATAGAACTTTCCAAATAAAAATGACAGCAGTTCTCGTGAGCCCTAAAGTTTCTGTTTTTTACAGCAAGTTCAACAAGACTTTCCCCAAGTCTTCCCAACGGTTCTACTTGGCACAAACACTAATTAAACACACAAAAAACACAACCAGAACAGAGGCTAGATAATTTATTTATTACTAAACAGGAGCAAATAGCAAGGAATAAAAATAAAATTGGGTAGCCTCCCAACAAGCGCTATCGTTTAACGCCCTTAGCTAGGCATAACAAGCAAGAATAGATCTAGGTATTGCCATCTTTGGTAGGCAATTCTTCAATGAGGCATCTACCATCGTTAGGAATTTCTTTCTTTTTATTAATTATCAAACTTTTAGGCACAAGATTGAAAAATTCATTTGTAACAAATGGTTCCTTAATGATAGGAAAAAGATCAGGATGAACACTTATAGATTTGAGATCCGCATTTTCCTTACTAGATGATTCACCCTTATTTTTAGGAACATACATAAGTTTGGCAACTTTAGTGGAGGGACTCAGAGTATTCTTTACGGAAGAAAAAGAGGTTCCCAAGTTGGTAATAATATTCTCAAGTTTATCGATCCTAACGGAATCGTGATTTATTTTCTCATTAACTATGGGTTCCTTTTCTTTAATATATTTCAAAGTAACTCCTACTTTAGATCCATATGGAGAGATTCGGCAGTGGATCTTTTTATCCAAATTTTTAATTAACTCTACGGTAGCAACTTTATTTCCAATTATTTCAAGCCTTTGCATTACATGCTCCAAAGTTAATATAGTTCCATTAACCAAGAGAGGGGGTGAGCCAAATAAATCTAACATAGCATTATAAGAATCAAAAGTATGGCTACCCAAAAAGTTCCCTCCAGTAATAGTATCAAGAATATAACGGTGGCAAGGAGTAATGCCTACATAAAAATTGTGAAGGAGAATGGTAGTAGGTTGCTTCTTAGTAGATTTATGTTGAGCATTGCAATTCTATACCAAGCATCTTTTAGATTTTCACCCTCCCTTTGCTCAAAATTTAGAATTTCATTCTCGGGAGACAAGGAGAAGAAAAGGGACTAGCCATAATGACAAGCAAGCAAACTAACACACAAGCAAACAAAAGGCAAGTGGGCAAAAAGAGGGAGGATAGAGAGAGAGGGCAAATAAAATGGCAAGGGTGAAGAGGGGGAGAGGAAAACGAGAGACAAATGGCAAATAATGTAATGCGGGAGATAAGGGTATGTGATGGGTGCTTGGTATGTTGACTTTTGCGTAGACCTCCCCGGCAACGGCCCAGAAATCCATCTTGCTACCTCTTTTAGCACTGCGTTAGTTTTCCCCGAAGAGGAAGGGTTGATGCATCAAACTAGCGTAAGTATTTACCTCAGTTTTTGAGAACCAAGGTATCAATCCAGTAGGAGGCTACGCGCGAGTCCCTCGCACCTGCACAAAACAAATAAATCCTCACAACCAATGTAAATAGGGGTTGTCAATCCCTATATGGCCACTTACGAGAGTGAGATCTGATAGATATGATAAGATAATGTTTTTGGTATTTTTATGATAAAAGATGCAAAGTAAAATAAAGGCAAAGTAAATAACTAAGTGGTAGGAGATTGATATGATAAAGATAGACCTGGGGCCATAGGTTTCACTAGTGGCTTCTCTCGAGAGCATAAGTATTCTACAGTGGGTGAACAAATTACTGTTGAGAAATTGACAAAATTGAGCATAGTTATGAGAATATCTAGGTATGATCATGTATATAGGCATCACGTCCGAGACAAGTAGACCGACTCCTGCCAGCATCTACTACTATTACTCCACTCATCGACCGCTATCCAGCCTGCATCTAGAGTATTAAGTTAAAAACAGAGTAACACCTTAAGCAAGATGACATGATGTACAGGGATAGACTCATGCAATATGAAGAAAACCCCATCTTGTTATCCTCGATGGCAACAATACAATACCTGCCTTGCTGCCCTTACTATCACCGGGAAAGGACACCGCAAGATTGAACCCAAAGCTATGCACTTCTCCCATTGGAAGAAAGATCAATCTAGTAGGCCAAACCAAACTGATAATTCGAAGAGACTTGCAAAGATAACCAATCATACATAAAAGAATTCAGAGAAGATTCAAATATTATTCATAGATAGACTTGATCATAAACCCATAACTCATCGGTCTCAACAAACACACCGCAAAAAGAACATTACATCGAATAGATCTCCACAAGAGAGGGGGAGAACATTGTATTGAGATCCAAAAAGAGAGAAGAAGCCATCTAGCTACTGACTATGGACACGTAGGTCTGAAGTAAACTACTCACACTTCATCGAAGAGGCTATGGTGTTGATGTAGAAGCCCTCCGTGATCGATGCCCCCTCTGGCGGAGCTTCAGAACAGGCCCCAAGATGGGATCTCGTGGATACAGAAAGTTACGGTGGTGGAATTAGGGTTTTGGCTCCGTATCCGATCGTTTGGGGGTACGTGGGTATATATAGGAGGAAGAAGTACGTCGGTGGAGCAACATGGGGGGCCACGAGGGTGGAGGGCGCGCCTGGGCAGGGGGGGGGGGTAGGCGCGCCCCCTACCTCGTGGCCTCCTGTTACATGGCTTGATGTAGGGTCCATGTCTCCTGAGTTGTATTCGATGAGAAAATCACGTTCCCGAAGGTTTCATTCTATTTGGACTCTGTTTGATATTCCTTTTCTTCGAAACCATAAAACAGGCAAAAAACAACAACACTGGGCTGGACCTCCGGTTAATACGTTAGTCCAAAAAATAATATAAAAGTGAATAATAAAGCCCAATAATTTCCAAAACAGTAGATAATATATCATGGAGCAATCAAAAATTATAGATACGTTGGAGACGTATGAACAACTTGTTGAGCTGCCGGTCCTTGCTGCTCTAGCTGAGAAAGAGCCACTGTTGTTATACGTGGCCGCCAACTCACGAGCTGTTAGTGTAGCTATTGTGGTGGAGCGCAAGGAGGCTGGCAAGGAACATCCGGTTCAACGGCCGGTTTACTACATTAGTGAGATGTTAATTGAATCCAAGCAACGATATCCACATTGGCAGAAGCACGTATATCGGGTGTTTATGGCAAGCCGGAAGCTTGAACATTATTTTCAGGGTCATCCAATCACTGTGGTCAGCTCTACTCCTTTGGGAGACATCATTCAAAACAGATAAGCCACTGGACGAGTCGCCAAGTGGGCCGTTGAGCTTGGGTCTCATGGGTTGAAGTACGTACCACGTACTGCGATCAAATCTCAAGCATTGGTTGACTTCATTAATGACTGGACGGAGATGCAGATGCCAGAAGAGAAACCATACAACACATACTGGAGTATTCATTTTGATGGGTCCAGACAGTTGGAAGGCTCGGGGGCTGGAGTTGTTTTAACCTCTCCTCGAGGTGACAAAATTTGTTATGTGTTACGGATGATGTTTCCTTGCACTAACAATGCAGCGGAGTATGAAGCCTTGCTCCATGGTCTTCGAGTGGCAAAATAGATGAGTTTGAGCCGGTTCAGATATCTTGGCGACTCAGATTTAGTGGCTCAACAGGTGTCAGGAAAGTGGGATTCCAAGGATCCTCTCATGGCGGCTTATCGCCGGGAGGTTGATGCTCCTGCAGGGCATTTTAAAGGTTATCAGGTGGAGGACACTGACCATAGGAAGAACGAAGCGGCTTATTCTTTAAGCCGGTTGGGGTCTCAGCGTAAGCCGGTACCACCTAACACCTTTTTGGATGTTTTGCATAACCCGTCTGTCAAGTTGCCCATAAAAGAAGATTTAGTCATTCCTGACCCGGAGGCGCAGTTGGTGGCGGCTCTTTATGTCATCCTAGATTGGACAATGCCGTTCTTGTTTTACATGACCCGGGGAGAGTTGCCAGCGGATGAGACTCTGGCTCGACAAATAACCCGGCGGTCTAAGTCAATGACGATTTCAGATGGAGAACTATACCATCGCAGCGTCTCTGGAGCGTTTCAGCGGTGTCTTTCCCCCGAAGAAGGCCAAGAAATACTTCGTGAGATCCATGAAGGCGATTGTGGTCATCACGCCGGGTCAAAATCTCTGGTGGCCAAGGCTTTTCGTCATGGTTTTTACTAGTTGACGGCTCACGCTGATGCAGAGATTTGGTCAGCAGATGTGATTGATGTCAAAAGTTCGCACGACGAGCACATGTGCCGGCTCAAGAGCTCCGGATGATTCCAATCACTTGGCCGTTTGCAGTCTGGGGGCTTGACATGGTGGGACTTTTTAAAAGGTCTAAGGATAAAAATACACATCTCTTGGTGGCAGTTGATAAATTCACTAAGTGGGTTGAGGCGGAGCCAGTAAGTAAGTGTGACGCGGCCACGACGGTTCAGTTCATGAAAAAGGTGATCTTCCGTTTTGGTTTTCCACACAGCATTATCACACACAATGGCACTAATTTATCCCAAGGGGCTATGGAGGAGTTTTGTCAATGTGAACATATTCGGCTTGATGTTTCTTCCGTAGCTCATCCTCAATCTAATGGTCAAGCTGAGAGTGAAAATCAGGAAATTTTAAAAGGTCTCAAACCCCAGCTTATGGTTCCCTTACAACGAACATCGGGTTGTTGGGTAGAGGAATTACCCTCGGTGCTGTGGAGTATCAATACCACACCTAACAGGTCTACCGGTTACACACCTTTTTCATGGTGTATGGAGCAGAACCAGTGTTGCCTAGTGACATCCTTCATGACTCGCCCCGCGTGGCGGCTTATGTTGAAGATAATAATGAACAAGCCAGACAGGATGCACTCGACTTGTTAGATGAAGAAAGAGACTTAGCAGCGGCTCAATCAGCAATTTATCAACAGTACCTGCGCCGTTATCACAACCGCCGGGTTAAGTCCAGAACTTTTCAGGAAGGCGACCTGGTGCTCCGTCTCATCCAGGATCTGTCAGATGCACACAAGTTATCCCCACCTTGGGAAGGACCCTTTGTGGTCAGCAAGAACTTAAACAACGGGTCATATTACCTCATTGACGTTCGAGAGCACAAAGACTCGCGTAAGTCGGAGGAGGAGACCCGCCGGCCATGGAACATTGATCAACTTCGGCCATACTACACCTCAGCCACCGGCTCTCATCATGTACATACTTTAACATTGTATATACCATGACAAGTAATAAAGCAGGACCATTGGTCTCTTTTCTTTTCAAAAAATTACATATCTTTGTTATGCTTTATTTTCAACTGACTATTAAGGAGCTGTTCATATTTGAATAACGTCTAACCTTTTTTGGTCCAGCTTATGATCGTATTCGAATCTAGCTGCAATATCATGGTCACTTGGGGGCTTCCTGTTCAAACATAGGTCATATTCAAACCAAAGAGAACATAGCTTTCATAACCCTCTTGATCGGCTCAAGGCCAAACTCACTTGGGGGCTTCTTGATCGTATCCAAATCATAGCTTAACCCCTTTTGGGTCCGACTTGGATCGTATTCGAATCAGGGTTGTTAAAAACCTTTCAAGGTCATTTGGGGGCTTCATGTTCAAACATAGGTCGTATTCGAACCAAAGAGAACATAGCTGTCAGTACCCTCTTGATCGGCGCAACGCCAAAGCCACCTGGGGCTATATGGTCGTATTCGAACCTTAGCTTAACCCCTTTGGTCCGGTTTACTGATTGTATTCGAATCAGAAGCCCCCAACCTTTTCAATACAAGGTTAAATTATACTTATTATCTGTTGTTTGCCTTTTAATTTTTTGTTGTCTCAATATTACAAATAATTAGCCTCGTCTTCTTCGCCGGCTGGACTATTTGACAACAAAGCCACCAAGGTATGATGATCATTGAGTATTCAGAAGCATTGACTTCTCAAAAAAAATTGTGTTATCAACTTCATTACCCGGGTCATTTAAACTGGCGGTCTAAGGATCAAAGGTACATGTATGGTTATTGTTTATACGCAATTGCCTGCTACATTAACCAACGGGTTAGTTTCAGCCTTGTTCTCTTTTTTCTGTTTCTGTTTTTTATTATGGTAAACATATTGGCTGTAAGCCGGGTGTTCTAACCCGTTCGGTACTAAGCCTCCAAGCCAGTCTTTTCCCTTGTATCTACAGGAACAGAGCTGAAATATTACAGGGACAACCATAAGTATGATGCACATATTGACATCAAGAAACACACAATCACATATAAGTGTTTTATGTGTGAGGGCATAAGCAAAGCATAGTGTTTTCATAGCTAAACTATTACAAGGTTATTATAAACCCATGAAGATGATTATTGCTCCTCCCTCGCCGGTTCACCGCCCTCTATTGGCTGGGAGCTAGGTTTTGACCAGTCAAAACCATTCACGGCGACAAATTCAGCTTCTTCATCGATCAGGCCGGCCGGGTCAACCTCCGGGGCAAATGTATTTTCTCTTACAGGCAGGATCAAATCTGTCACCTTGTATGAGGGAGTCGCCATCTTCTTATTTTCAACATCAAAACCCGGCTGGTATTTGTCAATGTTGGTGTCATCTCCAAGGGTAGTTGCCTGAGGTCGGACTCCGCGCACGCAAGCCATGAAGTCATCCTGCTCAAAGGGAGATCCGTCTTCCTTCACGGTGGGATAGCCTCTAGCCACGTCCGCCGGTTCTATGTCTGGCACCCAAGCCTTGGAGCGGCTCAGGGCAGTGAAAGCTCCGGCTCGCGCACAGGAGCGCTTCACTTCTTGAAATCTGGCAGGCAGGATTGACAGTTTCTTCCAGACGTTGCTGAGCCGGTTGGGTCCTTGATTGGCAGGGGAGATGGCGACAAGTGCCCGTTGTGCGCCAATATACAGTTGTTCTACTAAGGTATACACTACTTTCAGTTTAATCAAAGGATCTTGGCTCAGGTTTTTGCTTCGTGGGCCTGCACATATTTTATACACAAAGTCAGCTAGAGGCTTATATTCTGGATGAGTAAAAAGTACACAAGATTAAAGACATACGGCTTACCAAAGATGGAGACCACCATTTGAGACACCCGGCCCTTTAAACCGTTCAGTTCTGTTGAAACCTCTTCAAGGGCTGCTTCGTCCTTTTCGGCACGTTGTGTCAGAAGTGTTTTTTCCTCTGCCCAGGTTTTCTTCTTGGCGGTGAACCTGGTCTTTAAATTTTCCGTCTCAGAGAGACTTATTTGCAGTTTGGAGTTAGCAGATTTGATTTCTGCCTCCTGACTCGCTAGCCGGGTCTTCGCATCAATCAATTGCGAGTTCAGTTCACATAAGGCATTCTACAAAAAACACCCAGATGAGTCAAGATTTTGCTTAAAGTTCAAAAATGAAGATTCAAGTCTCAAGTACTTTACAAAAAACCACTTGACACTTGGGGGCTAATGTATGCCAAAACAAATTTTTATGACTCTAAAGACATACTTTAAGTCCCAAGTACTTTACAAAGTAACAGCACTTGGCACTTGGGGGCTAATGTATGCAGTTCAGCAAGTTTCTCAAGGTTAAGCCGGAGTATTAAGTCCTTTGAATATGGTACAAAACAATTTAAAGTACTGACTCATTTATGATCAAAAGGAACCGGCCCTTGGGGACTACAGGTGAAGCTTTGTTCTATTTTAGTGAATTCAAGAAAAGTTTCAAAGGTAAAGGTCTTGGCCTTTATTATAAAGTCTACAGATCATTCCGGTTCTCTCATAATCTGAAGACTTGGGGGGCTAGAGGAATATAGATAAGCCAGAAGAACATACCTCGTATTTTAACTGCAACTGGGTGACCATTTCGATCTCAGAGTCGCGACTGGAGTGCACATGACTGAGATAGCAGGATAAAATATCGTTGGCATTTAGATGATCATAATTGGCAACGTTAAAGCGCACTTTCTTCCTCTCCAATGCCTCTTGTTTCGTCGTGTGGCGAGCCGGCACGGTTGGATTCCCCGGCTCAATAAAATGGCTCCCGGTGATCAAAACATCTTGTGCAGACGGTGGTGGCGTGTTGGTTGAGTTTGATGGTCCAGTTGCGGAAGGGTTCACAGTGGTCTCATCAAACGACGACTCAGAAGGATTTGCTTCTGCATCGACAGGCTGGCCTTCTGGAGCGTCAGTTAATGGAGGAGAAGATGGCCTGGCCGGGTCAGATGCAAGCATTGGTGGGTCTTCCACCGGTTTAGCTGCCTTTGCCTTCTTGGACTTAGCTTGGCCACTAAGAGAAATGTTGCAGGACTGTGAGTATAAAAATACAATTTGAACAACTCGACAAAAGGAGGATTTTTCATTACCCAGGGGCAGTCTTGAAGGCCGGAAATTGAGTCTGTGATGAGTCGCCAGAAGAGTGAGACACCTCCTGAAAAGATAAAATAAAGTTAAAGTAATGCAAGGGAAAGGATCCATTAAACAGAGTTAAGGACAAAAGAAGTAAACCTCATTCCGGCACTTCTGAGGAGTTTGTTGAAGAACAACAGCCAGTTCGTCTTCGGTCTGGGCTTGACGGCGGCTCTCATGTTGCTGCTTTTTCAAAATAAAGTTGGGATCCAAGTGAGCTAAAGGGTTAGAAAACCTTACTTTACGGATCACTCATCGAATTTTTTGTCTTGGCAAGGGCTCTGAGTCGGAGGAAATGATAGTTACCTCTTCTTCCATGGCCTGACTAGCCCAAGTGTCATCTTGGTAATGATCAATGTTAATAAGATTATAAAAAAATTGGCCAACGGAATGAAGGGCTACCTCCAACTCAGATGTATCGTCAAGCTTCATCCAATCTTCAGAAGTGTTCTTCTTCTTCTTCGACCTCCGGGTCGTCTTCTTGGCGTTTATGGCTGCGGACCTCGCTTTCTTGCAGCCTCGTTGTCATATTTAACTTTCCAAAAGTCAGAGTTGGCCTACAGACAGGTAAAAACACGATGAAAAGGTTAAGCAAGTATTAAACAATGCGTCTGGGAAAAATACAAAGGAGAAGAGATCAGAAAATCCTTACTTCTGGCACCGGGTTAAGCTTGCAGAAGGGGTTTAACCTGACAATACTGCAATCTTCGTATTTCCCGTTCACCAGAAGGGTTGACATTGAAACAATATCTTCTTCTATTAATTGAGTGGGGCTGTGACGAAGAGAGTCATCCGGGCCTCCACCATACTAATAGATCAGCTTTGACCGACGGCTTAGAAGGATGACCCGCCATGAGATCCAGTAGCGGGTCAGATCAACTCCAGTTAACCCATTCCCTAACAGGGCATTAATCCTTTTGATGGATGGTATCAGCTTTCTGCGTTCAGCGGCAGTGAGCTTGTCAGGAAGCGCGAACTTGGAGTCAAGACGTTCGGGGCGATAACCCGGCAGTGGCCTCTTGTTTGCCGGTGAAATGTCTTTGCAGTAAAACCAAGTCTGATTCCAGCCTTTTGGATGACTAGGCAAGACTATGAGGAGGAAGACAGCGCCCTACCGGCGTTGAATTGAGATGCCTCCAAGCTCTAAGCTAAGGCCGTTGGTGCACTCGTTCTGCCGGTGCAGATAAAAGTATTCTCTGAACAGCTCCACGGCCGGCTCTTGTTGAAGATACACCTCACAGAGCACTTGGAAGTTACAGATGTTAGATATGGAATTGGGCCCAATATCTTGAGGGTGGAGTTTGAAAAGGTGGAGGACCTCTCTGAAGAACTTTGAGCCAGGCAGTGAGAAGCCATGGTTCATATGGTCAGTAAAAACAATCACCTCACCTACCCTTGGATTGGGCCGTTCTTCGTCCGAGTTAGGGGCACGGTAAGACATGACGTCTTTTCCTGGCAGAAATCCTATGGTGAAGAACTCTTTCAAACGTTCCTCAGTTACGGTTGAGGGAACCCAGTTATAGATGGTTGGTGCTTTGGACGGCATGATGTTCAAAGACGAACTGAAAAGGAGGACAACATGCCGGTTCAATTCAATGGTGATATTAACAGTTAAGTGATGATGATGCAAATAAGTAATGGAGGCTTAATTAAGGCCTAATGTCATATAAGGAAAAGTAAGCTGGCACAGTAAGCCACCATGACTGCAAATATTTGAAGAAAGCAAATTTAGCTACAAATTTAGCTAAGTGTTAAGACAAACAAGTTTCCTAAATTGCTTGGTATTATTCCAGATCAGTTGGTTATTCAAAATCCAAAAAATTCTAGACCAAAAAAGTTTGGTGCAGAGGAGTCCGTAAGTTCTAATGAGGTCTTTGAACCAGAGAAAGAGATCTGTGGGTATCAAGAGTAGGCACAAAACCACTACCGCACAAGCATACGTATCTTTTTGGATCAAGAAGAACTGCGGTGGAAGAACTGCGAAGAACTACGATGAACCATGAAGAACACGTAGGAGCCTGGAAACCCTAATGTAGATCTGAGGAACCAAAGGAAGAACACTTACTGTCGCAGTTCTTCTACGGAGGTCGCCGCCATTTCTCTGGACCGATTCGGGTTGATGCAGCGGCCAAGGTCGACAGAGACGAAGGAGAAGCACGACGGCGATGAGGCTCGAGCAGCAGGAGGGTTGGGAGAGGAATAAGACGGAGAGAGAAAAGAATGAGGAAGGCCGAAGCGTGCCTATTTATAAGGAAAATGTGAACAGACAGGCGCGAAAATAGAGGGATAGCCGAATAATGGTTATCCGACTACACAGACGCCTCGATTCTCAGAAGACATTAAAGATGAAGATCCATTGGGAGATGATGTCATAAAAGTTTTTTGCGTTTTCAAGAGATGACGTCATGGCGGGTTACAAGAACTTCTGCGTAGATAAGAAGATGGATTTTGTTTAAGTGTTGAAGATGGACAAAGAACGAATTTCAAAGTCAACCTGGGGCCTAATGTTGGGGATATAACTATCAGTTATGACCCGCCCAGGAGGGGCCAGGTCAGCCACAATGGCGGGTTACACAAGAAGCCCTGTAAACCTTAAAGACGATAGTTTTTCAAATCTTATAGAAGGACCAATGGCCTGGAGGCGGCTTAAGGCCCGGTATTGGGAACCGCTGTATGTAAGGAAAGACTTGTAAAGAAAGGGCGGCTTAAAGACGATAGTTTGTAAAAGAAGTCACCGAGCCAGCGGCACTCTGTAGACCACCAGGCGTCAACCCGTGTATATAAGGGGACGACCCGATGGCGGCTTAGGGCAAGAAACAGGAGATCGATAACCAAGCCGGTGAGTTAAGCCTCTTGGTGATCGAACCCGCAGCAATACCAACACAACTAGACGTAGGCTTTTACCTTCATCGTAAGGGGCCGAACTAGTATAAAACCTCTCGTGTCCATTGTCCCGATTAACCCCTTTAAGCTTCGTAGTTGCGATGGCCCTACGACTAAGTCCTTTCTCTAGGACATCTGTCGTGACAATTCCACGACAGATTTCGTCACTGGATTTCCCAAATCACAGAAAGGTGATGATGCTATTCTTGTCGTCATTGACCAACTTTCTAAAGTTGCACATTTTCTGGCGGTCAAACAAACAATCGTTGCTAGTCAGCTTGCAACTCTCTACATGTCCAGAATTGTTTCACTTCATGGTATTCCACTGGTTATCAGTTCAGCTCGTGGCAGGTTATTCACATCAAGATTCTGGGCAAGTTCCTAAGAAGCTATTGGAACTCATCTGCCGTCCAGTACTACGTTTCATCCTCAATCGCAAGGGCAAGTTGAACGTGTCAACATAGTTCTCGAAGACATGCTTCGAGCTTGTGTAATTTCCTTCGGCAAGAAATGGGAGGATTCTCTTCCATATGCCGAGTTCTCTTATAATAATGCTATCAAGCTAGTCTGAAGATGTCCCCCTTCGAAGTGTTATATCGACGAAAGTGTCGGACCCCTCTGAACTGGTCACAAACTAGGGAACGTCCACTCTTCGGACCGAATATTATCCAACAGGCCGAAGAACAAGTCCGCATTATTCGTGAGAGTCTCAAGACTGCTCAGTCTCATTAGAAAAGTCAGTATGACCGTCATCACAAAGACATGGTCTATCAACCTGGCGAAAAGGCTTATCTATGAGTTACAACAATGAAGGGTGCTCACCGCTTCAGGATCAAGGGCAAGCTAGCTCCTCGCTATTTCGGTCCCTTCACTATTCTCGAAAGGCGTGGAAAAGTGGCATATCAATTGAAGCTTCCGCCGAACCTTTCTCAGGATCACGATGTGTTCCACGTGTCACAGCTCCGCCGTTGCTTCAAGGATCCAATCCGAGCAGTGGATCATGAAGTGCTCGAATTGCAACAGAACCTCTCCTATAAAGAGCATCCGGTCCGCATTCTCGACCAAGCTGAATGCCGCACACGTCAGAAGGCGATCAAATTCCTCAAAGTCAAGTGGTCGCATCACTCTGAAGATGAAGCCACTTGGGAACGCGAGGACCGCCTGCGTGATGAATACCCCACGCTGTTTCCTTCTGCCTCCTAAATCTCGGGATGAGATTTCTTGTAGTGGAGGAGTTTTGTAACGCCCGGATAATCATGCTACAGTAATCCCATGTTAACGATGACATGTCACCTCTGTCACTGTAGTTAATCTCGGGTTAGTTCAAAACTGATTCAAATTCAAATTTAAAATAAAGTTAAATAATAAAAGTTTTCAAAATATTAAAACAAAAATGTTTGGTGTGTGCAAATAAATGCTTAGGAATTTATGGTGTGGGATCCATGCTTTTATAAAAGACCTAAATACTTAAAGTGAATTAAAACAGAAAAGAAAATAAATAAAGAAAAAACAAAAGAACAAAACAAAACAAAAATAGAAAAGAACCCCCCCTTGGGCTAGCTGGCCCAGCAGTTAGCCAGGCCGGCCCAACTAGCCCAACCGGCTACCCCCCCCACCATTTACCTTATTCCCCCACCCGGTGAGGCCCCGAACCCCACCGACACTCCCGCCTCACTCCAAAATATCTCCCCCCTCTCCCCCCGATTGGATCGGGATCGAGGGAGGAGACTGCCACTGCCGCCGCCCGGATCGTACATCGCTGCCCGGACACCCTCGCCGGCCTGCATCTGCTCCGCTGTGTCGTCCCCGTTCCCCCACATCGACCCCCGCTGCCCGTGCCTTATGATACCCCCCCATGAGGCCCCCTCCTCCTCTCTCCCCGCACTCGCCCGCACCGGCCACGTGCACGCCCGCACTTGACTGCCGCCAAGCCCCGCCTTTGCTTTCCCCCGCGCTCGCCCACGCACACGGCGCTACCCGCGCCCAGCCCCTGCCCTACATGCACGCGCTCGCCGCGCGCCGCCGTGGCCCTACTGCGGCTCCACCGCGCGCCATCACCCTGCTTGCCTCGTGCCCTCGCCTCGTCTTCCTCCTGCAACGCCGTCCTCTACCGGCCACCTGCAGCTGCTGCACTGCTGCAGGCGCCGATTGTCGCGCCCGGCCACCGCATGTACGCGTGCGCGCCTCCCAGCTCCTGCTCGCTGCGGTTAAGCTGCTGCCGCCCGCCTTCTCGCTCGGCCGCCCCGTCGTCTGCCCGCTCACTTGGTCGCGCCCGCAAGCCCGCGATCCGCGTACGCTCACCGCAGCCACCACCCTCGCTCCCCTGCTTGCCCGCGCGCACTCGCACGCGCGCTCGCGCTTGCCCTCGCCGCGGCCACCTGCACCGCCCCTAACCTCACTGGACTCCCCTCGTCCCTGCCTGTGGCCGCCTTGGCCAAGGCCAATCGCCGCTCGGTCCGACCGCACCCCTCCACGGCCCCGGCGTCCTCCTCCGATGGCCGCCCGCTTCGCCACGACACCGCCCCACCGTGGCCTCGTCGGCGCCCGCCAACTGCCCCGCGGGCCAGCGCCCGTTCGGGCTGCGCCCGTCGCTTAGCGCCTGCTAGCCCCACTAGGCCTATGACAAACGGGCACCAGCGCCCCAGAACATATTTAAAAAAAATTAATTAGTTAAAGAAATAATTAACTTAATTATTTTTTATTAATTAAATTAAACAACTAATTAAATTAATTACACATTAGTTGCCTAATTAACCTGATTAGTTAATTAATTAATTAGTCAATGACAGTGGGGCCCACCCGCTAATTAATCCTGATTAGGTTAATTAATGTGTTTAACTAAAATGGGTCACTGACAGGTGGGACCCACCTGTCAGGTTGACCAGGTCCACTGCTGACGTCATGATGACGTCAGCATGCACTGTTTTGGATAAGGTTGAATTAAATTAATTAAATAAATGCTAAAATTGATTTAAACCTTTTAAAATCAATAAAAAATAAACCGTAGCTCGGATGGAAAATATTTGTACATGAAAGTTGTTCAAAACGATGATACAAACCCGGATAGTAGGCCGTTCATCCGCCACGCATCCCTAGCATAGTGAACACGCAACTTTCCCCCTCCGGTTCATCTGTCCGAAAATACAAAACACCGGGGATACTTTCCCGGATGTTTTCCCTCTTCACCGGTACCACCTCATTCCGTGTTAGGGCACCCCTAGCACCGATACTTGTCATGTCATGCATCGCTATGCATTTGTTTGCTTAATATTTATTGTTTCTTCCCCATCTTTTCTCCGATAGACTACGAGACCGACGCCGCTGCTACCTAGTATGACTACGGTGTTGACGACCCCTCTCTCTTGCCAGAGCAACCAGGCAAGCCCCCTCCCCTTGATCACCAGATATCGCCTACTCTCTTTCTACTTCTTGCATTAGAGTAGCGTAGCATGTTACTGCTTTCCGTTAATCCTATTCTGATGCATAGCCTGTCATTGTTGCTACAATTGTTGATACCTTACATGCAATCCTAAATGCTTGGTATATGATGCTAGATTATCATCCGTGGCCCTACATTCTTGTCATTCTGCCATGCTATACTATCGGGCCGTGATCATGTCGGGTGTTGATCACGGGTATATACTATACATACATACTACACATGTTGTGACTAAAGTTGGGTCGGCTCGTTGAGTACCCGCAAGTGATTCCGATGTTGGGGGCTGGAGGGGCAGGTGGTTCCACCCAGGTAGTGGTGGGCCTAGGTTCCCGACAGCCCCCGACTGTTACTTTGAGGCGGAGCGATAGGGCAGGCGGAGACTACCTAGGAGAGAGGTGGGCCTGGCCCTGGTCGGCTTTCGCGGTTACTTCAAAATAACACGCTTAACAAGATCTGGGTATTTGATCTGAGTCTGGTTACTGTCCTATACACACTAACCAAGTACGCGGGGACAGTTATGGGCACTCGACATCGTGGTATCTGCCGAAGCCTTCGTGACGTCAGCGACTGAGTGGTGCACGCCGGGTTGGACTGGAACGCCTGCTCTTGTATAAGGGAAGCTAGGTATGCTCACCGGCCGCGTACGCAATGTGCAGGTGTGCAATGGGCGATGGGCCCAGACCCCTGCGCCATAGGATATAGACCGGTATGCTGACCTCTCTGTTGTGCCTAGGTAGGGCTATGACGTGTTGATCTTCTGAGGCCGGGCATGACCCAGGAAAGTGTGTCTGGACAAATGGGATCGAGTGTGTTGGGAAATATGGTGCACCCCTGCAGGGAAGTTAATCTATTCGAATAGCCGTGATCTTTGGTAGCAGGACGACTGGAGTTGTACCTTGACCTTATGACAACTAGAACCGGATACTTAATAAAACACACCCTTCCAAGTGCCAGATACAACCGGTGATTGCTCTCTCACAGGACGACGAGGGGAGGATCATCGGGTAGGATTATGCTATGTGATGTTACTTGGTGAACTTACCATCTACTCTCTTCATCTGCTGCAAGACGGAGGCTGCCAGAAACGCAGTCTTCGACAGAACTAGCTATCCCCCTCTTATTCCGGCATTCTGCAGTTCAGTCCGCATATGATACCCTTATTCCATTTGATACCAATGCATACATATGTAGTATAGCTCCTTGCTTGCGAGTACTTTGGATGAGTACGCATAGTTGCTTTGCTCTGCCTTTTTCCCCTTTCTCTATTCGATTGCTGCGACCAGTATTTGGAGTCCAGGAGCCAGACGCCACCATCGACAACGACTGCTACTACTTGGGACGGGCCTACTACTACGTGCAGGCTGCTGACGATGACTAGGAGTAGTTTAGGAGGATCCTAGGTAGGAGGCCTGCGCCTCTTTCGATCTGTATCCCAGTTTGTGCTAGCCTTCTTAAGGCAAACTTGTTTAACTTATGTCTGTACTCAGATATTGTTGCTTCCGCTGACTCGTCTATGATTGAGCTCTTGTATTTGAGCCCTCGAGGTCCCTGTCTTGTAATATGATACTTGTATGACTTATTTTATTTGTAGAGTTGTGTTGTGATATCTTCCCGTGTGTCCCTGATCTTGATCGTACACGTTTGCGTGTATGATTAGTGTACGATTGAATTGGGGGCATCAACTTGGCAACCCAAGTGTATGATTTGTAGAGTTTGCGTGTATGATCGTACACGTTTGCGTGTATGACCAGACATGAACTTGGCAACCCAAGTGTGCCGATGGAAAGATGAGATGATTTCGGTCAAAATCGATATAAAGGTCACCGGAATCGGAAGCACGGTTTGCAAATGGCAAGCAAAACAAGAATGGCACAATTCTGCGATTAACAGCATGATGCCATCTAGAATGCAACAAGAAACTATGCTACTTCACTCCAACATAGCAACAAAGGCATGGCATGAATCTACTAAATGCATAAAACAAAAGTCCCTTACTGATCATGAGCCAAAAAGGCACAAAAGATATGATGACACCCATGTAAACATAGCAAGTTTTATTAACAGATTCAGACACTGCAGAAAACAGAGCATGGCATAAATAGAATTATGAAGGCATCTTTGCGAGCTCAAATCACTCATCACAAAGCCTTGCATGAAAAAACAAGCATAGCATCAGCAAGAAGACATGTTCATGAAGGAAACCAAGGCAAGAGCAAGTTAAAGCATGCATGGATCAACTACAACAACCATGGCAAAATTGATTAACATGTAAACAATCTTCCAGGAACATTTTATAGCAAAAGTAGAGCACAATTAAGGCCTGGTAGGGCACTCCATAATTGCAAACTAGGGCATGGATGGATAGAGCATAACCATATGTCCAAATCATCCTTACTGAAGAAACTCAAAACAAGCATAGATCTCACTGTAGCATCATGTATACATGGCATCAAAATAACAACAGGAAAATGACTTGGTAAAAATTCGAAGTCCCTGAAATCAGGAATATCACGAAGGCTACTTTGCATGCTTGTGCTAGTCACCACATTGATCACAAAAATACATGGCAAGCACCCCTGTAAAGATAGCATGGCATAGATCCAAACACATGTAGAGCTCATGCCCATATGTTGCACACAACAAAATGCCAAAACCTCATACTGTGATAAGTAACAGCACCTAACAATTTCTAGCACTCTTGCATCAATGATTTGGGCATCAATATGGACTCAAACAAGCATGTCACAATGGAATGAAATGAAGAGCATCTTGCGATGAACATTTTGATAAATCATGTGCATGAAACGGAGCTACAGTCATAGAGTTATGACATGATGAACAAAGCCATAAAACGCGAGGGGGGAAAGACTTAGTGGAATTCAACCTCTCGAAAAACTGGATCTAGGGTTGAGCACGGAATCCGAGGATCGCCTAGATCTTCGCCCGAGATGCGATTCGCCGGAGATGATGCGGGAGGCGGATAGAGTTGCGCCGGAGGAAGCGGATCCGGGGAGGAGGAGAGGCGGGGCGGCGCGGGACTCCGGGCGGCGAGCGCGGGCCGGCGGCGGGGACGGCGCTGGGCAGCGGCGAGGTCGGGAGGCGGCGGCGCGGCGAGGTCGGCAGGGTGCGCCGACAAGGTCGCGGTGGAGCGCGGCGCGGCAAGGAGGCGCTCAGGTGGCGGCGGCACGCGGGCCGGGAGGGCCCCCGTGGGCCTGGCGGGCCGGGGGCGGTGGACGCTCCGGGGTGCCATGTGGCGGCATCCAATTGGTGCAAGCGCGGCAGCGATTTTCGTCCGGTGGGATCCCGACGTGTCCGGCGGTGGAGAGGGGCTAGGCTAGGGTTTCCTCTGTGAGAATTTTGGGGGTAGGAGTGTCCAAATGGATTGTAGTTTTCGACCACACGATCGTGATACGACGGTGGAGGACATGGAAGAGGTTTGGATGGGTTATTGGGCCTTTTTGGAGGGGTGTTGGGCTGCAACACACATGAGGCCTTTACGGTTCCCCAGTTAACCGTTCGAGCATCAAACGGACTCCAAATGACACGAAATTTGACAGGCGGTCTATCAGTGGTGTACCAAGGCCACTTGGCAAATCTCGGTCCATTCCGAGAACATTTAACACCCTCTCACGAAAAGAGGCAAGAGGGGTGCGCTGGTGCACGTAGGAGTGTCAGATCGCGAAACGGACAACGGAGAAAATGCTCGGATGCATGAGACGAACACGTATGCAAAAGAGATGCACATGATGACATGATATGAAATGCATGACGTGAAGAAAATGCAAAACGAAGACAAAAGCCAAACCATGAAGGGAATATCATAACTTAAAGCCGAAAATGGCAGAGTCGGAGTTACAAATATGGCAAGTTACATCCGAGGTGTTACACCTGCCGAGGACCGACTGACTCCGGCGGGCCGTCAAGCCCTGGCCGTAGAGACAGCCGCTCTCATGGTAGAAGAAATGCCTTTGGTCCTTGCTGTCGAGCCCCAGGCTCCGGCATGGGCACAACATACCGTCCGATTCCTCCAAAAAGGGGAGCTTCCTGAGGAGCAGGAAGAAGCGGAGAAAGTAGCCCGTCGGTCTGCCATGTATCAGTTTGTCCATGACGTCCTATACAGAAAGAGATCGAACGGTGTGAAATTGAAGTGCATTCCCCGGGAGGAAGGACTGGAGCTGTTGGCAGAGATACACGGAGGCATATGTGGCTCCCACATAGGGTCGAGGGCCCTTGCCGGCAAGGCATTCCGACAAGGTTTCTGCTGGCCCACTGCCCTCCAGGATGCAACAACACTAGTAATCAAGTTTGAAGCGTGTCAGTTCCGTTCAAAGAAGCTTCATCAACTAGCTCAAGCCCTTCAAACACTTCCTCTTTCCTGGCCATTCTCGGACTGGGGGCTCGACATCCTGGGCCCTTTCCCCCACGTCGTCGGGGGCTTTGTGTACTTGTTCGTTCCGATCGACAAGTTCACAAAGTGGCCAGAGGTGGAAGCAGTGAGGAAGGTGACAACACAGTTAGCCGTCAAGTTCTTCAAGGGGCTAGTGTGTCATTTTGGTGTGCCAAACAGAGTCATCACCGACAACGGCACGCAGTTCACAAGCCACACCTTCATGCAATACACCCGAGACCTCGGCAGCAGGGTCTGTTTCACTTCCGTGGCACACCCACGGAGCAACGGCCACGCGAGAGGGCAAATGCTGAAGTGTTGCGAGGCCTGAGGACAAAGACTTTTGACACGCTGCACAAGAGCGGAAAGCGCTGGATTGATGAGTTGCCGGCGGTTCTCTGGTCGATCAAAAGGACGCCAAATCGAGCCACCGGCCAGACACGCTTTGCCCTCGTATACAGGGCAGAAGCAGTTCTCCCCATGGGACTCATATACAGCTAACCTCGAGTGCTCGCTTATGACGAGCTTGAGCAACAGCAATTGCGGCAAGATGACGCAACGCTCCTTGAGGAAGATCGTCTTCGAGCGGCTCTGTGAGCAGCATGCTACCAGCAAGCCTTGCGGCGCTACCGTAGCCGCAAGGTTCATGCCCAAAGCCTTTAGAAAGGCGACCTTGTTCTTCGACGCATTCAGTCGGCCAAGAATTCCAACAAGTTGACGCCGAAGTGGGAAGGCCCTTATCGGGTAATATGAGTCACCAGGCCTGGCGCAGTCCTCCTAGAGACCGAACGTGCTATTCCAGTGAGAAACTCCTGGAACATTGAACATCTTCGCAAGTTTTACCCATAACGCGTGGTTGCCGGGGCCCCTGGCAACCCACCTTTTGTACAAGCTTTCCGGCAAGGCATGTAACCCTCTGTACAAAGCCAGGCGCAGACCCTGAGCATAAATAAATGAAGCGTTGGTGCCCTAAGTTTTAGCATGCATGCTAGGTTAAGTCTCTCCCTCGGTTAGGGTTGATAATGCATAGCAGTGACTAACCACTAGCCTAGTGGTCGAGTGTGCCTCTTTCTGTCTTCTTTGGTTCGCAGGGCACGTGGACACTTCTGCTGAGCCGCTTGGGAGAAAGAAAACGGACCAGCGCTCCGGCCCCGGTAAGCCAAGACTATCGGGGGCTGAAGACACAAGGATCTAACAACTGCAAGCCAAAGTTGCTAGGGGCTGTGGATTCAGAAAAGTCCTTCATCCCCTGTTGTGCATTTCCGTATAGAACTGGGACAAATGAAACCTCGTTTTGCTCCAAGACCATTGTGCTCCCCCTTTTTGTGCCAAGTCCCTGGGACAGAACCGGGTCGTAGACACGGTGGCAAGGAAATAAACGAAGGGCCTAACTCTACTTTGCCCCTGCCTACGCCAAAAGCGTGAGAATGGTCAACTCAAGTCAGGGGACGGCAAGGCCTGTTGCCGGGTGACAATGTTTATCTTAAAAATAACAAGGATTCGTTCCTTGGCATGGGCCTCGTTGACGCATAGAGAACCCGGCAAGCACCCTTTTTCATTAAAAACATCCCATACAGGTACAGTTCATGCGGAATAAAAAACGTGAGCAAGGGGATTACAAATTTTTAAAATCTAACAAGTGCCCGCAGGCTTACAAACTAAAAAGAGATAAGATGCCCGTAATCCCTTTCTTGCCCCCTCCTCAGAAGGTGGAACAAGATGGTATGAGGGCAAAAAGAGCGCCTAGGTGAGGTGCGTGGAGCAGAAGGGACCAAGACAATGTCCCGGTGCTGGGAGGGGAGCTGGAAGATGAGGCAATGGGCCGACAATACACGACGAAGGCGTCGGTGCCCGCGTACTCTGACTTGATGGCCGCCGCCCGCCTTCTTCGCCTTCTCCGGCCCTCCTGCGCCAGCCGCCGAAGGAGATGAGGGGAGCGCCCCGATGGAGAGCTTGACGAGGTAGGCCCTCGGCAGGCCGCACGATGTAGGGTGGGGCGACACGGTCAGTTGGAGACGAGGTCGACGTGACCCCACTCGACGCTCTCGTCGTCGCTGTCGCTATCCTCCTCATCACTCCCGCTTGAAGAGGAGTCTTCATCGTTGGAGGAGCTCTCCATGCAGCACATCAGGCGAGTTCCAAGATCTCCAAAGACCTTGGCGGAGAGCAGGCCACCTTCCATTAACTTGAAGTACAGGACAAGCCCCGCCATCAGGCTATGGATGCGAGTGAACATCTTCCATCCGCGGTGGAGGTACAGGACGTGAGGAGCGGGGAAGTCGACGTAGACCTGTGTGCCGCCGTTCCCGCAGCCCCTCGTGTGCAACATGAGGGTCTGGTGTGGATTGAGCTCCATCTCCCGAGCAAATGGGGTACGGAGACAAAGGCAGTGACGCGGTGGCCGGCGCAGCCCGATGAAGAACTCGCAGGGCAGGTCCCCGACATGGCCCTCCATCGAAGGAGGCATCGCTGGCGGAGGCGAGGCCGATGCGCCTCCTCTCCCCCCTATCCCCCAAGTGCCACATCGACCTCGGCCTCGCCCCCTTCGCCTTCCTCTCGTGGCCGGCTCCGCCGCCACGAGCTCTTGGGAAGGAGGGACGCGCTGACGAGCAGCAACCCTCGCCGCCACCGGTGCCTCCTCTCGCCATGGCTGATGGAAGAAATGAGCTGAAGTGAATGGAGGATGGATTCTCGGAGAATGTGGGATGACATCCCCCCCTCATTATAAAGGGGCGATGTCGAGGCTCCGTCGCCCCACTCAACCAATCCAGCCACCGGAGGCGCATGGAATCAGAACCGACCCGCTGCCCAATCAGCAACGGCTCGGTTTCCCGCCTCCAACGCCTGCCACTTGCATGGGGGACACGTGGCGAGCAAGCAGAATTGAGGGGACGGGTGAGGCGACCGTTCCCCACCCCGTGATCGTGGGGGACTGACGCCTTGAAGACCACGACCCGAGTCCACCCAAGTAAATGAGCCACGCCCCTGCGCCTCCCTCTTTTTATAGGGAAGCTGCGAGCCGCCTCTTTACCATGATGTGGCGCATGCGTGCGGAAAAACGCCCCATGCATGACCCCCATGTCACGCACGACCCTCCACGTCGCGTGTTCAAAGCAGGTCGTGGGGAAGCGCAGCGGACGAGAAGTTACTGCGAAAAAATCCGCCCCACCTGCCCGCGCACCGTTCTGGGCCTAGCCCAACAACGGGGCGCGCTTATGTGTGGCCCAGGCCCGGGGTCTCCTGTCGGTGTACAAAAGTAGGGGCTCTTCTTTTGTCCCCTTTACTTATGCACAGGCAGTTAGAGCCGTGCGCCACGGCCACACTTAGTAGGGTAGAGGAGGGAAGCCGGAGAGAAGCCGAAACACGAGACAACTAAGGCAACACCAAGACTAGAAGCACAGGAGAGCAAGAGCGCACAGTGGACTCCCTCGAGAAGATCCTTGCCGAGGCAGCCTCCGCAGCCCTGGCAAGAGCCTTTCCGGGGCAATTTCCCCGATGCCAGTAGAGCAAGCCACCCTTGAGCCCATAGGCTCCAACCCAACCAACTATATTGGAACCAAGGCTCGGGAGGCGCCTCTATGGTGGCATGCAAATCTTCGTCAAGATCATAAACATGTGAGATCAGATAAGGACCATAAGACGGCGACCCTCGGCGGGATCCTAGCCGAGGAAATCCACAAGACCCCTGGCAAGACCCTTGCCAGGGACGACTGCAACGCCACAGCAGCACCCTTGCTGGGCCCATGGCAAGACCCTTGCCGAGGGCATCAGCAGGGCCACCGCCAGGCCCGCACCAGCTAAGACTCCACCATCATCCCCAAGCAGCTTCTAGCTCAACCAGCTGGGCAGGCACCTGTGTGGCGACGGGCGGCCTCTACACCTACTCAGCAAGCACCTGCGTGGTGGCATGCGACCCTTCATGAAGGCTCCACCACCGTGCCAGCCCAGCAGCCAGTTAACGTGGCGCCACGATGCCTCATCAACTCAGACGCGTGTCGAGGCCAGGCGAGGCGGCGACAGCTGGGACGTGCTTCCCTGGCATCCCCGATAAAGCAAGGAGGGCACGTCGGCAATGCATTAAAGGTGTTTGTCTATCGGTATCAGAGGACAGGCTTGTCCACTATAGAGCTTTTCCACCTCCTGTGTGCCATTGTGGCAACCCCTTTTTCCTATAAAAGGAGGCTCGAGCGGACCAGGAGAGGGATTCGGCTCTTTTGGGAAAGTTGCACCCCGTACCTAGCTCAAGAACACAAGAACACTCAAATACATCCACCAAAGTAGGATTAGGGTATTACACATCTTCGCGGCCTGAACCTAGGTAAAAGATCCATGTGCTTCCTGTCAGGCCTGCTCTTCGTACAACCTCATGCCTGCCAACCATAAAAGGGATCCCAGTTACCCCATAGGCGTCGTTTCCACCGACAGGAGGCGCGCCCTCCACCCTTGTGGACAGCCAGTGGGTCCCCTTTGTTTGATTCTTTCACCAATTTTTATATTAATTCCAAAAATATTCTTTGTGAAGTTTCAGGTCATTCCGACAATATTTATTTCTGCATAAAAATAACACCAAGGCAATACTGCTAAAAGAGCGTAAGTCCGTGTTATTTCCCCAAGATAGAGTTCAAAACAAGGGCATAAGAGTTTGGAAAAGTAGATACAATGGAGATGGATCGACTCCCCCAAGCTTAACACATTGCTTGTCCTCAAGCAATTCAGTGACAAACTGAAAGTGATAAAGAAAAACTTTTACAAACTCTATTTGATCTTGTTGTTGCAAATATGAAAGGCTGCATTTAGGTTTTCAGCAAAGATTATGAACTAGCCATATTGACAATAATATTTAGGTCTCACATTTACTCATATCCATGGCATAATCAATTAGCGAGCAATAATAATAAATCTCAGATGACAACACTTTTTCAAAACAATCATGATTTGATATAACAAAATGGAATCTCACTAACCCTTTCTGAGGCCGCAAAACATAAATGCAGAGCACCCCTGAAGATCAAGGACTGACTAGACATTGTAATTCATGGTAAGAGAGATACAACCACAATCATACTCAATATCAATTAATAACAAAGCATACAAATGACAGTGGTGCTCTCTAACTGGTGCTTTTTATAAGAGGATGATGACTCAGCAGTAAAAGTAAATAGACATGCCCTTCGCAGAAGGAAGCAATGATTTGCCGAGGTGCCAGAGCTCGATTTTTTGAAATACAGATGAATAATATTTTGAGCGGTATGCTTTCATTGTCAACATAACAACCAAGATAACTCGGTATCTTCCATACTAGATACTTTATAGGTGGTTCCCAAATAGAATGGTAAAGTTTTTACTCCCCCTCCACCAACAAGCACATTCCACGGCTAGTCTGAAACAACATGTACCGTCCAACTAACAACAATCCTAGGGGAGTTTTCTTCGAAGTTATATTTTGATTTGATTTGAGCATGGAACTGGGCATCCCAGATACCAGCCACCTTCTGGTGAATGATGAGCGGAGTCCACTCATCATGAGAATAACCCACCAAGCATGGAAGATACTAACATCCCTTGGTCGCTACATGAGCAATTCGGGCATACAAAACAAATTATTATTTGAAGGTTTAGACTTCAGCACATGCAAATTTACTTGGAATGGCAGGTAAATACCACATATAGGTAGGTATGGTGGACTCATATGGAACAACTTTGGGTTTACGGAAGTGGATGCACAAGCAGTATTCCCACTTAGTACAAGTGAAGGCTAGCAAAAGATTGAGGAGCGACCAACTAGAGAGTGACAATAGTTATAAACATGCACGAGTACGATATAAATCACCATGAACATAAATACCATCGAGGCTATGTTGATTTTGTTTCAACTACCACTACTAGGGAAAACCTTATACACAGAATCTTAGAAGCAGCACGGTACAAGAAGAGGCGCTACTGCTAATTAGCTGTAGCGCGGGATAAAAACAAGCCCTACTTCTACTTACTTAGTAGTAGCGCGGCTCGGTGGAACCACACTATAACTAAAATCCACCGACAGTTCCCGCCACCCTAGGTTTAGCAATAGCACGCTCTTGCTAACCGCACTACTGATAAAGTAATAGTAGTCACACACTTTTTTGGATGACGCTATTGCTAATTTTGAAACTGGCCACATGGAAGGCCCCGCTTAGCAGTACCGCGTGTGCCAGAAGCACGCTGCTGCTATCTTATTAGCAGTAGTGCGGTTTATGACGAGCGCTACTGCTAAGCCGCAGCATATACCACCTTTCCCTCCCCCTCCCCTCCCTCATCTCTCTCCTCACTTTCCCCTAACTCCCACCTCCTCTCTCCCTCACTTTGCTTCTTCCTCACTACTTCTCCCCACATTACTCTCCTTCTTCTACCTACCTTTCTCTCTCTTTATTACTCCTAGCTAACTACACCACCTCCATTAATGCATATTCTTTCTCTTTTTCCATCCCCCTCCACTAGTTGAAGTTGTCTCCTCCCAAATTAGCTAGCTAGGTAGATGTAGCATTTAGTGAAGTGACCTAAGTACCCCCTAACTAGATCTAGCCTTGTCAAGAAGAGCATTGTCCACTTTTGATCTCCCTACTACATCATCATCTCCACCGTGTGTTCGATCTCGAGATAGGTGATTAAAAATTCATGCTTTTGCAAGAATGGAAATATGTGTATGTGTGTGCGATATGACATAATCGGGCGATATGATGGAAATTGTGTGTGTTGCATGAGTTGACGCCAAATTGTGCATGTGAGTTGCCTATGTTTTGCCGCAATATCGATTATTTCTGTTTCAGCGTATTCTGGGCAAACTCTAGATGTATATGTCCTATTTTTAGGGAAGGTCATGCCGAATTATTGTATGACTTTGATGCATGCACGCATTTTTTTAATCAATTTGTTTATTATTATCGTGCAGGCGTTCATGATGGCTAGTGGAACGATGGTGGACAGGTGGTTGCGGTCGGCGGTGTAGGACATGAAAGAAAATAACCGGATAGAGGTTTTTGTCGCTGTCGAAGATGCAAAGGAATAGTTTGGCTCGACCCCTATGACGATGGTCATGTCTAAGCACACCTGCGCATGACTGGTTTCATGGATGGCTATACTTGGTGGATAATTGAAGATGCAGATGATGATGTTTAGGACACCGACAGGGCAGGCAATGACGACACGGGTCAAGACGAAGAGATGATCGATAATGGCGGTGGGGAAGAAGTCGGACATGGCGGAGGAGAAGAGGTTGGACATGGCGGTGGAGAGAACATGGACTCCAAGCCGCAGAGTTCGTCAGTAATAAGTTCAATCGTGCGGGACCCTCATGTTAAAGCACTGCTTCATCAGGAGACGAGTATTGAGAGAGCTTCTTCTAGAGAGGAGGCTAAGCTGCAGCAACTAGTGGTTGACTCGAACACTCCGTTGTATGATGGTTGCACTCCTGAGGTGACCCGCTTGAGTTTCACGCTCCAACTCCTGAAGACGAAGGCTAAAAATAAACGTACCGACACTAGCCTCGATGAGAATCTCAAGTACCTAAAGGATGTTCTTCCTACGGGGAATCTATGTTCTACTAGTGTGCATGGGGCCAAGAAGATTGTGTGCCCTCTTGATCTGCCGCATGTTAGATACCATGCATGCATCAATGATTGCATAATTCATTGGAAGGAGCACGCGGAAAACAAGTTGTCCTGTGTGCAATGCTTCTCGATATAAGAAGGCCGAGAAGAAATCTTCGTAGAAAGTTGTATGGTACTTACCGATCATTCCCCGTCTCCAGCAGTATTTCATAGATCCCAAGGAATCAAAGCTCATGCACTGGCACACGGAGAGGAAGAAGCCCGATGATGGAGATGATCCGAAGCTGACACACGTCAAGGATGGAAGCCAGTGGAGACCGTTGAATGGCTTCTATCAGTATTTCTAATGTGATGCAGGGAACATCATGCTCGGCGCGTGTGCCGATGGCATGAATCCGTTTGGCAACCAGAACAACAACCATACCACATGGCCCGTATTTGTATGGATGTACAACCTCCCCCTTGGTTGTGCATGAAGTCGAAGTGCATTCACGTGAGCATGCTGATTCAAGGGCCGAAACAACCGGGAAATAATATTAATCTATATCTGGGGCTACTTCAAGAGGAGTTAGACACGTTATGGAAAACACCGGCCAAGACAAGGGATGCCAGCAAAGGCGAGTATTTCTATATGAGAGTTGCGTTGATCACGATGGTGTACGACTATCTCGGTTACAGATATGTCGCAGGCCAGGTGTGCCATGGATATTGTGGATGCACGCCGTGCATGGATGATATGATGTCCCAGCAGCTAACGTCAAGGAAAGATCGCGGGTCTGGGAAAATCGTGTACATGGTGCATCGAAGATGGCTTGAGAAGGATAAACTATGGAGATATATTCAATGGTGAGGCTGAGCACCGAGGACCTCCACGTAAGCGAAGCGGCCCCGAAATCGATGCGCTATTGAAAAACTGGGAAGAGTGCCCCGCGCCGGGAAAGACGATGAAAATGCGCCGAAGCCGCTGCTGAAGGTATGGAAGACGAGGTCTGTTTTCTGGGACTTGGAGTACTAGCACAAACTCGACATGCCTCATTGCCTTGATCAAATGCAATTCTGTAAGAACGTCCTTGAGATCTTGCTTGCAACACTGATGAACATGCCGGATAAGACCAAGGATGGGCCGAAGGCAAGAAAAGACTTGCAAGATTTGGAGATTAGGGTAGATCTGCACATACCACCCCGTAAAAAGTCGGAGGAGATAGAGACAAAGATGCAGATAGAGGCGCGGGAGAAGAAGGGCAAAAAAGTAAAGAGGATTATTGCCCCCTTCTTGCTTCACCTTAAGTCCGGCTGAGATCGATCAATTCTTCAAGTGCCTTATCGGAATCAAAGTTAGTTCTGGTTACTGTGGCAAGATAAGCAGATATCTAGACACGAAGAAGAAAAGGTTCAATGGCATGAAGTCCCATGACTGCATTTGATGATGACACAGATACTACCTATTGCCCTTAGAGGGATAATGGACAAGCACGTCCGTGGCAATCTTATTGGTCTCTGCAACTGTTTCGGCGTCATCCCTCGAAAGTCGGTCAGTGTGAAGCAACTCCGAAGGCTATAGGAAGAGATCGTTGTCATACTAAATGATCTTGAGATGTACTTCCCGCCCATGTTCTTTGACGTCATGGTGCATCTGTGTGTCCATATTGTGGAGGACATACTAGACCTGGGGTCGTTATTCCTACACAACATGGTGTCGTTTGAGAGGATGAATGGGATCATCAAAGGATTCGTTCGTAACATGTCCCGTCCAGATGGAAGCATCGTCCAGGTCTATCTAACACAAGATTGTATATCTTTCTGCGAGAATTTTCTATATGGCACCGACCAGCCTCCTGGTGTTGGTTTGACTGTTAACAAGCATGATGGGAGGCTCAAAGGAGAAGGTCACTCCACCGATCGAAGGGGACTTCATGTGGCCTACTGAGATCGATGCAACAACTTTTACGGAGGAAACATGGTAGTGCTACAACACCTAGACCAGGTAGATCCATTCGTCGTACTGCACAAAGAAACTATCGCAAAGAAGTATCGTGACAGGGGGGTATGCAGGACGGACATCGAAGTTACTAGAGAGCACAACTCCACTTTCCTGCATTGGTTCAAAGAGCATATAATTGCTAATCCCCCAAAAGAGGGCTCTGAGGACGGATTGCTCATATACGCCTTAGTGCATGGCCCCCTCGCCCAACCTCATCACCTATCATACATACGATATCAACGGATACACACTAGTACACGTCGGTGCTATACAAACGGTTTTAAACCCCTTTCCGCGACCACATTTAGAACCGTCGCCTAGTGAGTGATGGCGATAGGGGGTCCTTCCAACACGACCCAGAAACCGTTGGGGATATGCCCTCCTAGCACACACGCTCGGCAAAATGAGGTCGTGTGCGACCGGGGAGCGCTCACATACGAAAATACATACAGTAGAGCTAAAAATACAGTTATAGAGGCGAAATTGTTTCCAGTCGCAAGTACATCCCACACAGTCAGTCCCCGCTAAACGTTTCCGTTCGTATGTACATCCCACACGGTCTCTCCAGGGAAAACATTTCCGTTCACAAGTACATCACACCCAATTTTTCCCGTTAAATCGTTTGTAATAGCGTTTCCATTGCACACGAAATTAACAATTTTATCGTTTGCGTTATTGAATGCATCACACACGGTGCGTAGAAGAAACTTTGTGGAAAAGGCTGTCCATGACACACAGTTATTATGTGGTAAACATTTTAGCAAGGTGGCCTAACACAAACAGTTTTCAAGAGGATGTCATGTGTGTAGTGGAGATTGATCGCACACTTAGTGGATCCTGGAAACGTTTCTGATCTCCACGTCTATTGCAGACGTTTCTCTTTTGCAAACCGTGTGCAGTGTAATCCCTAATTTGAAAATCACATGTTTTGAATTTGAAAGTAGGCAATCACTTATTTCATATCCAACCATGTTTATTACAAATATAGGTTCAACCACGAATGCATAATTCGATGCACAGGTGAGGGAGTCGTGGATTAGGGGGTCTCTGGACAGCCGGACTATATCCTTTGTCCGGACTGTTGTACTATGAAGATACAAGATTGAAGACTTCATCCCGTGTCCGGATGGGACTCTCCTTGGCCTGGAAGGCAAGCTAGGCAATACGGATATGTAGATCTCCTCCCTTGTAACCAACTCTGTGTAAGCCTAGCCCCCTCCGGTGTCTATATAAACCGAAGGGTTTAGTCCGTAGGACAACATACAATCATACCATAGGCTAGCTTCTAGGGTTTAGCCTATACGATCTCGTGGTAGATCAACTCTTGTAATAATCATATCATCAAGAACAATCAAGCAGGACGTAGGGTATTACCTCCTTCAAGAGGGCTCGAACCTAGGTAAACATCGTGTCCCCTGCCTCCTGTTACCAACCGCCTTAGACGCACAGTTCGGGACCCTCTACCCGAGATACGCCGGTTTTGACACCGAGATTAGTGCTTTCATTGAGAGTTCCACTGTGTTGTCATCATAAGTGGGGATGGCTCGTCTCATTGTCAAGGACAACATCACTTCTAGGGGAGCCCTGGCTGTAGGCAAAACTCTCTGACTAGGCGGCTTCGTCATGACCGCCTGCTTGGCCGTTGCGCCGACGATGACTTCTCGGGTCATCGAAAATAGCCTCCACATCGGCTCAAAATTCGCCGAGCAGATGGATCCAATGGAGATCTCCTCTTTGAACAAGCTCTTGGATCACATTGCCACTCTGGGAGTCGCTACAGACTATGATCAGATTGGGCTTAAACCCGACCAAAGGGAGATTAACTCTCTGCCGGTCACCCATCAAATAGCGGTGGTGGAGGAGCAACGTGGCGGTTCCCCATCTATCCTAAGGATGAACTATGTCTGGATTCCCGAGCTCTCCAAGGCGGATACCCACTCACGGGAGGACATCGCCCTAACACTGAACCTAGAATCAGGTCGCATACCGAACTCGCCGAGCAACATCCCGGAGCCCGAACTTCCAAGATCGGAAACTCCCCTGCCCCAGGATCTTAGATTGGGTCAAGGTCCAGAGTTAAATCCACCCACCCACCCAGATACAAAATGATCTTTCCCACATTAGGCAAGCGCCCCAAGAGACACTACATCACTATTGGGCCAGATTCCTCCTTGTAATGAACAAGTTCAAGGACTGTCGCGAGGAAGACACAATTTCGTTCTTTTGCAACAATTGAACGGACAGGGGGATCCTCAACGCCATAAGTCGCCGTGACATAGCACACTTTGATCACTTGGCGGCCATAGTACGGAAGAACAGTGCGATGGAAAGCGCCTGGAAAACCCAAACACAATTTTGGGACAATCCAGCTCTGACGAAACCCCCAGTCCGAACTAAAAGGGTGAACTCTCATAAGTCGCCTGACTCAATTACAAGGAAGCAAAAACCCACTACAGGGCATGGAACCGTATTGCAGGGATGGCTTAACCGGCCCTGCAAAATTCATAGTACAACGGATACCATATCCACACGTAGTCTTAGAGCATGTTGGGTACTTTGGTAGGTAACCAAGAGCGGTGAGGATCTCCTCATCCAAAACACCCCAGAACACCCTCTCGTGGATAACAATACAGTATTAATAGTCTTCGAGACCTTCGCCTCAAATAATAGGCGTAAGCGAGCACTCCGCAACCTTGCCGAAGTCTGCCACGTAGCAGCAATAAATCCATGGAGCGACACGGCCATTACTTTCAATGCCAGCGACGAACCTAAATTCCGAACAGCCCGAGCACCAACCGCTTTGGTGCTCAGTCCAATTGTGGACGGCTTTCGGCTCACCAAAGTGCTCAGGGACGGCGGCAGCGGATTAAACCTCATTTATGAGGAGACTCTTCAAAAAATGGAAATAGACAGCAATAGTATTGAGCAAAGCACCACGACCTTCCGAGGAATCATCCCCAGTCGGGAGGCACGTTGCGCTGGGAAAATCACACTAGATGTGGTATTCGGCACTCCGGAAAATTACAGGTCCGAAGAAATCCCATTCCAAGTGGCCCCGCGGATACCACGCCCTTCTAGGGCAGGAGGCATTCACGATTTTTCAAGCCATACCCCATTACGGGTACATGAAGCTCAAAATGCCCGGACCCAATGGAATCATCACTCTATCTAGTGATCCGGACATAGCACTCCGCGCCGAGAACAAAACAGCTGCACTGGCCCTCTAGGCATTATCCGAAGCCCTTGTGGCGGAGAAATTAACCGCGCTGCGCTCCACAGTGGATAGGGACGATGTGATACTAGACAAAAGATCCAATTCCACCTCCTTTAAACCAGTGGATGAAATAGTCAAATTCCAAGTCCATCCAACGGACCCCACAAAAACAGCATCCATTGGGGCACATCTAAACCCCGCCGTAGATGCTACACTACGGGAGTTCCTACGTGAATTGGGACATATTCGCCTGGCATCCTTCAGACATGCCAGGAATCCCACGCAGGCTGGCCGATCATAGCCTAAACATTCTAAAAGGATTCAGGCCGATCAAGCAGACTCTTCGGCGTTTCTCCTAACCTAAGCGACAAGCCATGGGAGAGGAGCTAGCCAAATTACTGGAGGCCGGATTCATTAGAGAAATAAAGCATCCGAACTGGCTAGCAAACCTGGTGATGGTGCCAAAGAAGGACAAATCCTGGCGCCTATGTGTCGACTTCAAGGACCTTAATAAGGCTTGCCCAAAGGATCCCTTCCCCCTCCCTCGCATCGATCAAATTATCGATGCTACCATAGGACATGACTCATTGTGCTTCCTCGACGCATACTCATTGTGCCATGGCCGGACTAGAAGAAATAAAAGCCATCCTGGCCACCAACCCAATCTTGGTCGCGCCAAATGTTGGCGAACCAATGCTATTATATATAGAGGCAACTCACCAAGTTATAAGCGCAGTGCTCGTCGTCGAACGAGAGATGGACAGACATAAATTCCCACTTCAAATGCCGGTATATTATGTATCCATCGTCCTCACTCCGTGCAAACCACGGTACACACATTATCAAAAGATAGCATACGCGGTATTCATGGCATCCCGGAAATTACGACACTACTTTCAAGAGTGTTCAATTACGGTGGCCTCCGAAGTACCACTCAACGACATAATAAACAACCGCGATGCCACAGGCCGGATTGCCAAATGGGCTATCGAGCTCCTCCTGTTCGACGTAACATATAAACCACGGCGAGCCATTAAGTCGCAAGTACTGGCCGATTTCGTAGCCGAATGGACAGAAGCCGAACTCCCTAAAGAATACGGCGCATACTCCAATTGGATCATGCACTTCGACGGCTCTAAAATGCTAGCGGGTCTGGGGGTTGGTGTCGTCTTGACGTCCCCCACCGGAGATACAGTGCAATACGTACTCCAAATACTATATACAAACTCCAATAACGCAGCCGAATATGAGGCCCTATTACACGGTCTCCGGATGGCAGTCTCCATGGGCATTCAACGCCTGGAGGTGCCTGGGGACTCGAACCTCGCAATATCCCAAATAAATGGAGACTTCGATGCCAAGGATCCGAAAATGGCGGCATATCGCAACGCCGTCCTCAAAATGTCAGCTCGGTTCAAGGGGCTTGAATTCCACCATGTGGCTCGGGAAAACAACCAGGCGGCGGACATCCTCGCCCGTATCAGCGCTAAACGCGACCCTATCCCACCGAACATCTTCCTGGAAAAACTGTTTAAACCATCCGTGGTATGGGAAGGGGACACCGACAACAATATTCTGGACCCGGGCACAACCCCAGATACCGAACACTCTGACACAATCCAAGGCTCTACCCTCGAAATAACACCTTCAGCCCACGTAATAATGGCCATCATCGCCCCACGGACAGAACCATTCCTGGCCTACCTAACCAGGCAGGAACTACCAAAGGACCAAAATGAGGCACGCTGCATAGTGCGGCGATCTAAAGCCTGCAAGGTCCACCTGGGAGAGCTTTATAAGAAAAGCACTACCGGAGTCCTTCAAATGTGCATCTCCGAAGAGGAAGGGCGGAAGCTTTTGGTAGAAATCCATGCCGGACTCTGCCGCCATCACGCCACAGCTCGGGCCCTTGTAAGCAAGGCATTCCGTACAGGTTTCTATTGGCTGACGGCCTGGGCAGATGCGCAGCATCTGGTCCAGCATTGCGTCGGTTGCCAGCTATTTGCAAACAAAAGCCATATGCCGCCTACCGCTCTCCAAACAATCCCCATTACTTGGCCCTTTGCGGTTTGGGGGCTTGATATGGTCGGACCCCTTAAAGGGGGAACCCATAAGAAAAAATACTTACTGGTCATGGTGGATAAATTCACCAAATGGATAGAAGCCAAACCTGTCAAAACGGTTGAATCCGTACCGGTGATAGACTTCATATCCGGGGTCGTACACCGTTATGGCGTCCCCCATAGCATAATCACTGACAACGGCACGAACTTTACAGCCGACGAGGTGAAACTTTGGTGCAGCAACATGGGCTTCAAGCTCGATTATGCTTCTGTCTATCACCCGCAAACTAACGATCAAGTCGAGCGAGCGAATGGTATTATCATGAGCGGCATTAAACCCAGATTAGTGCGGTCCTTAAAGTAGTCAAACACGCACTGGGTAGGGGAGCTCGACTCCGTACTATGGGGGCTGCGGACCATGCCGAATTGCACTACCGGATACACACCGTTCTTTATGGTGTACGACGGAGAGGCTGTTCTGCCTTGCGACATAATTCATGACTCACCTTGAGTGCGCATTTACGAAGAAAAAGAGGCCGAGCTCGATCGGCAGGACAGTTTGGACGCCCTGGAGGACAAGCGCGATGTGGCAAAGGCCCATTCCGCATTCTATCAGCAACAGGCTCGAAGGTATCAAAGCAGAGAAGTACGTGCCAAAACCGATAACATTGGCGAACTAGTTCTACGCCTGCCGGAGAAGAAAAAGAACAAGCTCAAGCCCAAATGGGAGGGTCCCTTCATTATTGACCAGATTCTGAGCGGTGGAGCATGCCGTTTGCGGGACGCATTGGATAATCGACTCAAGCCAAACCCATGGAATGCAGCCAGACTCCAAAGATTCAACGCCTAGCGTCGGACACTATGTTCGTCTCCTCACCTCCATCAATTTTTTGCATATCTGTGTTTTCTCTCTTTCTCCCTGTTTACTCTCTTCAAGGCCCTTAAAGGCTATACTTGTGTCCTTGTTACACAATCTTGACGCGCTAACCGCGCTCATTATACCTAGGGGCTTCTTATCCAGGAGCTTAATCTAACTATTTTCCTGGGCTTTACGACCCATACATGTGTTATTCTTCCGCATGTACCTTTTTTCGCCATTATATGCATCGATATGACTTAAGTTTTGGCCAAGCTGGGTTGCCTGGCTATTGTATTTATGCCCTACATTCCTGTTAATTTGGCTAGGGCATAAGGGGAGCACCTCTGCGATTGTTACTACCAGGTCAGCCGGATGTGTACCTCAGACTGGGTGAAGCCGAAAGCTAGCGTTCTTAAGGGAATATTCGGTTGGTGAATAAAAGATGACTTTTATCTAATTTGAAACATGCCCCCACATGTTTATATCCTGCGTCTCTTTTCACAGTTCGGACATGCACATTAGGGCATGCATACCCACGGAAAGGAACGCTTAACGGAACTATTCTCCCTAGAAGATGTTTCTTACTACCCATGTAATATAACATGACTAGTTGGGTACTTGTCTGTTCAAGCACTTATGACCCCTACGCCTGGTCTCCATGCATACCCCAATTTTTACATAACCGAGCGGGTATTCAGATACACTCCGGACTATCGGGTCCAGAGGTTGAAGTGAAAAGGTCCGCCATGACAAATGATTTACAATCTGGCTAGGGACATTACATATGTCACTTGAATTACACAGTCGCTAAGACTGATTCAATTCTTCTTCTATACCATCCAACAGGCTGTCTAGCCTACAATCCTGTTGGGAATACTTTGCGGCTAATTCTACTTGATCATACAATAAACTAATGGGGATCTCTTTCCCATCAGGCCCCACGGGTCCGACCTCAGCCATGTGGTTCGGGTCCGCTTTGGTATAGCGCGTCTTCACCATAGCCCAGGCTTCCCTTGCACCTTGTCGGCAGGCGGATATCTTCCATAATCGGAAGCACCGCCGCACTCCCTTGAGCTTCTCTAAAAGCTCCCCTATGCCTCTGGGTGGGGACGTGGATGGCCACAAGGCTTGGGCAATACCCTGCAGCACCTGCCGAACTTGTTCGTGCAATTGTGAGAGCTCTGGTAGAAGATCACCCGAAGACCTGGGCATCTCCTCCGCGGGACGACCCGTCAGCATACCTGCAGACATAACTCTGTTAGCCGGCTTCTTCGCCGAACTCCTTTAAAAGTTCCTTCAAGAACTTACTAAAAATGATGCGCCGAAGCCGTTTGTTCTCCTTCACGGAGTCCGCAAGCTGGGCTCAGACATCTTTCAGTTCCACGCCCAGCCGGATATTGGCGTCTTGGAGATCATTTTTCTCCTGCTTGACTCGCGTAAGCACACACTCGCCAGCATTTCGCTGTCGATCATCACGTGCCGCATCCAATGCCACGGCCTCCAGATTCACTCCAGGGCCACCTGCAACATCTATTGTTAGATTTGCATACATGCCGGATACTACCTGGTACCCATATTCTTTGCAATGGAAACAAGTGTTACCAGAGAGACCCTTCTCGGACTCCTTCAACGCGGCAACAGCGGCCCCTAGCTGGGCCTTGCAATAGGCCAGCTCTTGAGACAATTGGGAATTCTTCTCTGTCAGAACCTGCACAAATAATGATCCTTAAATCAGTTGCGTCAACTGTTTCAAGTCTCACGGGCTACTGATACATATAATCATCAGATTTTCTTACCCGTATATCCCTTACATACTGGTCCATGGCTCTGGCTAGACCATTTTGAGCGGCACGGATGTACGCGTCTCCGGAATTGAAGGCATCAAATGCCTCTGGCGAGAAACAAGCATCACGGAGTACGGCCCGGCGACGCCTGTGATTCATGGTGCTCTCCACTTTGAAATTTGTAGCGGATAGTCTGTCTACATCCTCTGTAGGAGGAACACCCGGTGTCTGCCCCGCGTTAGCTTCCACCTCTATGTCCGGCTCTGGAGCCCGACTAGTCGAGGCGTGATCGGCAACCTCTCCGGATATAGTCCGGCGAGCATTTTTCTACTAGGAAACACGGACGTCATTATATTTTAAGAAAGACGACAACCACGGAGTGTGGTTTTGTGTCATACCTCTGTGCCGGCGTCTCCGTCCTGACCGCCTTCCTTTTTGGCCTACCCGGTTTCGGTGCCTCTTGTTGGCGAGTTGTTGCGGGTTCGGCATGGCGTCCCGAAGGCCTTCCCTGTAAGACACCATATGTGTATGGCAGGTGAAGTGCATAAAAGGGGATCCTTTTTGGGAGTTGGGACTTTGGTTTTTCTTACATGCAACGCAGGGAGTAGTCCAGGAGAGTCGTCCATTATGGCCACCATGGCGTCATCGTAGCTCAATG